>NC_092147.1:24026151-24365437 GCF_045791955.1 Oncorhynchus clarkii lewisi
AAGAGGGAATACTTGCCACCTACTTACAGTAGCCTAATATTTGTCAAACTATTTACTTTTGCAGTAATTGATACTGGGCAATTCCACGGTAACATAATTATGCTTTGACTCATTTTTTTTACTTAAAAAAATATATTCCAAACAAAAACCCTTGATTTCAAAGTTTTTCATCTGCTTATCAAGAAATCAAAGCCTTTACTTATGCCCAGTTTTTAAGATGGAAAATGGTTTCCTTCATTTCCACAAAACATAGACTCTTAGCTTTCATTTGACACCCAAATGGTTCTATGAACTTCAAGTTGGTGCTCATTGGTTCTTTTACATGGAAATGCCCTGCTGTGTTTTGTCTTTGGTGTGGGGTTTGCACATACGGTCCTGTACTGTAGGTGGACTTTTACCCCAGCAACGTAAAGCAAAGAGCCTTTTCCTCAAGTACATAACCCACCCACCTTCCATTCTAATACTGCTGGTGCTGCTTTGTGATGTAGGGACTATGTGACAATGTGCACCTACACTGTAATTACACTGTACCTGCCTATGTAGCAGCCATATAAATATATAGGTATTAATAGGGACACATTGCACAATGGGACCAATGATTCTTTAGTGTCCACTGTGCAGTTGATGATGGATATTTATAGACTGTATAATTGTATTGATGGGCTGAGGTTATGGGTGTTGTTGTAGTATTTACATTGGGGTCTAGATGTAGAGGTTTGTATAGAGCTGGTGTATCGATGTGTGTCCTGGATAGCCATGGGCCACGTGGCAGTGGTCAGGCAGTCGGCAGCCAGGCCGCTGGCCGGGGGACAGTGTGTTATGACAAGCCCCCCCCAGCGCTGCCGATAAGAGAGGCCATTTGCTCCTACTGTGTTCATCGCTCTGTACTGTTCCGGGGTGTAAAAATGCCTTGGTAAACAATCCAGACTGACCTGGTTTTAAAGCTGGCAGGCGGAGGGAGCGGAGCATCACGGGAATAACTCTGCCCACAACCGTTACTGTGATATTGGACATGGAAGCATGTATTCTTGACCTGTAGAATATGATATCTGTATGTCACACAAAATTATGACTCTGCACCTCCACCTCTTATCCAGAGCGACTTACACTAGTGAGTGAATACATTTTCTTACTTTTTTTCCGTACTGGTCCCCCGTGGGAACTTGGCGTTGCAAGCACCATGCTCTGTCAGCTGACACACAGACACAGACACACACAGACACAGACACACACACACACACACACACACACACACACACACACACACACACACACACACACACACACACACACACACACACACACACACACACTGCTAGAAAATGTGCTTTGTCCATAGTGCTTGATTGGGCTACAGCATGTGAAATCTTTTCAGTGAGCAATGGGCAGGGTGTATGAGGAGCAAAAGTGGCGATAAGAACTACTCGGCATCAGGGACAAAAGCCCAGAAAGAGGAGATGTTAGACTGGCCCTGGGGAGCCACCTTAACAGACGTTGTCGAGACCAGCGGCCCCTCCACTGTCTGCTCTCATACACTACACTCTGGCCAGTTAGGATACAGTGGGGCAAAAAAGTATTTAGTCAGCCACCAATTGTGCAAGTTCTCCCACTTAAAAAGATGAGAGGCCTGTAATTTTCATCATAGGTACACTTCAACTATGACAGACAAAATGAGAAAAGAAATCCAGAAAATCACATTGTAGGATTTTTTATGAATTTATTTGCAAATTATGGTGGAAATAAATATTTGGTCACCTACAAACAAGCAAGATTTCTGGCTCTCACAGACCTGTAACTTCTTATTTAATAGTCTCCTCTGTCCTCCACTTGTTACCTGTATTAATGGCATCTGTTTTAACTTGTTATCAGTATAAAAGACACCTGTCCACAACCTCAAACAGTCACACTCCAAACTCCACTATGGCCAAGACCAAAGAGCTGTCAAAGGACACCAGAAACAAAATTGTAGACCTGCACCAGGCTGGGAAGACTGAATCTGCAATAGGTAAGCAGCTTGGTTTGAAGAAATCAACTGTGGGAGCAATTATTAGGAAATGAAAGACATACAAGACCACTGATAATCTCCCTCGATCTGGGGCTCCACGCAAGTTCTCACCCCGTGGGGTCAAAATGATCACAAGAACGGTGAGCAAAAATCCCAGAACCACACGTGACCTAGTGAATGATCTGCAGAGAGCTGGGAGAGAGCTGGGACCAAAGTAACAAAGCCTACCATCAGTAACACACTACGCCGCCAGGGACTCAAATCCTGCAGTGCCAGACGTGTCCCCCTGCTTAAGCCAATACATGTCCAGGCCGGTCTGAAGTTTGGTAGAGAGCATTTGGATGATCCAGAAGAAGATCGGGAGAATGTCATATGGTCAGATGAAACCAAAATATAACTTTTTGGTAAAAACTCAACTTGTCGTGTTTGGAGGACAAAGAATGCTGAGTTGCATCCAAAGAACACCATACCTACTGTGAAGCATGGGGGTGTAAACATCATGCTTTGGGGCTGTTTTTCTGCAAAGGGACCAGGACGACTGATCCGTGTAAAGGAAAGAATGAATGGGGCCATGTATCGTGAGATTTTGAGTGAAAACCTCCTTCCATCAGCAAGGGCATTGAAGATGAAACGTGGCTGGGTCTTTCAGCATGACAATGATCCCAAACACACCGCCCGGGCAACGAAGGAGTGGCTTCGTAAGAAGCATTTCAAGGTCCTGGAGGGGCCTAGCCAGTCTCCAGATCTCAACTCCATAGAAAATCTTTGGAGGGAGTTGAAAGTCTGTTTTGCCCAGCAACAGCCCCAAAACATCACTGCTCTAGAGGAGATCTGCATGGAGGAATGGGCCAAAATACCAGCAACCGTGTGTGAAAACCTTGTGAAGATTTACAGAAAACATTGGCCTCTGTCATTGCCAACAAAGGGTATATAACAAAGTATTGAGATAAACTTTTGTTATTGACCAAATACTTATTTTCCACCATAATTTGCAAATAAATTCATTAAAAATCCTACAATGTGATTTTCTGGATTTTTTTTCCTCATTTGTCTGTCATAGTGTACCTATGATGAAAATGATAGAATCTTAGAAAAAAAGGTTCCAAAAGTTGTTTTGGGCTGTCCCCTAGGGTTGCAAAGGGTCGGAAACTTTCCAGTAAATTTCCGTAATTTTTCAGGAAATTTTCCATGGGAAGTTAAGCCCTTGAATTTATCTTAAATTCATCAAAAAAGTTAGCTTATAACAGTGAACCTTTTTTTGTGGGATACACATAAGGCAATTCTAGGTCTTGTGGCATATTGTGGTTAAACTATCCCCAATTCAATGGAATTGCAACCCTCTGCATGCACAGTGCATTCTTCCATCATTGTTTGAGCCAAAGACTACATGCTTTCTGGTAAGTTTTGATTACAATACTGAGTGGGGTGAATATATTTTATATGACATACATGATTTTTTGTTAACTAGTAAATAGTAGCCTACAGCAAAGTGAGTTTAAATAATTTTTAACTTGTTAACAATTTTTGCAAATTAGTTTTTGCTACCATGTGAGTTTTAGCTTGCGTGAGCCTGCTAACTGAGGAGTGTTAATTCACCTGTTTCCATACATGTTTCATTTTAAAACATTTATCTTACACAGGAGTTGTTTAATCTAACTGCTTAACTATTTATCTGTACATGGAATTGTATTAGGGTTTTTTTATTTAAAAAATCTAATCTTTACAGGAAAATGCCACGGGCACCATCTGATGTGTGATACATTTCACTGCAGCTAATGTAGAATGAAAAGCTGTGTACATTTTCAAATACTGTGAAGAATGCAACAAAGATGCAGAATCATCTGGCCAAGTGCATAAAGTTCCCTCGGCGCTCACAACAAGCAACCTCTGACAAAAGTCCCTTCTATTTGAGGTGAAAATGAGGAATCAGACACCTTATTGATAGCAACAGCTCATGGTCCTCCTGGAATCCATTTCTTTGACTAAATGGAGGAACGCAGTCAGAGAAATGTTGATGAATATCTTGCTTGAGCTGTACACAGTTGCTGTGTATGCAACTGGTTCACCACTGATGCTCTCAGGCAATGTGTATTGGAAGAGATTTCTGTATGTTCTTCGACCAGCATACACCCCTCCAACCAGACAAGCTTTATCTAGTCATTTGATAATTTGATGGATGCAGAGTTCAACAGAGTTCAAGTGAAGATCAAGCAAATCATAGAGAAAGCAGACTGTATTACAATCATCAAGGGTTGAAAAAATGGTGGCCATCCGGGCAAATTTGAGGCTTTTTGAGCCTGACAACGAGCCATCCTCAACAAGGTTGGAAAGTGACAGTGAAGATGAGGCCTCAGAGTCTGATGTTCAAGAGGTGGACATTGAGGAGGTCCAGGGAGAAGACATGGAAGCCTGTGAAGAAGACAACCAAATCTTTAGTTTCTAGACTTTAGTTTCTTTCATTTTACAGATGTATGTTGAAAACGTTTTTGGGAGATACGACGGATCATTGGGGATCATTCAATATTCCCTTTCTTTTGTTGTTCAGTGAAATCATCCCATGTGAAGAGTCAACTCATTTAATTAAAGTTCAATTCGTAACTAAATAGTTTTGTTTATTTCTATTGGAAGGATTTCATAATTTGCAATTGTCTACTTATGATAAGGTAAAAGGTTTCTGTTTCTGTCTCCGTATGATATGGTAAATATGTCCAATGCAAAAAACATCTACATTTAAATGGTATTAATATTCATTTGCATATATTTCCATTTATTCCTGTTAATTCCCATATATTCCCATTAATTCCCACGGAAGTTTCCACCTCTGAATATTCCCCAAAATGTGCAACCCTACTGTCCCAATAGGAGAACCCTTTTTGGTTCCAGGTAGAACCCTTTTGGGTTCCCAAAAAGGTTATGCCTGGAACCCAAAAAATTATTTCAAAGGGTTCTCTTATAGGGCCAGCTGAAGAACCCTTTAATGTTCTAGATGTTCTGTTTTTTCTGATAGTACTGCACTATGTAGGGAATGGAGTGCCATTGTGAATGATCTTTCTCTGGTTTGCATTATGCTTGTGTAAACCATGTGTGTTCTTGCCCTGTGGCTGAAAAGGGACCTGTCAGTCAAAGACAGTTGTGTAGGCAGAGGGATTTAGATTAGAGGTCGACCGATCATGATTTTTCAACGCCGATACCGATACCGATTATTGGAGGACCAATGGTTTAAATAATGCAAAAACAAAAGTGCAATATGTGCCATGTAAGAATCGTAACGTTTCAGTTCCTTGCTCAGAACATGAGAACATATGAAAGCTGGTGGTTCCTTTTAACATGAGTCTTCAATATTCCCAGGTAAGAAGTTTTAGGTTGTAGTTATTAAAGGAATTATAGGACTATTTCTCTCAATACCATTTGTATTTCATTAACCTTTGACTATTGGATGTTCTTATAGGCACTTTAGTATTGCCAGTGTAACAGTATAGCTTCTGTCCCTCTCCTCGCTCCTACCTGGGCTCGAACCAGGAACACATCGACAACAGCCACCCTCGAAGCAGCGTTACCCATGCAGAGCAAGGGGAACAACCACTCCCGAGTCTCAAAGCGAGTGACGTTTGAAACGCTATTAGCTAACTAGCTAGCCATTTCACATCGGTTACACCAGCCTAATCTCGGGAGTTGATAGGCTTGAAGTCATAAACAGCGCAATGCTTGAAGCACAACGAAGAGCTGCTGGCAAAATGCACGAAAGTGCTGTTTGAATGAATGCTAACGAGCCTGCTGGTGCCTACCACCGCTCAGTCAGACTGCTCTATCAAATCATAGACTTAGTTATAGCATAATGACACACAGAAATACGAGCCGTAGGTCATTAATATGGTAGAATCCGGAAACTATCATCTCGAAAACAAGACGTTTATTCTTTCAGTGAAATACGGAACCGTTCCGGGTGGCATCCATAAGTCTAAATATTCCTGTTACATTGCATAACCTTCAATGTTATGTCATAATTACGTAAAATTCTGGCAAATTAGGCAGCCCAAACTGTTGCATATACACTGACTCTGGGTGCAATGAACGCAAGAGAAGTGACACAATTTCACCTGGTTAATATTGCCTGCTAACCTGGATTTCTTTTAGCTAAATATGCAGGTTTAAAAATATATACTTCTGTGTATTGATTTTAAGAAAGGCATTGATGTTTATGGTTAGGTACACGTTGGAGCAACGACAGTCCTTTTTCACGAATACGCACCGCATCAATTATATGCAACGCAGGACACGCTAGATAAACTAGTATTGTCATCAACCAGGTGTAGTTAACTAGTGATTATGATTGATTGATTGATTGTTTTTTATAAGATAAGTTTAATGCTAGTTTGCAACTTACCTTGGCTTACTGCATTTGCGTAACAGGCAGGCTCCCCGTAGAATGCAATGTAATCAGGTGGTTAGAGCGTTGGACTACTTCACTGTAAGGTTGCAAGATTGAATCCCCGAGCTGACAAGGTAAATTTCTGTCGTTCTGCCCCTGAACAAGGCAGTTAACCCACCGTTCCTAGGCCGTCATTGAAAATAAGAATGTGTTCTTAACTGACTTGCCTAGTTAAATAAAGATTAAATAAAGGTGAAAAAATAATTTAAAAATCGGCAAAATCAGTGTCCAGAAATACCGATTTCCGATTGTTATGAGAACTTGAAATCGGCCCTAATTAATCGGCCATTCCGATTAATCGGTCGACCTCTAATTTAGATACTTGTGGTAGGGGCCACAGATTGGACATAACACATTTTACATATTTAGCATACGCTCTTATCCAGAGTGACTTACAGTAGTGAATGCATACATTTTCATATTTTTTTCTACTAGTCCCCTGTGGGAATCGAACACAGTGTTGCAAGTGCCATGCTCTACCAGCTGAGCCAAACAGGACTAACACATCATAGAAATGTACTTTTCGGTGTTCAGGTTTCTAATGTACAGTAAGAAATGGGAACGGTTGAGTGAGCAAAGAAAAGAGAAATAAGTAAAAACTTAAAAATGAGAAATAGTGATGATGGGTTAGATGGTGTCTTTGTCCACCCCACTCATTACTAGGCTTCTTCAAGTCCAGTGTCTCATCACTTCTTGTCACCCCTTCTCATTGGGAAATCATTCTGTTGTGAGGAGAGAGATGATGTAGTTCAGACATCATGTTACACACCACTACCTTTGTTATCTTCCAATAGGCAGCCATGACAAACTATCTTATATCTTCCCTCTCTTAGTATCTTATTGATACTGTACGTGCACATAATGAAATACATAATTGTGCCCAGATGAGATGAGGGAACAACATGGCAGATTGAGTCAGACAGTATGACCACAACTGAAACTCCTTTCCTTTAAATAGTGTGTAGATGAAGAAGTTTCCTTCTTGACATTCAATGAACGACAAGAGAGTACAAATGGGGAAGAGGAAGAGAGGGAAGAGCAATCGGGTGGTTTAATGACATCCGTTGGCATTCAGATGTCTAACATCATTGCCATCCTTTTAGGACATGGACTAACCTACAGTGTCTGTTCGCAGCCAGTTCAACCTCTGTAGACTATGAAGCCACCGTGCTTCCATCTTGGCACTCCCCCACCATTGTAAAACATATTTTAATGCTATAGAAATGCATATATTAATGTCCACATAAATTTTTGCCACATTTATTCTATTGCAGACACCTTAAAGTGGAACGGACAGCGTTTTCACTTTTCTGCAGATATGAAACAAACAGACAAAAGTATAACATTCCCAGTTTATGCTACAATACCAACTATATATAAGGCTTTAAAAATAGATTATATTTGACTCAATATTCCATGACGTACAACTAAGGCATTATTGGCAGAATAGATGGATGCAGTTCAATGCTTGGTAGTCCAACAAATATTGCTATCAGGTTGTAAATCATAGCTTTTGTTTGCTGCCTCCATTCGGGATTCAGTGTTTCAGTTTCAATGACTCAATATTTTGGAAGTAAATGGACAAATGCAACTAAGTCTGGGAATGTCAATACAATCAAACTAGCAAGGGCAATGACCACAAGTCAGTCATAACATGGCTAATAGGCTAGTGTATCTATCTATGTAGCAAGCTAAAAAAAACACGGAGCCTAAGTCATGTCATGCTATTGGAGGAGTGGGTGAGTGACTGACTTTTTCCTCTCATATCGTTTTTCTGTGGCTATACACAGCTAGAGATGCAGGTGTCATTTGGTTAGCTAGCAAGAACTTGAACAACTGTTATCCAGTTAGCCAGAGTGAATTTGCGAACTCAAGAGATATGCTATCTACTCCGATTTCAGAGCACTCTCGTCTGAGTGTGCCAGAGCGCAGAATAACAAATTAATTTACAAAAGTGCAACACCCGCTGAATATGACTAATGTCAGCAAACATAGACCAAAAAAGTAATAGCTAGTCAAGAACGCTCTAGATAACATGTAAACAGCCTAACCAGCTATGCTATGGTGAGTAAAATGGTCAGAGTGAGGTGTTCTCTCATTTGTGTCTAGAAGTAGCTAGCTAGAAAGCTAGCCAACTTTAGCCAGTTAGCTTGGGTGCTCGACTAACCTGTGCCCCCGCACATCGACTCTGGACCGGTACCCCCTGTATATAGCCTTGCTACTGTTATTTTATTGCTGCTCCTTAATTATGTGTTATTTTTTACTTCAGTTTATTTTAGGAAATACTTTAACATTTTTTTTTCTTAAAACTGCATTGTTTGGGCTTGTAAGTAAGCATTTCACTGTAAAGTCTACACCTGTTGTATTCGGCGCATGTGACAAATACAATTTGATTTTATTTGATTTTGCTTGGTTGGGACAAGGGTGCATTGGCAGGATCGAGTTTGAGAAATCAAATCAAATCAAGCTTTATTTATACAGTACATTTCAGATATGGAATGCAATGTGCTTCACAGAAAAAAAAGAAGAAACAAATATTTCATTTTATGTTGTTGCTTACAACACAACAAACATAAGAGGATAAAAAAACAGAACAACTCAAAAGCACCTTTACATGCTGACTAGACCGCGCGTGTCCTCGTGCGCCATAGCGTGCATGTTGATCAGGACACGCAGGTTGAAATATCAAAACAAACTCTGAACCAACTATATTTGGTGACAGGTCGAAACGCATGAAACATTCATGGTAATTTAGCTAGATAATTTGTCCTGGGATATAAACATTGGGTTGTTATTTTACCTGAAATACACAAAGTCCTCTAATCCGACAAGTAATCCACAGATAAAAGGGTCAACCTAGTTAGTTTTGTGTAATCTCTCCTCCTTCAGTCTTCTTCTTCTTTGGACTTTATATGGTGGTTGGCAACCAACTTTAAGGTGCGGCCGGCGACCCACCAACTGGACTGGAGTGTGGTTCACTCAGTTCATCTTTCAATCACCTACGTGGGTATATGCTCCTAAAAACCAATGAGGAGATGGAGAGGTGGGACTTGCAGCCGGTCACGTGTCACAAATAAACTCAGCAAAAACGAAACGTTCTCTCACTGTCAACTGCGTTTATTTTCAGCAAATTTAACATGATAATGTGTCCCTGAACAAAGGGGGGGTCAAAATCAAAAGTAACAGTCAGTATCTGGTGTGGCCACCAGCTGCATTAAGTACTACAGTGCATCTCCTTCTCATGGACTGCACCAGATTTGCCAATTCTTGCTGTGAGATGTTACCGCACTCTTCCACCAAGGCACCTGCAAGTTCCCGGACATTTCTGGGGGGAATGGCCCTAGCCCTCACCCCCCGAAGATCTGGGCTCTTCGCTGGCCATGGCAGAACACTGCCATTCCTCTTGCTGAAATCACGCACAGAACGAGCAGTATTGTTGGAGGCATTGTCATGCTGGAGGGTCATGTCAGGATGAGCATACAGGAAGGGTACCACATGAGGGAGGGGAGGATGTCTTCCCTGTAACGCACAGCGTTGAGAGTGCAACAACAAGCTCAGTCCAATGATACTGTGACACACCGCCCCAGACCATGACGGACCATCCACCTCCAAATCGATCTCGCTCAAGAATACAAACCTCGGTGTAACGCTCATTCTTTCAACGATAAATGCAAATCGACCATCACCCCTGGTGAGACAAAACCACGACTCATCAGAGAAGAGCACTTTTTGCCAGTCCTGCCTGGTCCAGCTACGGTGGGTTTGTGCCCATAGGTAACGTTGTTGCCGGTGATGTCTGGTGAGGAACTGCCTTATAACTGGCCTACAAGCCCTCAGTCCAGCCTCTCTCAGCCTATTGCGGACATTCTGTGCACCGATGAAGGGATTATGCGTTCCTGGTGTAACTCGGGCAGTTGTTGTTGCCATCCTGTACCTGTCCCACAGGTGTGATGTTTGGATGTACCGTACTAGTACCACGCTGCCCGCGATCCCTTTCGGCCAGGATCTCCCACGTCCAGGATCCTTTGCTGTCCAGGATGTCCTCCCATGTCCAGTCCTCCTTACCACGCTGCTTGGTTCGTTTGTGGTTGGATGTTCTGTCACGATCGTCTGAAGAAGAAGTGGACCAAAGCGCAGCGTGGTGAGCGTACATTACTTTATTTATATCAATGACGCCAACAAAACAAGAAACAAAGAAATGACCGTGAAGCTTACAAGGGCTATAGTGCCACTAACAAAGATAACTTCCCACAATAACAAAAGGGAAAAAGGCTGCCTAAGTATGATTCCCAATCAGAGACAACGATAGACAGCTGTCCCTGATTGAGAACCATACCCGGCCAAAACATAGAAACACAAAACATTGAAATCAGAACATAGAATGCTCACCCAAATCACACCCTGACCAAACAAAATAGAAACATAAAAAGGCTCTCTAAGGTCAGGAAGTGACAGTCTTTCTGAGGTCAATTAGCCTATCAGAAGCTTCTAAAGCCATGACGTAATTTTCGGGAATTTTCCAAGCTGTTTAAAGGCACAGTCAACTTAGTGTACGTAAACCTCTGACCCACCGGAATTGTGATACAGTGAAATAATCTGTCTGTAAACAATTGTTGGAAAAATTACTTGTGTCATGCAGAGAGTAGATGTCCTAACCGACTTGCCAAAACTGTAGTTTGTTAACAAAAAATTTGTGGAGTGGTTGAAAAGCAAGTTTTAATGACTGCAACCTAAGTGTATGTAAACTTCTTACTTCAACTGTATGTTCACCAACGGTGACAAAAAAAACTATTGATCGGTTAAATAGCTCTTAAACCAATTTAGAACTGGGCCGGAAACCCTGCTATCGAGGATTTCTCCTTTTGGGGATTGCCAGTATGGCCGACCGGTGGCTTCAAAGCCTTTCAATGGCCAATGCATAGCATCAGCAGTCCAGGGTTTATATACATTGGTTCTTGGTCTCTGTTTTTCAAAATGTCCCTACCCTTTATTCTCCTCATTGCTCTCTTTTTCTTCTCGATCCACCAGTTGTTCTTTTTTATTCACTCTATCTTTATCCCTCATTCTCTTGCAGCAGCCCCCCTTGCTATCACCCCCTTTCTCATTCTATCTCTCCCTCCTTCTCTTTCTCCCTGTCTCTGTCTCTCTCTCTGTCTCCAGTCAGACCTCTAGCCTCACTGAACCAGGTCTTGGCGGTATGATAATGTGGAAAGTTGAACTGGCCCCATTACAGCTTGGCTGATGGTAGTGTTGATAAGGCTGTTGATAATGGGTGCAGATAGCGCTGACACAGCGGTCCAATAGCCAGCCCTCTCTCCCCCATTATCATTCCTGCCCACCGATGGGCTCCCAGAGCGCTATCTGCTCTCCATTTCCACTCCTGCGACAGATAAGAATGGAAATACTGACTTCATAGCTGACTGATTAAAGTGTCTGCCTTTCTTGATAATACACAGATAAATTGTTTTTTTTTCTCCCTCTTTCTATCTCTCTCTCGCTCTCTCCCTCTCTCTTTCTCCCTCTATCTTGAAAGGGAGAAAAACCTCTCCTCTTTTAATTTCTCTTTCTATGCTGGCCTTTTTGAGAGAGAGCAGGGTAGGAAGCAGAGGAATAATAGGGAGGGATAAAGATAGGAATGGGATATAGAGAATGATGGTAGTATAATTGGGAAAGTTTGAATGTAATGTAGTGTGGAGGCCCATTATACATCTAGGTTGCATATGTACACATAATAGGGTCATGCTGTGTTAGATGTCCGAGCCCTCTATTACCAGCGAGGCCAGAGGAAGCAGTGCAGAGCGTGGGCAGCAGCCCTATCTACGACCCAATGAACTCCCATCAAATTTACAGGCTTTTCCAGGTTGAGTTTCTATCACTGCTCCAGTATGATAACAGGATGATCACTGATGATCACTGATGGATTGACTTCCAGCATCCAAATCCTTTAACCCCATTTGCTTTTTGTCCACATTCCCTGTCCCTCCTGATGTCTTTCTCTCTCCCCTTACTTTGTCTGTCTATCATTACTCATGTCCTCTCTCCTCCACCCTCTTCTCTGCTCTGCTTCCCTCATTATTTGTGTTCCATTAGGAGTGAAATTCTCCCCATGCTTCCTCTTCCTGTATTGTAATATGATGATGTCCCTCTTCCTGTTTACTGTCTCTCTGTTGTATTTGTGTGGTAGCTTTGAGTCAGACAACATGTTCACGTAGCCTGTAACTCACATAGACAAGAGCTAGACAAGAGTTCATAGACTGCACATGGCAACAACTCACTGGCCTATCCCTCTAGTAAAAAGTCCCACCCCTCTCTCACAGTCACAGTGGAACCTGAACCCACATGTTTGGGCCTAGTTAGAGCCTCAGAACAGGAAGTGAGTGGTTGTCTCCTTTAGGGGTGAAGAGAAGAGGTCTTCTCGGGTCCAAAAAGTTGAATGGAACCGAGGACAATCTGACCTGGACGGACCTGGTCATGAAAAAAAAGTGGGACCCGAGAACAATCACTCCCGAACCCAAATGGACCCGACAACAACCAGACCTATACCCGACCCGATTGGACCTGATAATAAATGAAAAAATGTTAATCAGGCAAGTTGCTCTTCTAGTTAACGAATAGGTATTTTATATGTTGGCTATAAGTCAATAAATTCACCTTATTAGCATAAAATAAATATGCTATAGGCTATGCAGAGCTGTTGTCGGGTCCATTTGGGTCCACTCGGGTCTATCAGCTGTAGTGTCGTAGAACTGAGAACCGATGACAATCAAACTGGACCCGACCCGGACCCGAGGGGGAGAAAAAGGCTCCTTCCTGACAGACAGACAGACATAGGCTTACCTGTAGCCATTGGGAGAACACCGGCCTGGAACAACGTGCTGTTTGTTCAAGACACAGTAACTGACCTTGATAGATTACAGAGTTTTTTTTCTGTGTGTCTGAGAGAAAGAAATGATAAGTTCATGTGAAATAGTTTTTTTCCTTTTCTTTGAAACATGACTTTGGTGTAGGATAGGGTGAGACTGTATCTGCTGCCAAGTGTGTACTACTCTCCCACTGGTTCAAAGGAACTGTCTTTGAATTTTTCCCACACTCCCCTGTGACCATTTCACAATAGTTAACCCTGCTGCTGAATTATTCACATTAACAGGCCTGTAAAAAAGTGTGCATAAAGTTAAGTTTATACCAAAACCTGACTTCATTTTTAAGGGCAGTAGTCCTTTTTCAGTTAGGCCACAAAGAACGGGGAGTGGATGCGAAAAAACCCGAAACTGCGATAAAAAGCCTAGATAAGGGAATGACTGTGTTGTGTAGGAGTTGATATCAATGTTATCTATCTCTATTTTTCACTCTCCTAGCCCTTCTGTTGTTTTTTTACCCCTTTATCTCGCTCCACCAAAATGGCAGGAACAAAAAGGAGAAATAAATAAATTACCGCACAGATTATTAATGGGGAGGGTGATAAAATGTTGACGCAAAAATTAAGAAGAATATAGGGAGCTATTTGTTTTTCTTCCCCTCAGTGATTGTTTAATTTTTTTTTTATATATTAAAGGATTAGAATTGTGTGAGAGCTTAGTTGGTGTGGTAGTTGTTGTGTTAGGAGATTGGACCTTGTTTAACCCTTTCCCCCTCTATGTCTTTCTGCTCAGACCAAAGCCCCGCCTCCTTATGATCCACAGAGACATAGAGAGCTGCTTGGCTTAGATAAGGCTGACACTAATAGAGAGGCAGGAACACAGTGGACAGGCCTGTGTTGCCGTAGACGACAGGTTGGCGTTGCCGTAGACGACAGCAGGTCTGGTTATTGTTAGGTTTCTGCTGAGGAGCTACTCCTCCTCTCCCCTCACAACAAAGAGGGTGAGGCCATCCCCCGACACTGCTTTACACCCTAATCACTAATTGCACATTTGACATTTTAGTCATTTACCAGACACTCTTATCCAGAGCTACTTACAGGAGCAATTAGGGTTAAGTGCCTTGCTCAAGGGCACAATGGCAGATTTTTCACCTAATCAGCTCGGGGGTTCGAACCAGCATTCTTTCGGTTACTGGCCCAACGCTCTTAACAACTAGGCTACCTGCCACCCATGTTGTAATACAATAGCTCTAATTCTCAGTACTGTTTCCCTGGTTCTTATTCTCAGTAGTGTTTTCCTGGTATTTAACTAGTCTTCTCTGGTTTCTCTTACGGTCTCTAAATGGCCCCGTGTAATCGTTCACTCTAGTATGATATCAACCTGAATGGCCAGGTGATGTGACATCCAGAAGAGCAAAGAAACAAATAGATGAATTTAAAATGAATTTCAACAGATAAGCAAATGGAAGAGAGCAGTCTCTGTCTTGGTTTAGCTCTGTCTTGATCTCTGTCTTGGTGTAGATTGCTACAGTAGGTAGACAAGTCTTTGTGTGGAGTCCTTGTGTTTCACACTTGACCCTGTTTTAAACCGTAGGTCACTTGGTGCTCCATCCCCCACCCCTGTGGCAGGGTCAGGTTTCCTCTGCTCTTTGTGCTTCTGGTCTGTGTGTGTGTCTGTGCATCAGTGTGTGTGTCTTTGGAGGCAGGTGATGGTGGCCGAGTCCTGGGGCAGACAGGCTCTGTTTCAGGCCAGTTGGGGAGGCAGGAGGTGGGGTGGAGGTGTTTCTCAAATGAAATCAAATTGTATTTGTCACAAGCACAGAATACAACAGGTGTAGTAGACCTTACCATGAAATACTTACTCACGAGCCCTTAACCAACAATGCAGAGTAAAACAATGTGCTAAATAAACTAAAGGAAAAATAGCAACACAATAAAAATAACAATTAATATATACAGGGGGGTACCGGGTACCAAGTCAATGTGCAGGGCTACGCGGTAGTCTAGGTTATTGAGGTAATATGTACAGTTGAAGTCGGAAATTGGGTTGGAGTCATTAAAACTTGTTTTTCAACCTTTCCACAAATTTCTTGTTAACAAACTATAGTTTTGGCAAGTCAGTGCATGACACAATACATTTTTACCAACAATTGTTTACAGACAGATTATTTCACTTATAATTCACTGTATCTCAATTCCAGTTGGAGAAATGTCCTCTGGTCTGATGAAACAAAAATAGAACTGTTTGGCCATAATGGCCATCGGTATGTTTGGAGGAAAAACGGGGAGGCTTGCAACCGAAGAACACCATCCCAACCATGAAGCATGGGGGTGGCAGCATCATGTTGTGGGGGTGCTTTGCTGCAAGAGGGGCTGGTGCACTTCACAAAAAAAGATGGCATGTGGATGGAAAATTATGTGGATATATTGAAGCAACATCTCTAGACATCAGTCAGGAAGTTAAAGCTTGGTCGCAAAATGGCTTAAGGACATAAAAGTCAAGGTATTGTAGTGACCATCACAAAGCCCTGACCTCAATCCTATAGAAAATTTGTGGGCAGAACTGACGAAGTGTGTGCGAGCAAGGAGGCCTACAAACCTGAGGCCTACACCAGCTCTGTCAGGAGGAATGGGCCAAAATTCACCCAATTTCTTGTGGGAAGCTTGTGGAAGGCTACCTGAAACGTTTGACGCAAGTTAAAGAATGTAAAGGCAATGCTACCAAATACTAATTGAGTGTATGTAAATGTCTGACCCACTGGGAATGTGAGGAAATAAATAAAAGCTGAAATAAATAATTCTCTCTGCTATTATTCTGACATTTCACAGTCTTAAAATAAAGTGGTGGTCCTAACTGACCTAAAACAGGGATTTTTTTTACTAGGATTAACTGTCAGGAATTGTGGATAAACTGAGATTAAATGTATTTGGCTAAAGTGTATTTTATCTTCCGACTTCAACTGTACATGTTGGTACTGGTAAAGTGACTATGCATAGATAGTAAACAGAGAGTAGCAGCAGCGTGTGTGAAGGAATGTGAATGTGTGTGTGCGTGTGTGTGTGTGTGTGTGTGTGTTTTGGAGTGTCAGTGTAGTATGTGTGGATTTGTGGTTAGAGTCCAGTGAGTGTACATCAAGCCTGTGCAAGAGAGTCAGAGCAAAAAATTATAATAAATAATAATAAAATAAGGGAGTCAATGCAAAAAGTAGGGTATCCATTTGATTAACTATTCAGCAGTGTTATGGCTTGGGGGTAGAAGCTGTTAAGGAGCCTTTTGGTATCAGGCTTGGCGCTCTGGTACCTACAAAAGGAGGGTGGCCGGCGGGCCGCCAGTTGCCCATCCCTGTACTAGTTCATGGAATACGATATTTCTGAGTAAGATATACCTCCTTATTCTTTGCCTTTGGTTTGTTTCTCCGTCATCAATACTAAGCCCAGAGAACGTTATCCCCACACACACACGGACACACCAGTGTTTCCATTAGCCGGTAACAGCCGGCTTTCGGCCGATAAACAAAATTGGTGCCGGTCAAGGAAAAAAATCCCATTGATGAAAATACCAGTTGATACAAATACATTTGACCGGTCATTCTTATCGGTCTATGGGGTTAATTTCCATAATTTAGTGTAATTAAATTGTTTGGTGTGTATTTTTGTTAGCCATATGATTCTTATTTATCACACGCGCATAGCATACAGAGTCTAGTTTATGTGGAAAATCTGTTGGAAAGTGCAACGACTGCCGCTATAGCTCCAGTTGCTGCTAGAGTGAAATGTGCTTTTATAAACCCAATCATTGCGCAACAATTTTAAATTAAATTGCATGTTAAAAAACATTTTTGATGGCTGCAATTAAAAAGAGCTCCTCTATTTTTTCCCATGGTTGGGTAGGTTACTTTCTAAATGTAATCCATTACAGTTACTAGTTACCTGTCCAAAATTGTAATCCGTAACATACCTTCTGGATTACCCTAACTCAGTAACGTAATCTGATTACATTCAATTACTTTTAGATTACCTTCTCCTTAAGAGACATTAGAAGAAGACAAAAATGTATGTTACCAATTGAACGACATCTATTGCAGGATAATTCATTTTTAAAGTTTACATAGCTGGCCATATATGGATGTTAAATTGTACTTTATGGGTTGGTTATATAGGCTTCTTCTAACCCATCGCTTTTTACTACATATAATAAAACTATTAAATGATATCTTTACATTAAATATCAAAGTCTGTCAGAATTCCAGTCATTCCAAT
This sequence comes from Oncorhynchus clarkii lewisi, assembly GCF_045791955.1. Classification (NCBI taxonomy): domain Eukaryota; kingdom Metazoa; phylum Chordata; class Actinopteri; order Salmoniformes; family Salmonidae; genus Oncorhynchus; species Oncorhynchus clarkii. The sequence goes on from NC_092147.1 coordinate 24,043,702, forward strand.
AAATGTTATACCCCTTGATCTTCAAGAATAGGACTAGGAAATATGGAAGTACAGATTAGCTAAATTGTTTTACCTGAGCATAACCCCCAAAACTAAGGACCTATTAGCCAGCCCTATTCTGTTGTTTATGATTTTGTTGTCATGGAGGACTGATGGGGCTCATTGATTCGAATTGAGAAACAAATGCTCTGCTCATGGAATGGCATGCTTTGAGCACTACTGAAAAGTGCTATTTACATGTGAAAATGAATGCCATATGCTGCATTTACTATAGGTCTATTGTTTACCTTTTTTTGGTGACACTTTGATATCTTGATAATATGCAGCTGTTTAAAGGGCAAATCCACAGATGAAACAATAACAATAACAAAATGGTCGCCCCACCTCTCTTGGTAAAAAGCTGAGGGATGGGCCTGGAGAAATGTAACCACCTTCAGATTAATAAACAGAGCTATGGATGCAAGGACTTGCCTTCCATGATATCAACATTATTGTTTTAACCATATTATGAGTCTATACTTTGTTTGTTTACATTTACAATGTTTACAAACATTAGAGAAAAACAAGTATATGTTTTGGGTTCTCATAGAGTATGACAGTTGATTAAACTAAGCTCATTTATAAGTTATATTCTGCAAGAATCAATGGATATATATAATTTATAAATCCAAAAATACATGTAGCAACTACAGATTGCCCCTTTAAGTATATCAAAAGTGTGCGAGTTTGGGCATGTGTCCATTAGGCCTATGGATTTATGTATTTTTTTTAGCATGAATTAGATTGAGCAATAAAAGCCCAACTTTTTTCTCCATAGGCTGGGATCCGCACTGTGCAGCTGTTGCTAGAGCACATTTTTCACTAGCTGTTCACTGGTTTCAAAAACAATTAATGATAGGCAGCTTAAACTTCTTGAATTCAACCATTATTGGGTTCAAATACACATTTCGATTTGTGAACAGCCAATCCGTAAGGCGCAAATAGCTAGTTGAGAGAGCAGCAGTGTGATTCACATCAATGCATTTGAAGATATCAATAGTAAGTGATATCTGTATCGCTGTAAACTACACCACTGCTGTCATCCTTACCTCCAAGTGTTTATTCAAGTTGGATAATCTTTGGATGCCAACAGCAGTCGCACCATTGGAAGACATAGCGTGGACTGTAGCCTACAAAAGCCTATTCCTGCTCTTTTCCCACGATCCATCAAACACATTTGGTGTGTCATCATAGTTGTCTCTGACTTGTAGTCAGACTCACTCAGGTGGAACAAACTTAACTTTACTCCTTTTTTCAATGCTGAATGTCATTGAGAAAACAGAGAAGTGTGAAATATGTTTTTTCTCGCAAACATCCTTTCTAAATTTAAAAGTAATCCACAAAGTAATCTAGCTTTTCAAAAGTGTCTGTAATCTGATTACAATATTTTTCTGGTAACGTAACAGATTTATTTTGTAATCCGTTACTCCCTAGCCTTAAATAAAGGTTAAATTAATTAATTAAACTCTAATTCTCTCATGTTCTATTGGTTTTAAAATCAACTTTATTTAATTGTCCACTAGTGAAAGGCACAATCCTAGTCATGTTAGCAACCCATGCTAGTTGTTGCATCTTTAGATCTCCCATCTTTTTACATTTCAAACTGATATTTTCATCTCTGTCACATGGAACTTCTAGCATGTGCAGTGCGCTTTTGACAACTGTGTTTTCTCACCAATTGCATTATTGAACAAACATTTGTGCGTAGCCTTATTGCCGTGTGTAGCCTTATTGCCGTGTGTAGCCTTATTGCCGTGTGTAGCCTTATTGCCGTGCGTAGCCTTATTGCCGTGCGTAGCCTTATTGCCATGTGTAGCCTTATTGCCGTGCGTAGCCTTATTGCCATGCGTAGCCTTATTGCCTTGCGTAGCCTTATTGCCGTGCGTAGCCTTATTGCCGTGCGTAGCCTTATTGCCGTGCGTAGCCTTATTGCCGTGCGTAGCCTTATTGCCGTGCGTAGCCTTATTGCCGAGCGTAGCCTTATTGCCGTACGTAGCCTTATTGCCGTGCGTAGCCTTATTGCCGTGCGTAGCCTTATTGCCGTGCGTAGCCTTATTGCCGTGCGTAGCCTTATTGCCGAGCGTAGCCTTATTGCCGTGCGTAGCCTTATTGCCGTGCGTAGCCTTATTGCCGAGCGTAGCCTTATTGCCGTACGTAGCCTTATTGCCGTGCGTAGCCTTATTGCCGTGCGTAGCCTTATTGCCGTGCGTAGCCTTATTGCCGTGCGTAGCCTTATTGCCGAGCGTAGCCTTATTGCCGTGCGTAGCCTTATTGCCGTGCGTAGCCTTATTGCCGTGCGTAGCCTTATTGCCGTGTGTAGCCTTATTGCCATGCGTAGCCTTATTGCCGTGCGTAGCCTTATTGCCGAGTGTAGCCTTATTGCCATGTGTAGCCTTATTGCCGTGTGCGCATTGCTGCGCTTATAATGTGAATAAATAATAGTTTATTTAAAATTTTAAGCTAAACGTCCTGATCTGTTGCATCAGCCTCAATGCTTTGGAATAGGCTATTTCTTTCTCGCACAGAACGACAAACTGACCAATAGAATAGGTCAACTTTTGTACTATGGGGGAGAATAGATTGACATAGGCTAGTGATTTAGCTGTTTGTTACTCGTCTTGTTGGCTGAGAAAAAGTACATGTGGAGAGTTATTCAACATCTTCAACATCCGCATCGGAATTCGGTAAGAAGGACGCATACTGTTGTATTCTCGTTGCATGTTCCGTTAAGATGAATTACCAAAATCTAAATGTGATTTCTGTTATTCTGAGCTCCGTGGGTGGATTCCTTAATCAGGTTACACACCCAATGCATATGGGTCTGGTAAATTTCTCAAATGTCCAGTAAATTGAAATACTGGCGGTCAAATGTCCACTTTTCCTTATGGAAATCCTGACACGCACAAACACACACGCACGCACACACACACACACACACACACACACACACACACACACACACACACACACACACACACACACACACACACACACACACACACACACACACACACACACAGGACCACAATGGAAACATGTCTTTTGACATTTTGTGTATATAATCCTCAACAATTTTGCTACATGTATTTGTTGCATTGTGTGGTATTTTAAATGGTAAAACAAAATAAAGTCACACACACTTTCCCTTTCTCCAACTCGTCTTGTTTCTTTGCCCTTTCCTCTTTGTCCTCTTGCCCCCCCCCCACACACACACCATAGGTCCCCTCCCCAGTGAGTCTTGTCTAAGTATTAGCAGCAGCAGCAGTGTCCCCTGAAGTAAAACAATCTACTGTAATCTATCAGTGTGTTTATCAGGCCTATCTGAGAGCTGAGAAAGCCGGGGCCGGGTCCGTGGCGCCGTGCTCCCGAGCTGATAAAGTTTCAGAGTTCAGCGATGATGAATGTTAAGAAACTACACCCTAGTTAGAGAGGATGTGGACTTGGTAGAGGGAGTAAGGGACCTGGGCTGGAAAACAAAAAGCCTCGACACTAGCCATGGGTTGTGGGTCAAGCCCTTGTTTTTCCAGAAACACACTCTGTCCTGACCCTTTCCTCACTCCTGTCCTCATTTACAGTTTTTTCTACACAGGGCTCACGTTCCTATCCCCCCTCTCTCTCTTACCCCCTCTTATCCCCCCTCACTCTTTAAATCTATCCTTTTCCCTTATGGCCTATTCCCTAATTTTCTTATTCAGTTGCATCTGTATCAAAGTTCTCATCTCATGTGTCTCAGACATGCTTTTGCCCTCAATCCCCTGATCCCTTTGTCCTCTCTGTCCACCTGAGCTCATCAGCAGCTTCTATCTATCACCTGAGCCATCGTGTCATGTCTCAACGTCCCCCGATTACAATGCAATTGATAAGGAGGCTGGAGACTCAAAAGTGCACAGTACAAATTGCAGATAAAGCATGAGTTCCTTTACAGATATTAGCTTCTGGGTATTGAAATGGGTCCCATTCTTTAACTTATAATTCCTAGAGCTGTGATATTTGATAAGGATATGTGTAAAACCAGCACAGTTGGTGTCCCTTCAGTCTTCTGACATATTCAGAAAACTGTCTTCTTAACATATATTGTTCTCTGAGGGTTCGAAGCCATCTTTTTACCTTCATCTGCCTATAACAAGTGGCAAAAAAATGGTTGGAGTTGTTAAGAGCATAAAAGGGGGAACCATAATGATTGTAACAAAGTTCATGAGCATATAATAGCAGTTAATGCGATGCAAGGCGCGGGCAGCTTTGTTCGCCAAAGTGTTGAGGGTTTAATAGAATCTGATAGACACGAGTCCTCGGGCCCAGAGGACGAAGGGGGGACTATGTGCTCATCAAGGAACTCTGTGCTCATCAAGGGAGCCGGGTGCGCTCTAAAGGAATAATTTGTCAATAATTGGCCGTGTCAGTCTCGTTAGACGTTTGATAATGCGCCGGTTCTTTGGGGCCGGCCCGTGAATATCTCAAATGAAACCACCAGGCAGCATGTGGCAGCAGATCTGGGCTCTCGATAACACCATTAAGCACTTCAGAAGTATTTTAGCTGAATTTACACAAAGCAAAAATAGATAAATAATGAAAAAGAAAGTGGAACATCAACTGTCAGGGAAGTGATACAGACTTTAAGAAATAATTTGGCAGGGTGAAAGATTTTCTGTCGTCTAATTGCCTTCTCAGCCATCACTCTGGTTAATTTGCTTACTCAAGCAATCGTGTGGACATGCCCTGACTTTCTCTCAGTGTGTGTGTGTGTCCCACAGCCCCTTGGTCTTCTAAGTGTTACTGTAAGCGCTTATCCCAGCACTGTGTTATCCAAAAAATGGCTTCCAAAATAGTATATGTAGACTGTTCAGTAGGTGTGTTTGTGTCTGATCCTCCCTGTGATCACGTCACTCACCACCATATGTGATCCATTATCTAGTCAACTGAAAGGCTTGGCATGTTTCTAGAGATATTGTGGAATGGTTTATCTCACAAATATCTCACAATGATTGGCGTTTATCTGATTGGCCAAATCCTTCATGATACCTCATTTCACTGACCCTCCTGCCCAATAGCGGCAAAATGGAGACGGCAGTTGTAGAGATACATGGAGATCTCCCCTTAGTTTAGGGAAGGAGTCTCTCCCTGTATCAATGCAGCGATCTAACCGATAAACACTGTCAGGGCCTGGGCTTGTTTGCCCTCGTGCTGTACAAAGCCACAGTGACCTTTCAGTCAACTGGTCAGACTTTGCATGTATTCCCGCTATTTCCTTTTCATGCAAATGGGGACAGATGGGTTCCAGGGAGTGGGACTTATGGCCTCACTGGTATAAATAAAGGGAGATTTTGGGGCCCAGGTGCAGTTTATGGGGTGTTGGTCTGCTTGCCAATATTAGTGGATGGGACTGGTTGATAGTTTGAGTTGACTGTGCTGGCTAGAACGTGGATGGGCTAGGGTCATGGTTTGTACAGTAAGGTCTTGACATCTTTGGGTTACTTTTACCCCTCAGCCCCATTAGATTAAACTATTCTCTACAATATTGCACATACAGGAAGGTATAGGTTTAGGTATGTGCTGACTCTACATGTCAAAACTCTTGGGGCTGTAACTTGGTTATAGCAGTATGATAGTGGTATAAATGTATACATTTATAAGCGAGCTTCACCAGGGTAAAGTTTCATATTCAGGGTAAAGTTTCATATTCATATTTCCCGCAGCTTCTCAGGTTAAGGTGTTTTTCCCCACTCTAAAACCACACTGTTTAAGTGAGTGTAATACTGGAATCCAGCATTTATTATTAATCAAAAGATAACACTTACAGTGATGAACCTGGAGAGTGGTGAGCAATGGGCTTGGCTGGGAGAAGGAAGGGGGAGGGAACGTTAATATTCCCTTTCCTCTGAGAACGCTTCTCAAAAAAAAGGAGACATCTATCGCTCTCATCCCTGTGCTTTTATTTCCCGTTCAGTTCATCTTAAATTTCCATTATTCACCACAAAAAGACAAGCCAAGTCTATTCATATGACTCTGTGACACTGACAGCCCCTCCTCTACACACACACACACACACACACACACACACACACACACACACACACACACACACACACACACACACACACACACACACACACACACACACACACACACACACACACACACACACACACACACAGTATTATTAATCATCTGTATCAGTTTCTCACATCTCCCATTTATTTGCTGTTTAATCACTAAAATAATATGGGGGGTTAGAGGGCCCGTTGTCATGGCGACCAAATGGAAAAGGTCAGGGTGAGTTTATCTTATCAGTGATAGAGAATGGTTACTAATTACAGATAGGTACTACCAGTATTCAGTCCACTGGGCCCTGCCTTAAAACACTATCAGCAATCCACACCGGCCTGATATTAAAATGATCTACAGTCATCCAGACAGACACACCTCGCCCTGGCACTGCACACCACGGCAGACCAGACAAGACAGAACCAGACTTTATCAGCGCTAACTAATACTCCAAACTAATGAAAAAGCCCTGTTTAATGAGCTGAGGTACTCAGCTCAGCCCGTGACTGATGAAACATGCGTTTTTCTAGGTTATGCTCTCAGCTAAGGGTGATGTCTATCCTATTAAAATGTATAAGTATATTTATGACTAATTGCAACAATAGAGGAGTCATAGTGCCCATAATTAATGATGAAACCTAGCTTTCTGAAAGGTCACCAATCATATTGCTATATTAGAGAGGAATTTATATAGCTAGAGAAAATAAAACACTCTAATAGTATTTTTGTTTCAGCTGTAAGCTAATAATAACCCGCCTTGTTATTTTTAAATGTATAGTATTTAGCTTTATTGTATTTTGTACTAATAACCACATCTGTATGTAAGAAACATTTGTGTAATTAACATTGGTGTTGGAACCACCAGGTGTGAGCCTATTATTCAGCTAGTTTCTACAGCTAGTTATCCATTGAGGTTATTTAGTAAATCATATAAAATATATTCAAATGTCATGTGTTTCTGGTTGCGTGTGTGTGTGTACTCTGTATGTATGCTTGTGTTTCTCTGCACTCTTCCATTTATCATCTTTGACATTTGGCTGTACTCCCCCCTATCTTCCCATCATCTGAGAAGAACACATTTTCTCCATCAGAAATCCTGTTGTGACTTTTTGCGTTTGAGGGGTGCTGATACTTCCTTTCACAACCAGGGAAGATGCATAGATGTGAGTCCATCTTCTCTGGGCTGCATTCCCTCTCCCCCTTCCCTCTCTTAACATGGATGTTATCAGAGCAGTGAGGGCTACAGTGATGCCCTGCCTCTTGAAAATACCCCCTTTCTTTGCTGCTGCCAGCCATGCAGTGGGTTGTATTTAACAAGCTAACCCCATGCTATCTCCTCTACATCTCCTCTACATGCTCCACAGAGTTATCACACTCACACTTACAGGATATCAGTTGATTTTGATTTTATTTTAAGCCATGTGACAGAATTGATAGATAACGTTTCAACTGCCATCTGCCCCTCTGCTCCCATTCTTTTACTCTCTCTTTCCATTTCCCCCTCTCTCTCTTACCTTCTTTTTGTTGCCCTTTCAATTTCTTTTTTGTTGATCTCTAAATCGGAAATTGTTGTTAGTCAGATATATACCGACATGGTCCTAGGATCAAGTTACAGTTGGATTTAGGGGTGTGAATACTAGTGTTACTGTATATCCTGGTTATATGCAGCACCTCTATTTCCAGGGTTTTCTTCAGTTGTGTAGCTAGCAGTAGTTGCCACTGTGTCCACTGCTTTATGTCCTTTTAGGATGCACAATTAAGTCATAACAATTACAGGAGAGCCATAAATGAGTGTTGCGGATTAACACTCGGGGCTCCTAAGTGGCGCAGCGGTCTAAGGCACTGCATCTCAGTGCTAGAGGCGTCACTACAGACCCTGGTTCGATTCCAGGCTGTGATTGGGAGGGTTGGGATTTGGCCTGGGTAGGCCATCATTGTAAATGAGAAATTGTTCATAACTGACTTGCCTAGTTAAATAAAGGTAAAAAAAATAAATACAAAAAAATAATTATAATAAAATCAAAGATAGACATCTCAGAAATACAGAGTTATGACTTCTACATATGGAGTGGGTTATAAAGTAGGGGGATTTCTCAGCAACACTATGCTGTGGTACTATGGTGGTTTTTAAGCAAGTACATTGAGTATACTACATTTAAAATGGTGTTAACTACACAAACACTGTAGATACAAGCCCGAACCATTTGGATATCCAAGTATAGATAGATCACAGTGATCCAATGGCTTTGGTAAAGTGTTTAGTGGGTATAAGCAGCTAGTCCATGAGTCGAGGCCTCTAATCATCTCCTATCAGGGCTGTATCAGTCTAGTCTAAACCCTATCCCCCACCACGTTCACTGGGGGTCACTTTCTCTCTAGCTTCACAGCAGCCACTGCATTTTTACTTGTTTTGGTGATCCAGATCTGGGCTGTGTTGTCTGTTTTCTCTGAATCGGGGATGTGTTTAGTCTCTTGCGCTAGCAGAAACATCTGTGGAAGTGTTTGTCTATCGGAGCAGTGGCGGTGGTTGTAGGGCCCTCTGGTTGGAGAGTTAAGCCGAGGCCTCAGGGTCAACGCTCGGATAAGACGGCCCGACCGAAGGCCGCAGCACTTCAGACAAAGAGAGAGGAGGAGAGAGAGACTCAGGAGGAGGAGTAGGTGCCTGGATCTCCTGCTGGTTTCTGTCAGCGTTCTGAGAGCCTTGGTGTTGGAAGAGAAAAGGGGGGAGGGGTTGAGGCTTCTCTCCTCTCTTTTCCTCTCTGCATACCATCATAATCACTCCTCCTCCCATCTTCATTCAGGCTTAAGATCAAGGAGGAGAGCAGTGAAGGGATTGTAATCATCCTCCTTTTATCAAATCTCTCACATGCTTAGGGGATGATTCTAACTTGACTCTAGGATTGGGCCATATTTGGGGAGACTTCTTCTACGATATGCTACTCCAAATATCACAATATCCAATAGAATAATTTTGTACCATTAATGACTAAATCATTCCAGACTGTGCCATTCTCAACCCTACTTGACTCACTCTGATGTATTTCATTGTTTGCACCTCCTAATCAAATCAAATTAAATTGTATTTGTCATATGCGCTGAATGCAACAGGTGTAGTAGACCTTACCGTGAAATGCTTACTTACAAGCCCTTAACCAACAATTCAGTTCAAGAAATAGAGTTAATAAAATATTTACTAAATAAACAAAAGAAGAAAAAAAATCTAATCAGTCAAAAGTTCCATGCTTGTAGTGGTGTTGCACTGTACATCTCACAGAGAAAGACTGGCACCAAGCTAAAAGTTAGGATATGAACCACTCAGACCTGTGTAGATTCACTTAAGCATGTGCGTAATTAGTGTAAAAGGCCATTTTAGGATCCAAGTTAGGAATTTGGTCCTAAGATCGTACATCCCTTTGTGAATAAATTCCCTTTACAACCACTTGACACAAAATTCTATGAAAATGTGTGTGAAAATTCTCATCAGTGCTCAAGGACACTTCCTATATATATCACGTGAGAGTCTGATAAAGAATATGCAACAATGTCATGATATTTATCCTTCCAGCCTAGTGTAAGATTGTTGTAATGTGGTTTTGGTTTTGGAAAATAACAGTCAAACTTGAGATCCACTGACCTTGTGTGTGTGAGTGAGAGGATAGGGACCCCTATACAACCCCCAAGTGATGCCAATAATAATGCCCATTCTGATTCTAATATACACATCTCTTTGCTCTTTGCACACGGCTCAGCAAGCTGTTATCTTGGCTTCAACATACAGACCCTCAGCTGGACGCTATAGACCCCAGAATCACTACCTACCTCACTAACAAGTTGAACCATTTTCTCAAATCTATTGTACTGTAGGTGTGTATGTTGGAAGCTCACATTAGATTTATGTCCATAATGTCTATATATCCCATCACATATCTATTGGACACACCTACTCATTCAAGGGTTTTTCTTTATTTTGACTGTTTTCTACACTGTAGAATACTGAAGACATCGAAACTATGAAATAACACATATGGAGTCATGTAGTAATTCTATATATGTTAAACAAATCTAAATATATTTTATATTTGAGATTCTTCAAAGTAGCCACCCTTTGCATTCACAGTTTCTCAACAAGCTTCACCTGGAATGCTTTTCCAACAGTCTTGAAGGAGTTCCCACATATGCTGAGCACTTGTTGGCTGCTTTTCCTACAGTCTGCGGTCCAACTCATCCAAAACCATCTCAATTGGGTTGAGGTCGGGTGATTGTGGAGGCCAGGACATCTGATGCAGCACGTCATCACTCTCCTTCTTGGTCAAATAGCCCTTACACAGCCTGGAGGTGTGTTGGGACATTGTCCTGTTGAAAAACAAATGATAGTCCCATGAAGCGCAAACAAGATGAGATGGTGTATCACTGCAGAATGTTGTAGTAGCCATGCTGGTTAAGTTTGCCTTGAATTCTAAACAAATCACAGACAGTGTCACCAGCAAAGCACCATCACACCTCCTCCTCCATGCTTCACTGTGGGAACCAAACATGCGGAGATCATCTGTTCACCTACTCTGCGTCTCACAAAGACACGGTGATTTTGACCAAAAATCTCAAAGGACAGATTTCCACCGGTCTAATGTCTATTGCTTGTGTTTTATGGCTCTAGCAAGTCTCCTATTATTATTGGTGTCCTTTAGTAGTGGTTTCTTTGCAGCAATTCCTGATTCACGCAGTTTTGTCTGAACAGTTGATGTTGAGATGTGTCTGTTGCATTTATTTGGGCTGCAATTTCTAAGGCTGGTAACTCTAATGAACTTATCCTCTGTATCAGAGGTAACTCTGGGTCTTCCTTTCCTGTGGCGGTCCTCATGAGAGTCAGTTTCATCATAGTGCTTGTTGGTTTTTGCGACTGCACTTGAAGAAACTTTCAAAGTTCTTGAAACGTTCCGCGTTGACTGACCTTCATGTCTTAAAGTAGTGATGGACTATCGTTTCTCTTTGCTTATTTGAGCTGTTCTTGCCATAATATGGATTTATTAAATAGGGATATCTTTCGTATACCTCCACTACCTTGTCACAACACAACTGATTGGCTCAAATGCATTAAGAAGGAAAGAAATTCCACAAATTAACTTTTTAACAAGGCACACCTGTTAATTGAAATGCATTACAGGTGACAACAATCAAATATATTTTGATTTGTTTAACACTTTTTTGGTTACTACATGATTCCATATGTGTTATTGCTTCACTATTATTCTACAATGTAGAAAATAGTAAAAAATAAAGCAAAACCCTTGAATGAGTAGGTGTTCTAAAACTTTTGACTGGTACTGTGTATATACACTGCTCAAAAAAATAAAGGGAACACTAAAATAACACATCCTAGATCTGAATGAATTAAATATTCTTATGAAATACTTTTTTCTTTACATTGTTGAATGTGCTGACAACAAAATCACACAAAAATTATCAATGTAAATAAAATTTATCAACCCATGGAGGTCTGGATTTGGAGTCACACTCAAAATTAAAGTGGAAAACCACACTACAGGCAGATACAACTTTGATGTAATGTCCTTAAAACAAGTCAAAATGAGGCTCAGTAGTGTGTGTGGCCTCCACGTGCCTGTATGACCTCCCTACAACGCCTGGGCATGCTCCTGATGAGGTGGCGGATGGTCTCCTGAGGGATCTCTTCCCAGACCTGGACTAAAGCATCCGCCAACTCCTGGACAGTCTGTGGTGTAACGTGGCGTTGGTGGATGGAGCGAGACATGATGTCCCAGATGTGCTCAATTGGATTCAGGTCTGGGGAACGGGCGGGCCAGTCCATAGCATCAATGCCTTCCTCTTGCAGGAACTGCTGACACACTCCAGCCACATGAGGTCTAGCATTGTCTTGCATTAGGAGGAACCCAGGGCCAACCGCACCAGCATATGGTCTCACAAGGGGTCTGAGGATCTCATCTCGGTACCTAATGGCAGTCAGGCTACCTCTGGCGAGCACATGGAGGGCTGTGCGGCCCCCCAAAGAAATGCCACCCCACACCATGACTGACCCACCGCCAAACCGGTCATGCTGGAGGATGTTTCAGGCAGCAGAACGTTCTCCACGGCGTCTCCAGACTCTGTCACGTCTGTCACATGTGCTCAGTGTGAACTTGCTTCCATCTGTGAAGAGCACAGGGCGCCAGTGGCGAATTTGCCAATCTTGGTGTTCTCTGGCAAATGCCAAACGTCCTGCACGGTGTTGGGATGTAAGCACAACCCCCACCTGTGGACGTTTGAGCAGACACATGCACATATGTGGCCTGCTGGAGGTCATTTTGCAGGGCTCTGGCAGTGCTCCTCCTGCTCCTCCCTGCACAAAGGCGGAGGTAGCGGTCCTGCTGCTGGGTTGTTGCCCTCCTACGGCCTCCTCCATGTCTCCTTACTGCCCTGTCTCTTGGTAGCGCCTCCATGCTCTGGACACTACGCTGACAGACACAGCAAACCTTCTTTCCACAGCTCGCATTGATGTGCCATCCTGGATGAGCTGCACTACCTGAGCCACTTGTGTGGGTTGTAGACTCCGTCTCATGCTACCACTAGAGTGAAAGCACCGCCAGCATTCAAAAGTGACCAAAACATCAGCCAGGAAGCATAGGAACTGAGAAGTGGTCTGTGGTCACCACCTGCAGAACCACTCCTTTATTGTTGGTGTCTTGCTAATTGCCTATAATTTCCACCTGTTGTCTATTCCATTTGCACAACAGCATGTGAAATTTATCAGTGTTGCTTCCTAAGTGGACAGTTTGATTTCACAGAAGTGTGATTGACTTGGAGTTACATTGTGTTGTTTAAGTGTTCCCTTTTTTTTTTGAGCAGTGTATATTTTTTATGTACTCCGGACTCCAACATTGCTCGTCCTAGTATTTCTATAATTTCTATATTTCTTAATTCCATTCCTTTACTTTTTTAGATTTGTGTGTATTGTTGTGTATTGTTAAATACCACTGCACTGTTGGAGCTAGGAACACAAGCATTTCGCTATACACGCAATAACATCTGCTAAACATGTGTAATGCGACCAATAACATTGTATTTGATTTGATTTGCATACAGAGAATGTTATTGCATAAGGTCCCACTATCCAGTTTCTGTACACACACACTCAATTGTGAAAAATTTGAATTGGAGGGATGTGTGTGTGAGTTCGTCAGGGGGGAAGAGATGGATAGGGAGCGATGCAATATGTAGTTGATTCAACCCACCTCCCCATGGATCTTGGGATGGTTGGAAAGTTAAGATTTGTTGCTATTTTCTATCTTTTATCAGGGTGCCTATCGCCAGGCTCTTGTCTGCCTGCCTGGCTTCAATAGTCCAGGGTCTCGGCTCTAGCCGCCTGGCAAGTCAACTCCCCCTGGTTCTCCCCTCATGTGCTCTGCTCCGGCTGTACTCTCCGCCCAAGAGCAAATACGACTATGAAGAGGAGATAGACACAGTTGCAGCTGCCTTTTTTCCTCGTTAGGTGAAATTATTGTCAATGTTGTTAGTGGTGGTTGTGTTTATGTCTCTGTGTGTATTGTGTTGTGTGTGTGTGTGTGTGTGTCTATGTATTATTGGGAGAGATAGGTATCCAAAATAGCCCTCCCACATACAGAAAAAATGACGCAAAACCGTCTCTTAAAATGCAATTACATTTTAAACACAAGAAAATAGGCGCACATATTGTACATTGAGGATGTCTCCTTTTGACAACGCACACATTCTGACACAATGTACATCTGATAATGAGTGAACAATAGGCTCAGACCTATAGGGTCCTGCGCATATAACCTCTATGGGATAGTATCACACACACACACACACACACACACACACACACACACACACATTCTCACACTCTTCACATACGCTGCTGCTACTCTGTTTATTATCTATACTGATTGCCCAGTCACTTTTACCCCTACCTCCATGTACATATTGCCTCAACTATCTTGTACCCCTGCACATTGACTTGGTACTTATACTCCATGTATATAGCCTCGTTATTGTTATTTGATTGTGTTACTATTTCCTTTTTAATTAGCAAATTTTTTATGACTTTTTAACTCTACATTTATTTATCCTTTATTTTACCAGGTAAGTTGACTGAGAACACGTTCTCATTTGCAGCAACGACCTGGGGAATAGTTACAGGGGAGAGGAGGGGGATGAGCCAATTGTAAACTGGGGATTATTAGGTGACCGTGATGGTTTGAGGGCCAGATTGGGAATTTAGCCAGGACACTGGGGTTAACACCCCTACTCTTACGATAAGTGCCATGGAATCTTTAATGACCTCAGAGAGTCCCAACATTGTTGGGAAAGGGCTCGTATGTAAGCATTTCACGGTAAAGTCGACACCTGTTGTATTCGGCGCATGTGACAAATACATTTAACTTGATTTGATCATGGTCTTGATAATAATGACCATCTTTCACCAGGAGAGTGTTTGATGAGGTGCCAAGTAGGAACCGTTGTGATGTGTGTCTAGGGAGGGAAGGGACATTATTCAACATGTCCTAGAGAGGGAGCATATGCTGTACTGGCAATATAAAAACCTCATTATGATAATACAATGTCATTTCTAATCCACATTTAAACCTGTTGAACATTACTGTTAAATGTTGCTGTTTAGATGACTGTTAATGTTTCAACAGTTATTGTTATTATAAGTAGATGAACAAGGACAGTCAAAGAAATGAAAACCCTGTATGGTTGAGATTAGAGGTCGACCGATTATAATTTTTCAATACCGATACCGATTATTGGAGGACCATATTATTGGAGGACCATAAATTTGTATTTATTTATTTATTTGTAATAATGACAATTACAACAATACTGAATGAACACTTATTTTAACTTAATATAATACATAAATAAAATCAATTTAGCCTCAAGTAAATAATGAAACATGTTCCATTTGGTTTAAATAATGCAAAAACAAAGTGTTGGAGAAGAAAGTAAAAGTGCAAAATGTTCCATGTAAAATATGTGCCATGTAAGAAAGCTAATGTTTCAGCTCCTTGCTCAGAACATGACAACATATGAAAGCTGGTGGTTCCTTTTAACATGAGTCTTCAATATTCCCAGGTAAGAAGTTTTAGGTTGTAGTTATTATAGGAATTATAGGACTATTTCCCTCTATACCATTTGTATTTCATTAACCTTTGACTATTGGATGTTCTTATAGGCACTTTAGTATTGCCAGTGTAACAGTGTAGCTTCCGTGTCATGTTGTCTTGTCTCTGTCCTTTCCCTTCACCCTGTCTCCCTCTGCTGGTCGTGTTAGGTTACCTTTTCTCCCCCGCTTTCCCCCAGCTGTCCCTTGTCTCCTCTAACTACCCATTCACCCCGTTCCCCACCTGTTCCCTTTTTTCCCTCTGATTAGGTCCCTATATCTCTCTCTGTTTCTGCTCCTGTCCTTGTCGGATTCTGGTTTGTTTGTGTCATTCATGCCTGAACCAGACTGTCGTCATGTTTGCTGTAACCTTGTCCTGTCCTGTCGGAATCTGCCGGTCCATCTGAGCCTACCTATGTTTGGTAATTAAAGAAGCTCTGTTTAAGTTGATTCGCTTTTGGGTCCTCATTCACGCACCGTAACAGAAGAATCCGACCAAGAATGGACCCAGCGACTTCGGATCCTCTCCACTCAGCCGTCGAGATCCAGGGAGCGATGCTAGGCAGACACAAGCAGGAATTGTCTGCTGCTCGACATGCCGTTGAGACCCTGGCCACCCAAGTCTCCAACCTCACAGAACAGGTTCACCATCTCCGCCTCGATCCACCGGCCACTTCCAGGGCTTTCGAATCTCCGGAGCCCAGAATCAATAACCCGCCGTGTTACTCTGGGGAGCCCACTGAATGCCGCTCGTTCCTCACCCAGTGTGATATTGTGTTTTCTCTCCAGCCCAACACTTACTCCAGGAGCACTGCTCGTGTCGCCTACGTCATATCTCTCCTTATTGGACGGGCTCGTGAGTGGGGCACGGCAATCTGGGAGGCAAGGGCTGAGTGTACTAACCAGTATCAAGACTTTAAGGAGGAGATGATACGGGTTTTTGATCGATCTGTTTTTGGGGAGGAGGCTTCCAGGGCCCTGTCTTCCCTATGTCAAGGCAATCGATCCATAACAGACTACTCTATTGAGTTTCGCACTCTTGCTGTCTCCAGTGGCTGGAATGAGCCGGCCTTGCTCGCTCGTCTTCTGGAGGGTTTCCGCGCAGAGGTAAAGGATGAGATTCTCTCCCGGGAGGTTCCTTCCAGCGTGGATTCCTTGATTGAACTCGCTATTCGCATTGAGCGACGGGTTGATCAACGTCACCGAGCTCGTGGAAAGGAGCTCGCGCTCTCCGTCGCCTCCCTCTCCGCATCACTACCATCTTCCTCTGCCGGCTCGGGTGCTGAGCCCATGCAGCTGGGAGGTATCCGCATCTCGACTGAGGAGAGGGAACGGAGAATCACCAACCGCCTCTGTCTCTATTGCGGTTCCGCTGGTCATTTTGTCACTTCATGTCCAGTAAAAGGCCAGAGCTCGTCAGTAAGCGGAGGGCTACTGGTGAGCGCTACTACTCCTGTCTCTCCTTCAAGATCCTGTACTACCTTGTCGGTCCATCTACGCTGGACCGGTTCGTCAGCTTCCTGCAGTGCCTTAATAGACTCTGGGGCGGAGGGCTGTTTTATGGACGAGACCTGGGCTCGGGAACATGACATTCCTCTCAGACAGTTAAAGGAGCCCACGGCCTTGTTCGCCCTGGATGGTAGTCCTCTCCCCAGGATTCAGCGTGAGACGCTACCTTTAACCCTCACTGTTTCTGGTAATCATAGTGAAACCATTTCTTTTTTAATTTTTCGTTCACCTTTTACACCTGTTGTTTTGGGCCATCCCTGGCTAGTTTGTCATAATCCTTCCATTAATTGGTCTAGTAATTCTATCCTCTCCTGGAACGTCTCTTGTCATGTGAAATGTTTAATGTCTGCTATCCCTCCTGTTTCCTCTGTCTCTTCTTCACAGGAGGAGCCTGGTGATTTGACAGGGGTGCCGGAGGAATATCACGATCTGCGCACGGTGTTCAGTCGGTCCAGGGCCACCTCTCTTCCTCCACACCGGTCGTATGATTGTAGTATTGATCTCCTTCCGGGAACCACCCCCCCCCGGGGTAGACTATACTCTCTGTCGGCTCCCGAACGTAAGGCTCTCGAAGATTATTTGTCTGTAGCTCTTGACGCCGGTACCATAGTCCCCTCCTCCTCTCCCGCCGGAGCGGGGTTTTTTTTTGTCAAGAAGAAGGACGGGTCTCTGCGCCCCTGCATAGATTATCGAGGGCTGAATGACATAACAGTGAAGAATCGTTATCCGCTTCCTCTTATGTCTTCAGCCTTCGAGATCCTGCAGGGAGCCAGGTTTTTCACTAAGTTGGACCTTCGTAACGCTTACCATCTCGTGCGCATCAGGGAGGGGGACGAGTGGAAGACGGCGTTTAACACTCCGTTAGGGCACTTTGAATACCGGGTTCTTCCTTTCGGCCTCGCTAACGCTCCAGCTGTCTTTCAGGCATTAGTCAATGATGTCCTGAGAGACATGCTGAACATCTTTGTTTTCGTTTACCTTGACGATATCCTGATTTTTTCACCGTCACTCCAGATTCATGTTCAGCACGTTCGACGTGTCCTCCAGCGCCTTTTAGAGAATTGTCTTTTTGTGAAGGCTGAGAAGTGCACTTTTCATGCCTCCTCCGTCACATTTCTCGGTTCTGTTATTTCCGCTGAAGGCATTAAGATGGATCCCGCTAAGGTCCAAGCTGTCATTGATTGGCCCGTCCCTAAGTCACGCGTCGAGCTGCAGCGCTTTCTCGGCTTCGCGAACTTCTATCGTCGTTTCATCCGTAATTTCGGTCAGGTGGCAGCTCCTCTCACAGCCCTTACTTCTGTCAAGACGTGCTTTAAGTGGTCCGTTTCCGCCCAGGGAGCTTTTGATCTCCTCAAGAATCGTTTTACATCCGCTCCTATCCTTGTTACACCTGACGTCTCTAGACAGTTCGTTGTCGAGGTTGACGCGTCAGAGGTGGGAGTGGGAGCCATCCTTTCTCAGCGCTCCCTCTCTGACGACAAGGTCCACCCATGCGCGTATTTTTCTCATCGCCTGTCGCCGTCGGAACGTAACTATGATGTGGGTAACCGCGAACTGCTCGCCATCCGGTTAGCCCTAGGCGAATGGCGACAGTGGTTGGAGGGGGCGACCGTTCCTTTTGTCGTTTGGACTGACCATAGGAACCTTGAGTACATCCGTTCTGCCAAACGACTTAATGCGCGTCAGGCGCGTTGGGCGCTGTTTTTCGCTCGTTTCGAGTTCGTGATTTCTTATCGTCCGGGCTCTAAGAACACCAAGCCTGATGCTTTGTCTCGTCTCTTCAGTTCTTCAGTAGCCTCCACTGACCCCGAGGGGATTCTCCCTGAGGGGCGTGTTGTCGGGTTGACTGTCTGGGGAATTGAGAGGCAGGTAAAGCAAGCACTCACTCAAACTCCGTCGCCGCGCGCTTGTCCTAGGAACCTTCTTTTCGTTCCCGTTCCTACTCGTCTGGCCGTTCTTCAGTGGGCTCACTCTGCCAAGTTAGCCGGCCACCCTGGCGTTCGGGGTACGCTTGCTTCCATTCGCCAGCGTTTCTGGTGGCCCACCCGGGAGCATGACACGCGTCGTTTCGTGGCTGCTTGTTCGGTCTGCGCGCAGACTAAGTCCGGTAACTCTCCTCCTGCCGGCCGTCTCAGGCCGCTTCCTATTCCCTCTCGACCGTGGTCTCACATCGCCTTAGATTTTGTCACCGGACTGCCTTCGTCAGCGGGGAAGACTGTTATTCTTACGGTTGTCGATAGGTTCTCTAAGGCGGCTCATTTCATTCCCCTTGCTAAGCTTCCTTCTGCTAAAGAGACGGCACAAATCATCATCGAGAATGTTTTCAGAATTCATGGCCTTCCGTCAGACGTCGTTTCGGACAGAGGTCCGCAATTCACGTCTCAATTTTGGAGGGAGTTTTGCCGTTTGATTGGGGCTTCCGTCAGTCTCTCTTCCGGCTTTCACCCCCAGTCTAACGGTCAAGCAGAACGGGCCAATCAGACTATTGGTCGCATCTTACGCAGTCTTTCTTTTCGCAACCCTGCGTCTTGGTCAGAACAGCTCCCCTGGGCAGAATACGCCCACAACTCGCTTCCTTCGTCTGCGACCGGGCTATCTCCTTTTCAGAGTAGCCTCGGGTACCAGCCTCCGTTGTTCTCATCTCAGTTCGCCGAGTCCAGCGTCCCCTCCGCTCAGGCTTTTGTCCAACGTTGCGAGCGCACCTGGAAGAGGGTCAGGTCTGCACTTTGCCGTTATAGGGCGCAGACTGTGAGAGCTGCTAATAAGCGTAGAACTAAGAGCCCTAGGTATTGTCGCGGTCAGAGAGTTTGGCTCTCCACTCAGAACCTTCCCCTTAAGACGGCTTCTCGCAAGTTGACCCCGCGGTTCATTGGTCCATTCCGTATCTCTCAGGTCATTAATCCTGTCGCAGTGCGACTTCTTCTTCCGCGATATCTTCGTCGCGTCCACCCGGTCTTCCATGTCTCCTGTGTTAAGCCCGTTCTTCGCGCCCCCGCTCGTCTTCCCCCCCCCCCCCCCCCCCCCCCATCCTTGTCGAGGGCGCACCTATCTACAGGGTCCGTAAGATCTTGGACATGCGTCCTCGGGGCCGTGGTCATCAGTACCTAGTTGACTGGGAGGGGTACGGTCCTGAGGAGAGGAGTTGGGTTCCCTCTCGGGACGTGCTGGACCGTGCGCTGATTGATGATTTCCTCCGTTGCCGCCAGGTTTCCTCCTCGAGTGCGCCAGGAGGCGCTCGGTGAGTGGGGGGGTACTGTCATGTTGTCTTGTCTCTGTCCTTTCCCTTCACCCTGTCTCCCTCTGCTGGTCGTGTTAGGTTACCTTTTCTCCCCCGCTTTCCCCCAGCTGTCCCTTGTCTCCTCTAACTACCCATTCACCCCGTTCCCCACCTGTTCCCTTTTTTCCCTCTGATTAGGTCCCTATATCTCTCTCTGTTTCTGCTCCTGTCCTTGTCGGATTCTTGTTTGTTTGTGTCATTCATGCCTGAACCAGACTGTCGTCATGTTTGCTGTAACCTTGTCCTGTCCTGTCGGAATCTGCCGGTCCATCTGAGCCTACCTATGTTTGGTAATTAAAGAAGCTCTGTTTAAGTTGATTCGCTTTTGGGTCCTCATTCACGCACCGTAACATTCCGTCCCTCTCCTCGCTCCTACCTGGGCTCGAACCAGCAACACAACAGCAATTAGCGCGCGCTAACTAGCTAGCCATTTCACATCGGTTACACGAGCCTCATCTCGGGAGTTGATAGGCTTGAAGTCATAAACAGCGCAATGCTTGACGCACAACGAAGAGCTGCTGGCAAAACGCACGGAAGTGCTGTTTGAATGAATGTTTACGCGCCTGCTTCTGCCTACCACCGCTCAGTCAGATACTTGTATGCTCAGTCAGATTATATGCAACGCAGGACACGCTAGATAATATCTAGTAATATCATCAACCATGTGTAGTTAACTAGTGATTATGATTGATTGTTTTTTATAAGATAAGTTTAATGCTAGCTAGCTAGCAACTTACCTTGGTTTACTGCATTTACGTAACTTGTGGAGTGCAATGAGAGAGAGACAGGTCGTTATTGCGTTGGACTAGCATGATTGGGTCCCCCGAGCTGACAAGGTGAAAATCTGTCGTTCTGCCCCTGAACAAGGCAGTTAACCCACTGTTCCTAGGCTGTCATTGAAAATAAGAATGTGTTCTTAACTGACTTGCCTAGTTAAATAAAGATGAAATAAAGGTGTTTTTAAAAAAAACGGCGCCCAAAAACATCGATTTCCGATTGTTATGAAAACTTGAAATCGGTCCTAATTAATCTGCCATTCTGATCGACCTCTAGTTGAAGTCACCAGGTCATTGCTAGGTCACAAAACTAGATGTTGCTATGCTCTTGAATATGTTACATTCCAGGAACCTGTTGAATTGAAGCCGTGTGAAGTTGATTGACAAATGCAAATCCTCTGATAATGATCTGTATTCTACACCCAAACATAGGTGATCAAATCTTATGTAATTTCCTTGCCATCACAGGATATTTTGTCATTGTGCCTTGGTGCACACAATGCCAGTTTGATGCCATTGATGTGGGGGAATATATCTCAAGGTATAAGGGGTAGTTGGTATAATGAGTGTCTTAAACAACTTGCTTCCCCCCCTGCTGCCCATAAAGTGTCACACAATATCGACTCAAAGAATCTTGCCGAAAATTCTGTGTTAGTGTGTAGTGTAGCTCGATGAAAAAGTCAGAATGCCATTGTGAATGTAATGCTGTATAGTGTGTATCAGTGTCTGTGTTAAGTTCATAGACAGTTTGACTCTATCAGGGCTAAAAACACCATGTTCCAACATGGAAAACAAGAGGAAGATATATTTTTGTCCAGCAGAAATATCCTCTTGAGAGGTGGGGTTATCTGATAGATTGGTGTGAAGAGGTTTTGCTGATCTCCCCTTGCAAGGGTAGTTTTTCTCTCATGGGTCTATGAAGGATACACCTGCACTGGACCATCCATCACTATGGCGATGCTGGGCAGTGGGTAACTATGGTGCTATCGCTATCTACCATCACACCTGCCCTCTCATGGCCCACAGAGCAATATCCAGGCAGGGGGAAGCTGATCCCCCCTCCTCCATGTTATTGACTACTTCCTATTTTCCTTCCCTCTTCCCCTTCTCTTTCTGTGGGTTCATTCTTCCCATCGTGTCCCACCCTGTCATCTCCCCTGGACCATTATCAGGGAGACAGCTCCTGCTCATTAAGGAGTTAATTTTCTCTGTCCTATCTCTGATTTGTATAGTGAACCTAAAGCACTGTGAATTCTTTAAATTTCTTCTGTGTTATCAAAAGGGGAATGGGGGATATTTAATCGTTTAAGTAGTCTTCCTGGGGACTCTTTTTTTTTTGCTCTTCCCAGCAATGTAAAGAAATCCTGCTGAAGCCGCCCAGCTCAGTAATTCAGTTTTTAAAGCATGAAAAAAACCAGACTTGATGAAATTCCACTATCAGCTCCGAACCAATATGCAAAATATCTCGCTGGAAATCAAATAGCTATTATGTTTTCATTTCCACGTCGGCGTATTTGCTTAATGAAGAGGAGACAGATCAGACCAGCAGAGAGAGTCTGCAGGAGCCGATAACCGAGAACGGCTCCCAGCTATCCGCACAGAGTGACGCTCCCAGTCACAGTGTTTTTTTCAGAGCGAGAGGGAGGGGGGGGGGGGGGGGGGTGGGGAGGGAGGAAGGGAGAGGAAGAAAGAGGGAGAGCAAGACTATAAAAGGGAGATGGCAGGGTGAAAAGGGGATAAATAGAGGGATGATGATTATAGGACGAAGAGAGGGATGTAGTAAAGGGAAAAGAGAGTGAGGAATAGAGAGAAAGTGGGAGAGAGATTTAGTTTAGGGCGGTGCAAAGGAAAATGGGGGAGGGTTTGTCAAAGCTTCTGTACCTCATTGCTCTGTCCGGGGATTTGACTGTTTGATGTTTGACGTCCTGCTGTCACGTCCAAATTCGGGATCAGGCGGGCCCTGTTTGAAGTGCTCCAATGCCCTGTGCATATAAATATCATTACCACACATTATCATCATATTATAATCACACTCATTATTATAAATATTGTAATCGCTCATTCATATGATTTCACTGATGGTGTTGAGACGTTTTATGCAGATATATTTTTCTATTTAGTTGCAGGCTATAACTCTCATATCTGTCTGCATATATTTTATGACTGTCTGGCTGTTTTTAGTCTGGTTGTATTTAACAGTTGTGTGACAGAGTACTGCTCACAGATATGCTACTGATTTATAAAGTGAGGGAATGAAATGAGGCTCGTCACAACATTAGCTCTCTGAGATACATTGGTATTGAACATGTTAAGACTGATAATTTATTATTGAAAACAGAGTTGTATTTGATTCACAGTTCCTCCACTATGCCACCAAAATGTCTTAACCAAGAGTTTGACATCAGACCAATTCTTACATAAATATATTGTGTTGTGATATGTCTTGCCATCCAGGTCTGGTCATATTGTATATCAGTACACTTTTTATATATTTTCTATAATGGCTATGTGCCCTAATCATGGATACCAGAATATCAGAGGTACACAAGTTGTTTTGAAGTAGGTCATGTGTAATTGTATCTACGACACCACACGTCCTGCGCGTGATGGTCTTGTGGGCGGATATTCTAACAGTTTTCAATGTAATGTTATCTTACTGTTGTCTAGGTTACAACTCGGCCCGATTTGTATATTTAATCCTTGATACCTACATGTACCTCTGATGATTGAATATGCCTTAAAGTGCTTTTCTATAGCCATGTTTTGTATTGTATTCACACCCACTATGCCCACTAGCATATTCAGTGTGCAGGCCTTTCTGTTCTTTTCATATTTACTTTATTAGTCTAGCAGCTATGTCTTCTATGACATGAGATTCAGCCACTAAAATATGGATGACTTATTTTCTGTTCCACAACCCCAACATTCTACATAAAACGTGTGTTTATGAAAGAAAGGTAGGTAGTGTACCAACCATACTTATTTCCCATTTATGCCCATGTACAAGCATTGTAGAGTGTGTGACTGCCCACTGGCCTGTGGATTCTCTCCAGCCTCTATGTGGGCCTGGGTCTTCACTGATGGCTGTCGAGGGAGCCAAGGAGTGGTATGATCATTCTGAACCCAGTTAGAGTGGTGTGCCGGCCCCTATCCATTGCTCTAACTCTCTACACCTGTCTGTCTGCAGCCAGACCACAGTGAGTCCCTGCCACTCATCAGCTGGCAGGGCAGTGAGAGTCCTCAGGCTTATCGGCTATGTCAGGGACTGTGGTGACATCAGTCACGTGGCACCTCTGGCACCCGTCACTTCACTGCACCCTGGTCTGTCATCTGTCGGTCAGTAGAGTACTTAACCATCATTGCAGGAGATTTGGAGATCTGCAGAGGGATCAATAACGTCACCAGGATTTCACAGGTGTTGAAAAATTGATATGTTTTGCTAGATTTTTGAACATTTTCTGAGTAATCAATGAAGTCATCATTGCCTCGGATCATAGACAATTTTTTGTTGTTGTTGCTAGACATCAAATTAGAGAAATCAATCTGATCGCATGGACTGAATTCTTTGCACAGTATAACAAAAGCTGAATTCTGATCATTGAAATGGGCTTTGAACGGGTTCAGCTGGGAAGACATTATAGAACAGAAGTTAACATAATGTTTGGTTCGTTATTCCCTTTAATCTGATCAATAAGAGGCTCCTCTTCAGCATGTGACTCAGTCAGGTAGCCCAGTTCCCTCCTCAAGAGTACATACCAAAGGGGCCTCTCTTACTCTAAATATCCTCCTTTAAGATTTTCTTCTTTCTCACAAATCTCTGATTGTCTGATACAAGTAGCGCTTCTCTTCTAGTTTTACTGTTTTGTAAGATGGTTATTAATGTAAGAGCTGGCGAGGGGTGGCAGCTGTTTAATCAGGCTTGTTGAGCATGCAGGTTTGATGTGTTGTCTCTGTGTTTAATCACCGCTGCTGAGCACACTGGTTTGATGTGGACGGCGAGTTAATAAAGCAGTATCTCCTCTGCCTTCATCAGCTCAACACTTTGTTCTGTGCTGCCTTAGAGTGTCAGATAGAGTTAGAGGCTGCTCTGAGTTCTTTCCCCTTCTCTCTCTCTTTTTCACTCATGTCCTTAAGATTACCAACTTCTGTGTCACAGATGCATGCAGGCTAGTATTTGTGTGTGTCTCTGTGAGAAAGAACACATATGACTGGCTTGAGACTTATTTCAGAATCTGGCTTATGGCATCAGTGCAGGTCATACTACCTGTCTCTCACATGCAGGTATTCAATGGTTCAATACTTTTTGGATTGATATTCCGGACACTTGCTCCTCAAATCACACTAACATACAACTCTGTGAACAACTCTGTGTGATACATTCCTGGGTTGTTTTTCAGTTAGGTAATGTACCTAATTAGATTGGTTAGCAAAGTCATCTATTTATCCCATTCTTTGATTTGTTCAGTCAAATTCTGATATCCATTTATTTAACGAGTTTTAAAGTGGTTATAACTTTGAAAAGTGCAAATAAAGTTGGATGGTACAATGCTTATCAAGTAGCCTGTACTATCCTTTCTTCCAACTATCCTGAAGAGAGAAAAATATAATATTTCTTAGTAGATAAAAGAGGCAAAAGTTAAAACTTTTTCCACACCATTTGATGTCTGAAAGCAGTGATGCGGCGATTGATTCATTAAACCAGAACAGTAATGAGGAAAGAAATCATAATTCAAACTTACATTTTAAACACAAAATATAATTGGAATTTTATACAGAGAAGTCTCTTTGTACAATTATGATTAAAGGAAAATTAATTGTATGAAAATGTTCTCACAGATACTGAAAATTATATCAACCAAAGCTCGAGCCACATAATTCAAAAAATATTGTGTTCGGGATCGATCTTTTTTCTTTCCTCTATATTATTTGTTAAGGTTCAAATCTAACTGTGTTAATTTTATCTGAAATTACAGTGAACCATTACAGTGAAATTAGCCTAAAGATGTTTCATTTACAAAGACAGAAACACTTTTGTCAGGCAGCAATTGTTTCCAAGCATTATCTCCGCCTCGTTTTAATTGCTTGGAAGTGAAATTAACAGAATTAGAAAAATAGCTTTTTCCTTTTTCTACAAGACTCTTTATTCACGGGTATTGTTGTGTGCTTTGTATAGATTATAGGGCTCTTTGTTCTATGAGTGTAAATATATACGCCCCCGGTCACGGCTTTAGCTTGGAACAATCCCACTTCGCTCATCACAACCTCATGGAAATTAATTTACAAACTATGGGGTAAAATCCCATTTTAATATGCAGCATTAATTTGACTAAAATATACTTGTTTAAAATGATGCGGTGTGCCCCAATACTTAATTGTAATGCCTTGTGTATGCATTTGTTTGGTTTCTTCTCCCATGGTAATCAGTAGAATGTTAACCATTTACACTGACTTGACAGTTCCTAATCCTCTTTATGGAATAGGTCCGTGGATGAATGTATAATCTGTCTCTCAGTGTTCTCATGGGAATAGGCTGTGAAGTTATGTCTACAGAGAGTTGTGTCATCCAATGTGATTTGAAATACTGGTGGGCTTTTTTTTTATGTTAGAGGGGTCTCATGTAGAACCTTTTCTGTGTGTTTCTCAAACACTGAGGAGAGAGCTGCACCCATTAGAAATAAGAATGAGAATGTCTTTCTATGTATTTTCCCGACCCGTACCAATAGAACGAGACAATGAAGAGCAGCAAAGTGATGAAGGGGACAGGGTCTGAGGTTTTGTATTTTCATCCTTTGTTTTATTTAGTCTGAATGACAATTAATATAATGCATATTAATTAATTTTAATTATTTTAAAACATATTCAAAATCTCTATTATCATGCATTAATTTAGGCTATCCTCACCGGTCTAAAATAGCCCAGCAGTGTAATCGTGAGTAGTCAGCAGGGATTATAGAAATGCAATGTCAGGTGTGATGTGAGTTAATCATTTTATGACAGTATTAAAACCCCTTTAATGTACCAAATATAAAATGTATTATCAGTGTTGTGTTCAGGGAATGGCAACATTTTCCCCACACATTCAATCTATTGCGCAGAATTTGATATCCTTAATTTTTCTGGGGCCACACCTAATTCTACGAGACCAATTTTACAAGGGACATGAAATGTAAAATGAAATAACTTCAGAGCTTTCTGTTCAGTAATCTCTACTGGATAGTGACAGCACAATATTCTATTGTAATTTTATTCAATTCAAATTGATAAATATATCGTCATGAATTTCGGGCTCCTGAGTGGCACAGCGGTCTAAGGCACTGCATCTCAGTGCAAGAGGCGTCACTGCAGTCCCTGGTTTGAATCCAGGCTGTATCACATCCGGCCGTGATTGGGGGTCCCATAGGGCAGCGCACAATTGGCCCAGCATTGGCTGGGGTAGGCCATCATTGTAAATAAGAATTTGTTCTTAACTGACTAGCCTAGTTAAATAGAGGTTAAATTAAAAATTAAAAAATGAATTAGGGTATGGATTTCTTCACCTGATGTTATTATGCTGTGGGTTAGTGGTTGATGCCTTCACATAAATGAGTAAAAATGTTCAATTTAATTAAATGCTCCCTCTTGATTCTTCTGGAAGGTTCTACTGGGGACCTGGAAGGTGATGAGGACAACACACCTGATGACGTCAGCCTATCAGGCGATGAGGGTGGAGCCTCGGACCCAGAGGACTCAGCAGAATGTGACAGCTCCAGTCCACCACCATATACCCCCCTGTACATTGAAGGTGAGCTCTCCCATCTATGTTTACCCCCCTGTACAATGAATATGCGCTCTCTCAGCCTGGGGTAGCACTGAGAAACATACAGTTGTTCTCTTGAAAATCTTTACTCATTTATGTGAAGGCATCAACCACTAACCCACAGCCCAATAACATCAGGTGAAGGAATCCATACCCTAATTCATTTGAATTTTTTACATGTATTTAACTTTATTTAACTAGGCTTGTCAGTTAAGAACACATTCTTATTTACAATTATGGCCTAACCATGCAACAGAACTCAGGGAGTGCCTGGTGTCGTCTTAGCTCATATCTCTGAGCTGGTAAGCTCAGATGCTGTGAACGTCATGGCTCTGTGCCAGTGTTCCCAAACATATGCCCCTCAAATTCTAGTGCCAGTGCCAGCTCCCTGGTTCCCCTCTTAAATACCGCTTTCCATTCTCCTCCAGGGCATCAACGCTTTTTGGAAAGTGCCCTGTTTCATTCTGTGGAGCTTTCTGTGGTGAGCTCGTCATGTCAGTTGGTTAATACAACAGTTAGACTTCTGTTATGGCACCATGATCTTGGAGATTGATAGCATCGTCTCAGTCTCGTTGTCAGTCATTTTGTACTAGTAATTCATTTTATACTTGTCTTTCTTCACTACTGTAGGTAAGACTGAGGCCTAATTGTTATGTTGACTCAATGATTATTTCAGATTTGGATTGATGATTTCAATGAGTCACCCTATTTATAATTTCTTGATTAGTTGTACGGTAAAATATACATTCTGTGGTTCCTGGGTTATAAGTTATAAACTCTCTCAAATCAACTGCCAGTCCTATGTAACCACTAAACTCATAAATTCATCATATCTCAATATCTCACTACTTGTTAATTGTTAACTTAAACAGTACAGAATAGGTACACACCATAAATGAATGTTAAAAAATGTAATTTCACATTTTCCATATGTCTAAAGCATCGACCAAGGTTTCCTTTTGATCAGATCTTGCCATCACTGCTTGGCCCCACATCTTTTCCTCAGATTTTCCACTTATCCTGTGATAGTGGAGTTTGGAGAAATATTATTTTGAGTTATTCAAGATTTCTGTATTTCTTATTTCAATCATAACAATTCCTGCTCTTGTGAAATTTGGGGCTGGAGTGATAAGCGTCTGTTCGTTGGCTTGGTTTGATAAACCCATGTACATTCTGTCAGGTGTTAATCAAGACTACATTAGAGATTACCCATTTGTGTGTGTGTGTGTGTGTGTGCGTGTGTGTGTGTGCGCGCGCGTGTGTGTGTGTGTGTGTCGCCTTCAGCTTGTATACTGCAGGTGAGGATGAGAGAATTAAATGTGATTGTGTGTGTGGGCTAAGAATAAAATGTTGATTACATTTCAGAGGCAAATAGTGTGTAATTTTGTGTGTTTCTGTTTTTTTCTCGTCTTTGTCTTCTTCCCCGCAACTGAATGGAGAAAAGCGACACGTCACCTTGTTGATTTAACTCTCTCTCCCTGGGGTTCCTCAGTTGCCCAGTGCTGCCATTATCATCTCTCTGTAAATCAACCGTGTTTGACGAACCTGCTCTTTCAACCTGGGATCAATACCAGGTCTTTATCAGGCCAGCACTGGCTAATAAAGGCAAAGTCCCTTATCTACCATCTGGGAGAGAGAAACAGAGGCGATAACCGCCTGATAACTTTGAGAGAAAAACACATTCTACCAGTAACAGGACCCGTTCTGTGTTCATCTTCTAGCCAGAAAACAAATATATTAATTCACACAGTAAATTGAACACACACACACACACACACACACACACACACACACACACCACTCATCTGCTCAATCCATCTCTCTCTGTCATGGTGTGACTTTGCTTCCTTTCAATGTTCCTTTAATCTCTGTGTCTGATGTGGTCTATGGTCTACAGGTGAATGCAGAAACTAAGTGAAACAAGAACCCTTGTCTGAGACATTAGGCTTATCAAAATATGGTAGTCAAAAAGTGGTGAGTGAGAGAGGCCAACACTACTGCTCCAAATATCTCTCTCTTTTCTTAGGGCCTTTGCGCTCAAGTAGCATCCCTGTTTTTGACTCTAAGGGAACTGGTGGAGTTCAGAGCGGACAACAACGCAGTAGGGAGGGAGATGCAGAATGAATAAGAAGTTGGGGAGGACAAAGAGGAGTCTGTGTGTAGAAGTTCAGGTTGTTGGGTGACTTTGCCCTGCAGGTGTGACGGGAAGTTCTGCTTATCAGATTGATGGAGGCTGTCTCGGTTGGGTGGGGGTGGAGGAGAGGAGGGGGGGTGGGGGGCAGAGAAGGGAGGGGGGTAGTGGTAGAGAGTGAGGGAGAGAGGGGGCGGCAGAAAAGTCTCTGTTGACTCCTCCTCGACTCAGATGATATGGGAGATAATATTGATAATATTAAACGCAATAACTGTGGTTCCAGCTCCACTCCCCCAGCTGAGCGCTGCAGGATAAAATCAATGTGCCATTCAATGTGATTTATAGCTGAAAATAACGGGACTGTTTAGGCAGGGAGGGAGGATTGGTAGTGTGTGTGTGTGTGGGGGGGGGGGGGGGGGGGGGGGGGGGTCTGATGTGCTGGGAAAGGCTGAGTGTGTGTGGTGGGTGTTGATGGTTGATTTATTTGACGATGCAGATCTAATCTCCAACTGTTACATTAATAACAGCACCTCGGCGTCACGTGGGCTGACGTTTATGGCTGGTATCGATCGAGAGCTATCGCTGTTTATCTGAGCGGGAATGCAATGGTAAACATGCCCTTTGTGCACACGACTGAGGTGTTATCGGGGTGGGGTGATGGGGAGGGGGCAGGGGCGGGAGGGAGGGAGAGTCCCTCTGATTAAGCTATTGGCTAATAATCAACCCATTCGGCCAGGTAGGAACACTCTGGAAGTAAAGTGTATGATACCAAAGTCAAAGAGGAGGTTGAGTTCTCCCCATACAGTGATCACTTCGATCAGAGGGAGCGATTCAGTAGTCACCTTCATCAAAGACAGACAGGGATATTGATGGCAGTGATTAGAGTGTATATTGTGTCTGTCTGTGTCTTTGTTGAAGGTGATTTGCCTTTATGAGACAGAGAGAAACAGAGAAAGAGAGGGAGAGATCACTAGACATGGTCTCTAATGAGGTTTTCTCTCTGTGGTCCATCTCCATACTGAGGTGTTGTGTTACACAGCTATGGAGGCTTTATTCTGAGGGCTTTGATCAACAGACAGGAACCTCTACTGACGAGGAAAGTCTGTATGGGGTAGATGCAATGTACACACGCACACACTCACTTGTGATGAAGTGACATTCCATATATACACACACACACACACACACACACACACACACACACACACACACACACACACACACACACAGAGATTAAATAAATGAAGAGGAAAATGTATAAATACTGTAGCCTCTGGATGGACATCTAGCCTCTTATGAATTGTCTTCATTTTTATAATGTCTCTAGTATGATAATATACACCAACCCTGTTGTTTGTGTGGATGTCTCATTATTCTAATGACCTCTTCTTTAAACAGAGCCAAGGACACATGACTGCCTTGGTGCACCTGATGATGAGGATGAGGAACAGAAAGGTCCAACTCACACTGAAGAAGAGGGGGAGGAGATGGAAGAGGAGGAAGACGGGCCACATTGGAGAGGTCCAGGTGAGTCAGTTTGTCTGTCTGTCCGACTGGTCTGAGACTGTGAATCCATGTCTAGTTTTGCTCACTATTTTGTCTTGTTTGTTGTTTAGAGCATGTGCTATGTGTTTTTGTGTCATAATATCGTCTTAACTAAGGGTTAGAGGTGTAACGGTTCACCAACCCATGGTTCGGTCCATATGGCTGTTTTGGGGTTACGGTTGGGTTGGGTTTCTATACAGCGGGAAAATGAAATGCCAGCAGTTACTGTAGTTAATTTTCATTTATAGAGAAAAATATTGGTATTCCTGATTCCATATATGATCATGAGTCATAATGCCTGATGAAATGCCTTAAATGAAAACACACGATTACTCATCATTACTCAATAAAGTGCAATATGCGTGTGAAATCAATATGTAAACATGGCTCAGACATTGTATAGGCCTATGCTACGTTTTCTTACAAAGAGAAAAATATGAGCACCTGTGACTCATAAAGGGGGCGTGTCTGTAGCATGGTACTTGTCATTTCCCACTCCAGGGTAATGTGATGGGCTGTCACTGTGAAGTAGCTCTGTAGCCCTGGAGGTTCATCCATCTGTAGTAAGCACAACACAGGGTGCGTTAACCAATTCTTTTAAAACTTTGGCTTTGCTTATATAGAGCGGGTACGAGCTGTTTGCTGAAATGGGTGTAAGGAGAAAGTTTGTAATGTGGGTCGAGCACTTTCATGAGGTGCTGAAACTCCCTATTCTTCTCAACCACCGAGAATTGGTGCATATCCATGGCTATAAACATACCTATCGCTCTAGTCATTTCTCTGGCCCAGTCAGCTGCGAAGGGCTGCTTGAATGCAGAGGGGAGACGAAGTTGTGTTGTTTCTTTGAGTTTCTGTCTTGCTCCGCAGGTAGGAATACTGGGGTGATGTCGGCGTAAATTCGTCAGCATGTTTTAGGTGTTGGCAGCTGTATAGGCTATTCTCGTTGAGCAGTGGCGACATACTCTCTCTGTCCATCCCCTTTGTAATCTACTGGGAAGACAAAATGTTCCCAAACTGAAGATTTAAACGATGATGGAGAATCTTCCTCCAGGTTTATCGACCCCACCACTCTCCATCGTACAGAGCTAGTTCCCGGCTGCGCCTTACAAAAGGACAGTTTGAAATGCGGCAATTAAGATGAGAATTTTGATTACAGCGTGCGCATAGGCTCTAGTTGTTTTAATGGAAGAGCCTGAAAAAAATGTCTGCTCAGATTTACTCAAGAGGCATGCAACGCAGCGAAGGCATAGCCTATATGCCTAGTGCTTTTTACTTGTTTATTTTTGATATATTCATTCAGGTTCACAGTGCAGACAAAACGCGAGGTCCCCGTACCGAACGGTTCAGTACGAATGCGTGTACCGTTACACCCCCCAACACTTTACTGTTTTGTAAAGTAAGTGTGAGTGTGTTTAAGCTGCTGTGTTATTGTGTAGATGGTGTGTTGTGTCCAGGCTGTTGTTTGGGAGAAGCAGCCATTAACGTGACAATGGGATTTGATTCAACTTGTTACAAAAACATGTCTTAGAGCACAAACATGGACCAGAGAAGATAACAAGCAATTGCCATAATTTTATTTTTTTCCCTCTCTCTTATCATAGCTGTTTTGTTATTTATTTTTCTTCTCTTGTGTTGTCTACAATGGGTTCAATAATGTAAGGATCCACAGGATCTATCTTTCATATTTATTTTCAAGCTGTGCATGTGTGCTTGTGTGTGCCCATCAGTGTGCGTGTGTCCGTGTTTTAATTCTTCTAGTTGAGGATGTTTTCATTATCGTCATGTCCCAGCCTGTCCCTTTAACAGTAATTGAAGCGATATTAATTGCTGTGTGGTTGCTGGTTGATGGCAGCACAGTGATGTTAGTGTGATAGGCTTTTTCCTCACAAACTAACTGCCGGGAGAGCGAGAGAGGGGGAGCGAGTGAGAGATAGCCCTTCTATCAGTACTGAAGCAGGCGCTGTCTTTATCAGGAGCACGATTGGCAAAAGGGAAACTTTGACCGGTCTGAATTTTTCTCTTATCGTTAAGAACCCCCCCCCCCCCAACCTCTCTCTTCCATCCACCCCCACCACTGGTCTCTCCATCACCACTAACAACCCCCCCAACACAGACATGCACTCATTCCCTCTTGTTTTTTTCTCTCCCTCTCTTTTTTTCTGAATGTTAGGAGTGGAGTCATGGTGAACGTGGTCTTGTTCATACATTCGTTTAGGCTCTATCAGCTATTTCCCACAAGCCTCTGGGAGAGGAACATTTTCTTGTATGGAAAAGGCTTTTATCTCCGTCTTCTTTATGAGTCTTAGCATTCCCCTCATTCCTTACTGTCACTTAGTTTAGCCCTGTTTTTGGTTCAGACTGATATCTGTTTTTGTCCCCTGGCTGTCCATCTGTCTGTCCATCTGTCTGTCCACCTGTCTGTCCATCTGGGTACAGGGGTTTCAGGTGGTTTAGACTAGAGAGCAGGGTCTGGTCAGATCCTCACCACAGACATCCCAAGCTTCATCACACCCATCTTCCTCTCCTTCTTCCTCGCTCTTTCTTCCTCCCTCTCTGCGTCTCTCTCTCTCTCTCTCTCTTGCTCCCCCAAGCTGTCCAACTTAACAATTTTCCTCCTCACAAATGCAGACTGTCATGCTCATGTCTGCCAGAGATTGGTGCTTGCCCTCAATTTATCTGCTTTCTAGATGTTTATGTCATGGCAGCCACGCCTCATGTGGGAAATTTGATATATTCTGTCTTCAGACCCTCTCATCTCTCTCTCTCTCTGTCATAATGAGTCAGTGATTAACACAATCATTCATATTTTTCATACATTTACAGTGTAGAAATATTTTCCATGTAATTTCCAATCCTGGCCAAAATTAGAATGTGAATTAGAATTAGTGTGAATTAGAATTAGAGTGTGAATTAGAATGTATCTGTTTACACATTATTATTTCAGCAATTCTTTATAGAAATTGTATTTCTATTTTCTTAAACCTATTTAGCTGCTTTATATATAGGGACATTGCCCTGTGTAGGGTGCCGTCTTTCGGATGGGACATTGCCCTGTGTAGGGTGCCGTCTTTCGGATGGGACATTGCCCTGTGTAGGGTGCCGTCTTTCGGATGGGACATTGCCCTGTGTAGGGTGCCGTCTTTCGGATGGGACATTGTCCTGTGTAGGGTGCCGTCTTTCGGATGGGACATTGCCATGTGTAGGGTGCCGTCTTTCGGATGGGACGTTGAACGGGTTTCCTGACTCTCTGTGGTCATTAAAGATCCCATGGCACTTATCTTAAGAGTAGGGGTGTTAACCCCGGTGTCCTGGCTAAATTCCCAGCCTGGCCCCATTCTATCATGGCCACCTAATATTCCCCAGCTTCCAATTGGCTCATTCATCCCCTCACCTCTCCCCTGTAACTATTCTCCAGGTCATTGCTGTAAACGAGAATGTGTTCTCAGGCAGCTTACCTGGTAAAATATAGTGTGATTAGAGTATTTATCCTGGTATGACCATACGATAAGTGGTTATCGTATGGTTGTAATCTACACTTTCATCCAACTGATTGATATGAGTATAGACAATAGTTATCAAGAAGTGTTTTGAATTTCTTATTTACGTTCACTGTCTATCAAAACATTGCCTTTGTGGCATTTATTTATAGTGAAAATCATGAAAATCAAAAAGATGCTTTGATTATAAGCAATATTTTTTTTTAAAGGTGCTTTCTAGAACCTTGGGGTTCTTCGGCTGTCCTCATAGGAGAAACATTTGAAGAACTTGGTTGCAGTTAGTACCATTTTGGGTTCCAAGGGGTTCTACATGGAACCCAAAAGGGTTCTTTCTGGAACCAAAAAGGGTTATTCTATGAGGACAGAACCCTTTTGGAACTGAGTGTAGCTCAAATATCTCTTTAATGAATGATATTATTGCTATATTTTGCAGACCATTGTCTTTATTCTGAAAGGAATCGTGAAGATGAGGTGTGCGTGTGTGTGTGTGTGTGTGGTGCTATTTTCGTGTAATGGAGTTGGTGTGTGCAATATAAGGAGTTTGATGAGGGCGTGGTGGTGCAGAATAAAAGACAGTGGCTGGGACCCATTGTCAGGCAGGAATAGTGTGATACGGTAAAGCTGCTTTTTCATCTAGAAAATGTCCCGCTGCATGATATGCAAAATAAATTATGAAGATAAAAAAATATATATATATTTTCAATGACCTTGCTGGCCGGAGGGTTTGATATTTTCCTCTCTGCTTCAAATTCTTGATATGCAAATCGCCGTCACAGTAATCCCTTGTGGCTCCCGGACCATCACTCCTGTCTATCCTCTACATACAGAACAGAACAGACCGAGTGTCACTGAGCTGCAGAATCAGACCCGGAGAACCTAGCAGACTGGCAAAAGCATTCCTGCCATGCTAGCATTTTACACTATCCTTATCCTCCAGAGTTATTCAAATGATCACCAATAAAACATTATGATTATTAATAATTATCAGACAGGGTGGATTTTTTATTATAGGGGAACATGGAGAGGCATATAATATGCATATCATCAATGGCATAAAAATGATGATAATTTATTTGGGGGAGCAGGTGGTGGAGGTGGGGCTCTGATTGGAAGGTGTGTATAGTAGGTTAGGTTCTCTGTCAGCAGAGGGGCTGAATCTGCATGTCCCTCTATAGGAGATCTCTGCAGAGGGAATTAGACAGAAGAGGGATGAGCTGAACTGACGTGGAAAAGGCAGAGGTTGAACTCAGATGGCTCCTGAGAGGTATACCAAAACCAAAGTATTGAATATAGTTGACTCATTTTAATCGTTACTTCATTAAAAATTATGACAATTATTATTATGAAGTCTTGTTTTTTAATCTGGATGTGAATGTGAATATGTGAATCATAAAGCAAATTCATGTACCTAACAGGAAGGTTTGTAACATGCCTTATGTTTTGGAGGTTTTGGAGAGTTTTGGATACAATATTTCCCTGTGACAGAGAGCTTTTTCCACCACCATTCAGAATATTAAAGTCAGTAACGTTATTTGGAAAATTTGCATTGCGTGACTTTTTTTTTTCCTGTGGAAAGATATTCATCAAAGTGGATTTTATTCAAATTAGTCTTGTAACAGGCTGCAGTAAATAACAGTTTTACTGTTGCTTGCAGAAGGCAGTGAAGGTATCAAGTGTTGTGATAAGACATTTGCATATTGTTTTTCAAAAGAATAAAACTAATAGCATTTAACCTTATGGTCTGTGTCGTATGAAGGAGAAGAGGAGGACCAATGCGCAACGTGGTAAGTGTCCATATTGATAATTTATTATCACGAGAAACAAAACAGTCCTGTCTGGTGTAGACAGAATACAGAAAAAAATCACCCACGAAACACAATAGAAAACAGGCTCCCTAAAAATGGTTCTCAATCAGGGACAACGATTGACAGCTGCCTCTCATTGAGAACCATACCAGGCCAAACACAGAAATAGCAAATCATAGAAAAAATAACATAGACAACCCATCCAACTCACGCCCTGACCATACTAAAACAAAGACATAACAAAAGAACTAAGGTCAGAACGTGACAGTCTGCTTCATGGACATCAACAAAAATACCAATCACAATATTGATTATTTTTTAGGACAATAATACTTTGTGTCTTTGATCTAGAGGCTGATTCTCAGAACAAGAACACATGTTTGTTTCGGGACCAACCAAAGTGATTATTTCATGGAAGAAGAGTACTGATGGTGGTGCTACAGTTTGAATTTCTGCACATTTCTGCAAAGGTGTGGGTGTATATGAAGAGTTTATTTCTAAAACTGTATATTCACCAATTTTTTTAATTTGTGTTTTTTCATCAGAAATTATTGTTTATGGGTACCTTCGTGTGTGTGTGAAATATTACTGTTCTCAGATTGTTACTTCTTGTACAACGGGTGGGTCTAATCCTGGACAATTAAAACTGCATTCCAGCCGGTGTCTATTCCACAAGTTACCACCAGCAAAAGCTATGATGTTGAAATGCCTATTTACTCTGTTCCAACTCACTGCGTAATCCACTGTCTCATCAGGCCAGCCAGACAATTTATAAACTAGATTTCCACTACAAAAAGCATTACCTACATTATCTACATTATCTCCCATTTCTTTTAAACTAGCAATTGTTTTTCAATAGCGGAGAATTGTATAAACCTTGCGGTCTTTCGCTCTGACATTTACAACACTGTTTCAGTATTGAAATTATATCTCCAGCTGCCTCATAATAATGAATGTGTGGGGTTAGCAGTCGGGATGAGACAGACAGGCAGGCAGCTTTTTTCAGCCAGTCGAAATCATAAATCAGCATCATTTTTAGGGATATGTACAAAGAAATGTCAATAAAAAACAGTTCAAATTAAACGAAAGGCAGCTAGTTTGCAGTCTTTCCAGCTTCAGTTTGAAGTGATTGTGGTAGCTGTGTTGTTGGCCAGCTCCTTGGAACAACAGTGTCCTGACTAGAGAGCACATATGCCAGGCGAAATGGATGTATCCAAATAAATGTCCCTAGAAAACCGCTTAAACAAAAGCAAAAGCAGCTACTTGCTGTTATTCTGGCGGCACTGTTTGACGTGACTGTAAGTTAGCCGCAAAGGATAAGAACATTGCCAGCCAGTATTGCAATGGAATATTTAAAACAAACGAATAGATACAAAATGTTTTTTTTGTCAATCATTATTTGAATATGTTTAACCCATTGTATAAAAGTGATAATGTCCTCGAAGCAGGTGTTTGGAGGATATATTGGCACGGTTTGCTGGCCCTCGACTTCGCCTTAGATGTGTATGAAATATATATATATATATTTTTTTTTGCAAAACTTTATATATCCATTGTTTAGCTGGAATGGAATGTTCGTATCCTGTACATTTTAACTCAGTGTGTGGCTGTGATATTTACTTTTTGAAGAAAGAAAATTGCCTTTTTTATTTTCCCTCTGATCTGGTTGGCAGCGACTGTGGTTGTGTACAGACAGCCTGTTATCTGGGGGGGAGCAGAGGTGCCCAGCATTAGACGGTTAACTCCCGTCTCTACTGCTTGTCTGTACTGGATCTCCAGGGGTAGGGCTTTGGACTAGGCTTGAGGGGATGGGGTGAGGGAGTGTGTTTCACCCGATGGGGTAAGTTCAGGAATGTAGATATGAGGAGAATATTGATCTCTTGATATGTTCTCAAGCATCCACAGTAGAATGATGTACAGAAAGCTAATCACTCCTTGTATTTTGGTTATTGTTTCTTGTAACATTTCTATTGTAGTAGATGATTTTCTCACTCATTATCACTGGCTCACATTCTCATAGGATTGTGTCCCCTTTCTCTATGCCAATTGGACCTGTTGATGCTGTAGAAGTGTACAGTAACTGTGTTGGTTGCCTGGCCTCCTGTAGGCCTGTGTACATATTATAGAGGTTCCACACCTGCTCTGTCTCTACTGTAACCTTGGTTGGTGCGGTGGACCGTGGGACTGCTGTGGTTGAAAAGAAACTGCAACGGCAACCCAATGTGTGTCACATAAACCATTCTAGGCTGCTTGTGTTTGTGTGAGGCTGACTGTCACTCTGCCATCAAAGGCAAATGAGCTCCCTCTTTAATCTGTTCCTGTGAATAAATATGGTAGCCATTACATGTCTCACTGTGGTATAATGA
This sequence comes from Oncorhynchus clarkii lewisi, assembly GCF_045791955.1. Classification (NCBI taxonomy): domain Eukaryota; kingdom Metazoa; phylum Chordata; class Actinopteri; order Salmoniformes; family Salmonidae; genus Oncorhynchus; species Oncorhynchus clarkii. Next base: position 24,082,624 of record NC_092147.1, read on the forward strand.
GCTCACTATTTAATGATGGACCTGCTTTAGTTTATTTATCTATAATGAAGGAGCTAGCTAATCCTCAACTCCCCCCTCTATCTATGTTCCCTCTTCTCTCTCTCTCTCTCTCTCTCTCTCTCTCTCTCTCTCTCTCTCTGCCTTGTCTCTGTGTCACTCTGTTCCCCTCGTGATGATTGATAGGCGAGGGGTATAATCTAAAGGAACATTTCTCACTGCTGTCCCGGCCCTATCAGCCCAGCTGCTCCCATCGCCGATGTGTTAGCGCCTGCTGCCCGAGACAGTGCCATGGTGATTACGACCCTATCAGACGCCTGGCTTCTCTGCAGTGCTAGCCCACATCCTGTCCTTCGTACCACGCGTTTCAGTTTGTTCTTTCCCCCTCCTGTCCTCTATCTCTCCCCTGCCAGACTCACACCAGCTTCCCACTCCAGCTCACTGCTCCATTATGTAGTGTACGTTTTTAGATCTGATGTATGTGGTGACCCTGTCACATGTACTGTGGTGAGCTTGGAGAGGGTGACTGACTGGCCATCTTGGATTGTGGTGTAGCTATTTCTCATCTCAGTATGTTCTGATATGGATTGTTGGCTTGGTGTGCCCAAATGGAAGTATCTCTGGAATGACTGAATGTCCATACAGAACCTCCTCCACTGTGAGTCGATGAATTAGCACCAGGAAATGGGCATTTCTGACACTTTTTTCATGTTCTCCTCTCACAAAGGCTCAATTTCCTCATACAGTAGGTTTCTCTCACATGGCTGTTAATACTGTAGGAGCAAAGTAGCCATTTTAGGAAGTGGAACAGGAGAGGACTCAATTGTCTCTCCTCCGTTACTGGTACATCCTTTTGCTTACCCATGATTACTGTATATTACAGGAAGCCACTATTATGTTTAAACATTGTTGTCTGTTTTTAGACAGACACAAACCTGCACCATCATTATATAGCACCCTAGGCCTTCTAACTTTAGCTAGTGAATCTGAACATGGACCTGACTGTAAAGCTTCATTCTCTAATATCAACTTTTCAGGTTTCTTTCCAAGTCTACATCCTGACACAGCTATGATTGAAATGTCCTTCATGAAGCCAGAAGGAGTTGTTGAAGTAGAGTTAATGATTGAATTAATTATCGAAGTCACATACCGTACAATTAATTTTGTGGCTTTGCCCGAGTCTTTTTTTCCTCCATCTATGCGGAGAGAATGTCGAGAAACATTTTCTAATTAATTTATGTGTGATTATCAGGAGAGTTTCTTGAAGGTCTCCACTTTCAATTTATGAAAGGGTAGCAGTGGAGTTAGGGGAGGCTGGAAGAGATGGAGGCAAACACACACACACGCACACTCACTCACTTGCCTACACATTCTCTCTTTCTCTCTCTCTTTAAAGGGGAGTTTTGGTGCAGCTCAGGGGTAGCAGTGGAGTCTTGATCAGATCTAACCCTTCTCCCCTGTCTGTGACCCTCCAGTCATACTGCTGCCCTCGGCCCTAACAATGTTGCTCTGTTTCACAGCTCTCTCTGTTGGTACAGTACAGCCTCCTGGAGACAGAGAGGCATGGGTACACTTAGAAATAAAGGGTTTTAAAATACTTATTTGCCTGTCCCCATAGGAGAACCCTTTTTGGTTCCAGGGGGAACCATTTTTGGTTCCAGGTAGAACCCTTTTGGCTTCCAAGTAGAACCCTCTGTGGAAAGTGTTCTACCTGGAACCAAAAAGGGTTCTGCAAAAATCCTATGGGGACAGCTGAATGACCATTTGTTTGGATCTAGATAGCACCTTTTTTTCTAAGAGTAGTAAATTTCACCGAGCCACTATTTATGATGACATGGTATTCTTTACATTACCTTGGGCTCCCTGCTGGCTGTGTTTTTAGAGTGATAAAGTAGCCTATACTTAAAGCATAAGCGCTGCATAAGAGAACGCTACAGTACAATTCGTGTATCTCTATCACAGGCTCTTATCACAAATAAACTTATTCAACCACTGGGCTTCTGAACTCAAAATTAAGTTTTGCATGTGAATGTCAGCATTCTTCACATTTCTGTCTGTATTCCCAGGGTTACATTTTGTCAACACTGCCTTGCCAACTTTGGGCTTACACATATTTTTCCCCATTTTGTTTTAAATTACTTGATCTTATTTAACATATTTGGATTTTGCATGTTCGGCATCTGCTCTTTCCTAGTGTATGTATTTTGCAGATAAAAGTTCAGCAGTGCAGTTAAGAGAAATTAGTTGGGTAAACAGTTGTAAATGTCAATGATAAAGTTCTGTTGAAGCTCATCTGATTAGCTTGGCGTCGCAGGTGTCTTATCTTTGCTGTGCAACAGAGTGTAAAATGGAAATTATTGCGTCCTGAGCATGAGAAATTTGTATTTTTTCAACTGAACCGATGCTGGACCCAAGGGACTGTGTTAGACCATAACGTTTCTATATCCTGACTGGAGTAGTGGGTTCGCTTTCTTTTTCTCTATCTCTCACTCATATTGTGACTGTTAGCTCTGATGGTCTCTCCAAGCCTGCACCGTAGGGCTCCTGTGTACCGGTAGCGGCCCATCACTTTTCCTCAGTTGTGAGGTGCAGAGCAGAGAGGGGGAGCCTCCATGCTGAGTGAGTAGGGGAGAAAGCTCAGGGATTTGTCATTCAGCAGAGGTTAAACCCCAGCTATTAGTGCGGGGTCGGAGTGCGGCCCTGATAAAGACTTCCTGTTGTACTGTGTCAAAAAATCAATGGCTTCGCAGCGATGTGCTAATTTGATATCAACAATAGCCTTTTAAAAAATCAATTAGCCCTGATAGAGGAGACGATGATGTTGGGGAATAGGGGAGATCCTGCTACAGAGGGTTGTGTAACTATTTTTTACGCATTGAGATCCAATCAGATGACTGAGTCCTTTTGAGCATGCTCGACTCCCATAGGATGGTGCAGATGATCATGCGTGTTGCTTTGCAAACGTGACGACCAGCACAACGCTAGGTTAGGTTGGCCTGTTGTAACGTTGATGTAAGGTTGGTGATGTCATTCATTTCCCAATACCACAAAGTTCTTGTCCACCTGAACAATTTCATAGACAATGAACTACTGCACAAAGACAGGTGTGTCCAGTAGTCTCATGATATGTTGAGAATGAATAGATAAGTGTAAGCTATGTATATGATCAGGAAGTGCTACTGTATCTCTTTCTCATAACATTGTTTGGGTTATCAAGGCTGAGCTCCAGTGCCCCTACAGGACTGTACTGTAAACTACAGTTGTAGGTATTATGTTAACATGGTATAACTAACAACCCCTTTGAATGATCCTTGGTGGTGTTGGTTTACTCATAGGGACATGTAAGGGGCAGAATCCCACTGTTCACTGCCATCATGTCGATCTGACAGATTTGTAAAACTACTTTCAGGTGTCTGTTAGCACGTATGTCTTTTACATAGCTTGAATGGGATGCTGCGAAAGTTGGAATTTACCACAAAAATCCACTTGAACGGCCCTCAAACTGGTAATTCAAGTGGGAGACTAGCATTTCATCCTGATCTCCCACTTCTCCCACATGCTGACCTCAATAACAGCATTTTCGGCAGTTAAATGCAACAACAAAACATTATTTATGAAAAAGCAATCTATTAATATGGGTTTTGAACACAATCAGTTGTTTACAATCACGATAGCTGTACCTTTACTTTATGGTTTATGCAGCTTCCTGGCCCTTAGCCAATTGGCATTTCTCAATGAGGTCAAAGCACGTGAATTTGTATGCAACTTGTATTTACGAATTCATTCCCACCTCTTGCTTGGTTACGAACGCAGTGTTACCTGAAGGTTTCTTTGTTCCTCTTGAAGGATTCAGAGAGGAAGTGGATTTGCGTGAATCTGTTAAATGGCCCATGTGCCATGAGGTCACAATAACACATCTAAACATGTGAAACAAACAGATTTTTTATACAAATGTATGGCCTCACTTTTGCAGTATTCTCCCTCCAGTACTCCCTCTTCCTCCTAAACTCCCTCTATCCCCCTCTGTCTACTCATCGGGTAATTGCATTAGTCATTTCATTAACGATAGGGTGATTGTTTTATTGTCTGCTGTTGTAAAACGGACAGGACGCCCCAGTGGCTGGTGAAGCAGCCATATTGATAAGGCTTTGTGTGGACACTGCCAGAGTGGAGCTCTATTGATAAGGCTGGCTGATAGGTCTGTGTGGACTGTGGTGCAGGATCCCTATTGATTAAGCCTGGTCCTGCCTGTGTTTTGTGGGCACTGTCTGTGGTCAGGGCCGTGGATATTCTTGAGGTCTGCTGTGTGGGGGCATAGAGATGGTTTAGAGGCAAGGAGAGGGGCCAGCATATCAAGCGGAGTGGCCAAGCGGCAGGGCAATGAACAGGGCTGTGGGGCTTTAGAGATGGAGTAGAGCCTCTACAGAGGGGCCAGTATCAGGCTGAGAGGCGAGCACAGGGCATTGAGCAGTATTGATAAGAACCCCAGGTCATTATGGGGGTTTGTGGTGTGCGGTAGTGGTAATTAGCAGGGATTAGAACGGTAGGAGGCCCTGCGTAGCGTAGCACCGTGCTAACCTGTAGGGATTACCCATGTGCAGTGATTAAAATGGGCCTCATGATCACTCCTCAGTGGGAGGATGAAACTGATCTAGATTTTTAAGCCACCTGTTGGATGGTGTGCCCGCGCGGCTGACCGTGCGTCGGCAACATAGAGCTGGGACCTCCCATCCAGGTTACCTCCCTGTGGTACAGTTGGCAGAGAGCGGGAAATGGGGCGTGGCTGATCATGGAAGGATGATGGAATATTTTTAGGTTCTAAACACCGACACTCAGTGTGGTCTCTGTATTTTTTCACAAAGGTAAAATCCCAGCAGACAATTTCACAATTAGGTTAATGGTGGTGTTCATGCTGATAAGGCATCATGTGACCGAGGCCAGCCAATATCAGGGCAGCAGACTGGACATTGATGGAGTGTTGAGATTAGTTGGTCAGAGTGTGATATGGCCAGGGGTGCTGGGAGATAGGCCTGGACACTGGACTTCAGCCTCGCTGATGTGGACAGGAGACTTACACAAGCACATCAAACGTATGGGAACCACATGTTTGACTCCGTTCCATGAATTCCATTCCCCACATTACAATGAGTCCGTCCTCCTATAGCTCCTTCCACCAGCCTCCACTTAGTAACACACTCATAAGCTTGATTTGTTCCAATCTCCTTCTCACTACTGCTCCTTCATTTTTCCCCTCCTTCCCCCTCCTCTACTCCTCCCTCTGTCTCTATCTCCCCCTCTCTCTCCTCCACCCCTCCCTCTCTCCCTTCCCCCCTCTCCTTTCCTCCCCCTCTCTTTCTCCCACTCTTGGCTGTGGGAAAGCCATTTTTATCAGCATCTGTCTGTTGTTCTCTGGTGGGGATAGATACAGAGAAGATAGATGAGTGTTTTGACATAGAGAGTGTTAGACAAACACTCTTATCAGCCTGGCACTTTAGCCCGACCCCCGAAAGAGAAGCTGAACCATGGAGGAGGAGGGAGGGGGGGGGGGGACACAGAGCAACAGAATCAACATGGAGGGAGAGGGACAGCTGAACGTGGTGGTAAACAGCAGGTTCCAATGGTACTGCACTGTAGAGCACCATGGCTATGTCATAGGACAGCTTACTGTAGGTACTGGACTAAGTGAATTTCAAGATTCCTTTCCTAATCATTCCTTTTTGAGAGATGTGTTTTTGTTTAAGCTTTTGAGATCCTACCTTTGTGATCCTACTTTTGAGATTCTGCACTGTGGGATTGTAAGGGATATGAGTGTGATAGTGAAGGGCTCTCCTCCTCAGTGGCCTGAGGCTCCCTCTGTCCAAGTCTCACACTAATGCCTTGACTCCCATGTCTTTTTCTCAGTTATCTCCTAAGAGGAAGTACAAAAGTTTGCTGCTCCTGCTCAGTCCACTCTGTGCTCAAGGCAACACCACACTAGTGTTGGAATCATCAGAGCTCTGGCCATGACATGACATAGATTAGGGATGGGCAACTTTGATGGGACACCAAAAAATCTGTACTCATTATGAGGGGGCCGCAGTACCTCGCAGGTCTGTGTACCCACATCCATCCCCACACATGCAGTCAACTGATTTGTGCAATCAATCTATTTTTTTTGCAGTTAAACTACTTTACCCACTTAAAGGTTTTACACGCTCAACAGTTTCCTGTGTGTATAAAGAATGGTCCACCATCCAAAGGACATGCAGCCAACTTGACACAACTTTGGGAATTGAGGCTGTTCTGAGGGTAAAGGGGGGGAGGGGGGGCGGGGGAATGCTGATAATTGTGGAAATGCTGATAATGCCCTTTTAGTGTAAGAGCTGTTTGAAAAGATCTCCTGAAATGTCTGCCTTTTTTGGTGGGATTGAGCTTAGTTAATAGACAAATAAGAAAGAGTTCCAAACCTCTCAGCCAATAACAGCTAGTTTTCAGTTTTCTCCTCCCCACTCAGAACACTCAGAAACGTCTGCATTGGACCTTTAACTACAAGCATTATACCAGTAGTCAGGGCCGGCAGTAACCTTTTGGGGGCCCTAAGCGAGATTTGTTTTGGACTCCCCCCACCTCGCAGGCAAAACATTATACTGGCCCCGGTCTTGACGGCAGATATATATTTTTAAAATGTAAAGTTCATTTCCTGTAATTGTACACATTTTGCTATAAGGCGTAGAGAGGTTTTCTGGGCATTCGTAAACTCAAGAGCGTTGTCACGTTGTCCGTTCGTAAATTGAGAGCGTTTCACTCTCGGAGCGTTCAGAGCGCACACTGGGCGCGCTCGGCCGAGGAGTAGGATTGATTCGAGCGTTCTGTTCTAACAACAGCAGTCAAGCACCCAAGCTAGTTGGCTAACATTGGCTAGCTTGCTAGCTACTTCCAGACACAAATGAGAGAACAGTTAACTCTGACCATTTTACTCGCCCAGCAGAGCTGGTTAGGCTGTTTTTATGTTATCCAAAACATTGGTGACTGCTGTGCTGCTGGCCACAATTTAATTACGCTTTTTTGCCAACGTTTACTGACACTGGCCATATTCAATGGGTGTTGAGCATTTGTAAATTTGTCTGCGCTCTACCAGCTACGTCTATCGACAGTTGTCGCAGTGACATCATGAACATTCTATTGAAATGGCTACTTGCATAGGGGTGTCTTTTGTTTAGACATGTAGCTAGCTAGCTAAACAATGAACCTAAATCCAAACTCATAACATTACTAGCCTGCGTAAATCTGCAGGTAGCTAACCAACCAGGTTCAATGTTAGCTAGCTAACATTAGGCTATAACTAGCAATGCAAATGGCTCTGAGATGTGAATAATATTACTCATCATACATGTAACATCATACATGTAACGTTAGCTAGCAAGCCAGCCAGCTAATGTTAGCTAGCTAGCTAACAGTACACTTTAACTTGACAAAATTAGAAACTTGTCATATCTGAAAATGTAGCTAGCTAGACTCTCTTACCCATATACATGGATGGACGCTTCACCCTCTCTGTCACGGAGGCCATGGTTGCCCTTAGTTTGAAGATGTAATCCGGAGACAGGTGTTTTATACAACACAGCCTTCTGTGTGTTCTCTTTTTGACTATGTCTGCATATTTGCAATCAAATGCCAAAGTTTTCTCCATCTCCTTAGCTGTCATACTCTAATTCCGCCGTGCATTCCACTGATTTCAAAACTCGGTCCTCCAGAAAGTGGAGAGTAACACTTATGCAGTTCTACTACGTGATATCTTTCAAAAAAGCCTCATTAGAAAGGGTTACCTACACATACTGACCAGCTCATATTATAGACAGATTGCGTGCAACATGGCAGACCAATCCGAACTCATCTCTCGGCATGTCCAGCCCACTCATTATCTCAGCCAGTCATGGCTTGTGCTGTCTTTTACGTGGCTAAACCAACTAGGCTCATAATTTAATATTTGTATTTATATTTACAGATAACATACATGTTTGTTATTAAGGCACATGAAAGTTCACATTTTCCAGAAGGCATTTCTGCCCCCAAAAAATGCATTTTGATAAAAAATAAAAAAAAGTTTACATTCAAATGGCTCCCCTGTGAAGTAGTGACGCGTGACATACGCCTAGATTTCTGAAACAAGTCACATATGATATCTGAAAGTGACTAACAAAATGAATGGGGGCTCCCTGGAGGTCAGGGTCCCTGGGTACTTGCCTTGCATACTTGGTCAGTATTTGGCTGTGATTACTTAAGTTTAGATAGCTGGCTAGACAACTTACCAATTAAAAAATGGTTAGCTGCACATGGCTAATTGAACAACTGTCAGTAACTGATATAACAATAGAAAACTGCTGATGCACCTTGTCTATTCTACTATTATAACTCTCAACAGTAAATTGAGACACAACTGAGTTGGTTTTGTATGGCTTTGTATCTTGTTTGCTTGTGGGACCTGGGAGACTTAGTCGCTCTTTCTTCTCTCATTCTCTCTGTAGATGACCTGGAGCTAAGTGACGATACTGCTGGCCCCAAGGTTCTGGCCCGCAGAGACCTCACCACTGACACACTATGGGGACCATACACTGGGATCGTCCAATCAGGAGAGGCTGGAGATGACCAGGTGCCAGAGGTGAGGGTTCAAAGTGCATGGAGGTAGAGATTAAAGGTCAAGGGTCGGGAAGGACGTTGGTCAATGGATCAGTAAATTAATAAAATGCCTTATCAACCATAGATCGGTCAGTGTGTGTGTGTGTGTGTGCATGATTCTATTACCACATTAACAATCACTATGTAGATTTGTGTGCTTCAATGAGCAGTATATCTGGAGTTTGACTATGGGTATGAAAAGCTAGCATAAAGTTGTTCAACAGCTGAGTCAGTCACTGAAGTCATCTTTGACTGTAACAATGTTGTTAACTAACCAGCTACCTACTTAGTGCTGCACACATAATGTTTAATCTTTCAACAAAAGCTAGCAAGCTACTGTAGCTTGTAGTACTAATGCTTAACTTATTATCAGTTTTCATGAAGCAGCTGTTCTTCTGCCACTGTCACGATCGTTATATAAATAATCGGACCAGGGCGCAGTGTGTAGAGTTCCACATATTTATTACAGTGAAACTTAAAAAACAACAAAGAATTAACGAACGTCCAGTACGTAGCGCACATAGGCACTAAACAAACCAATATCCCACCACGCAGGTGGGAAAAGGGACACACTAAGTATGATCCCCAATTAGAGGCAACGATATTCAGCTGCCTCCATTGGGAACCATACTCACACACCAACATAGAATTAAAATAACCAGAAAAAAAACCTAGTCACGCTCGGAACCCTGAGGGCTCTCTATGGTCAGGGCGTGACAGCCACGAGTCATTGCAGTAGCCTGAGTCAGCTGCTGTGTTCAGCTGATCCAACAATTACGATCTTGGAGAAACATGCTGATCTACGGTGTGATTTCTAAAAACAGCCAGTTCCTCTTAATTGTGGGGCTGCATGTCTACAGCTTCAGTGTAATTTAAACAGGCTAAGCAAGCTTTTTATGTCAGTGAAGGAAGGGCTAGCTATAAGGGCTTTAAGCGAGACCCAGATGCAGATGGTTAGAGTCCAAGATGTTTATTAAAAATACAAAAATGGTTGTGGACAGGCAAAAGGTCAAAACCAGTTCCAGAGGTACAGAATGGCAGGCAGGCTCGAGGTCAGTGCAGATAGGAATGGAGTCCAGAAAAACAGGCAAAGGTCAAAACTGGGAGGACTAGTAAAAGAGAATAGAAAAGTAGGCGCTGGTTGACTTGAACATACAAGACGAACTGGCACAGAGAGACAGGAAACAGCGGGATAAATACACCAGGGAAAATAAGCAACACCTGGAGGGGGTGAAGACAATCACAAGGACAGGTGAAACAGATCAGGGCGTGACAGTACCCCCCCCCCCCCCCCCTCTAGGGACGCCACCTGGCGTCCTACCTGAGTGCATACCTGGCTGACCGAGGTGTCGGCGGTGAAAATCAGCAATGAGGGTCGGGTCCAGGATGACTTTAGCCGGAACCCAGCACCTCTCCTCCGGGCCATAACCCTCCCAGTCAAACAGGTACTGGAAACCCCACCCCGTGGTCGAACCCTCAGGAGGCGTCTCACCTTTACGCTGCCTGGCCATCATTGACACGGGGGAGGGAGGGGCCTAGAAGCAGAAGACAGAGGGCAGTGAGACAAGGGTTTAATCCTGGAAACATGAAAAGTAGGGGGAACACGGAGGGTATGGGGCAACACAGACGGACAGCAGTGGGACTAATGTCTCTAAAAATGGGGAAAGGACCAATGAAACGGAGGGGAAAGTTTACGGGAGTCTACCCGGAGGGGTAGGTCCCAAATGGACAGCCATACGCTCTGCCCGACAGCGAGGAGCCAGAGTCCGGTGGCGGTCCTCCAGGTATTGTCGACAAGCGGTGGTCTTGAGAAGAGCCGCCCTAGCTCTTTTCCAGGTACGCCGACAGCAGTGGATGAACATCTTGGCTGAAGGTACGTTGACCTCAACTTCTTGCTCTGGGAAGAGCGGGGGCTGATACCCCATGGAGCATTCAAAAGGGGATAGTCCAGTAGCCAAGCAAGGGAGAGTGTTCCTGGCATATTCCACCCAGACCAATTGCTGTCTCCAGGTGGTGGGGTTACTGGCAACCAGACACTGGAGTGCCGTCTCCATATCTTGATTGGCTCGTTGCGACTGGCCGTTACAGTGGGGATGAAACCCAGAGGACAGACTGGCTGACGTTTTGCACCCAATAAGAGTGACTTCCAGAATTGGGATGAGAACCGAGGACCCCGGTCTGAGACAACGTCAACCGGGAGTCCATGGATATGAAAGACATGCTGCACCATAAGCTGGGCCGTCTCCTTGGCTGAAGGTAACTTAGGAAGAGGGATGAAATGGGAGGCCTTGGAGATTCTGTCCACCACCGTCAGAATGGTGGTGTTGCCGTCTGACGGAGGAAGCCCAGTGACGAATTCCAGAGGAATATGGGACCAGGGGTGATGAGGGACAGGAAATGGCTGTAGGAGGCCAGACGGAGCTTGCCACGGAGTCTTGCTTTGCGCGCATACCATGCATGCGGCGACGAAGGTCGATACTTCAGGGACCATGGTAGGCCAGCAGAAGCGTTGACGGAGGAAAGCCAGGGTCCGATGAGTACCAGGATGACAGGTATGCCTGGATGAGTGAGCCCAGACCTCATCAGGCACAAGCAGACGGTTAGCCGATTGGGAACGCTGAACCTTGCGGACCAGAGCCTCAATTCCCCAAACAACAGAAGCCGCAAAGCAAGAGGCAGGGAGGATGGTCTCAGATTCAGAGGGAGTGGCAGTGGAACTGTATAGATGCGAGAGAGCATCCTGCTTCAGCTTTTTGGACACTGGGCGGTAGGAGATGGTGAAATTGAACCTAGTAAATAACAGAGCCCACCGGGCCTGCCTGGAATTAATGCGCTTGGCTGTGCTGAATGCTGTCTTCCACATCTCCTTCGCGTATCCGAACCAGGTGGTAGGCATTCCAAAGATCCAGCTTGTAAAACAAATGGTGACTTCCTGGAGAGGTTCAAAAGCTGAGGAGAGGAGTGGTAGGGAGTAACAATTCTTAATCGTAATATCATTAAGACCCCGGTAGTCAAAAGCCCTGCGCCGGCAGGAGAAGCAGACGGACGGACAGCCCCAGTAGCCAGAGACTCCTCTATGTACTCCCCCATGGCCTTGGTCTCCGGCCCAGATAGAGAATATAGCCTACCCCGAGGTGGTGTGGTGCCTGGGGGGAGATCAATGGCACAATCATGAGGACGATGTGGGGGAAGAGAAGTAGCCCATGCCTTGCTGAAAACTTCCAGGAGGTTGTGGTAATCTGTGGGCCGGCAGAGAAATCCGAGACTTGACATAAGCCCTGAGGAGCCTGTCTCGGGGAAGGCTGTGCTGCTTTGAGGCAATGGGAATGGCAAAACAGACTCCAACCCAAGATTGAACATGAGGTCCAATCAATAACGGGGTTGTGTTTTTTTAAGCCAAGAAAATCCCAAAACAACTGGAACATTGGGAGACTCAATGAGAAGCAGCTGTATAGCCTCACTGTGATTTCCTGAAATCCGAAGATTAACAGGAACAGTGCTGTGGGTAACTCTACCAATGGAGCGTCCGTCCAGTGCTCTAGCATCCAAGGAAACAGAGAGAAGTTGAGTGGGAATACCTAATTCAGAAACTAGAGTAGCATCCATAAAACTCTCATCTGCCCAAGAGTCAATGAGCACCCGTAGAGATTTAGACTGGTCTCCCCACAGCAGTATAACAAAGGAGGGAGTCCGGTTAATGGGATTAAGAAGATTCCCAGTCTGGCTCACCAGAGTACTTGTGCCTACTATAGAGATGGGTCTCTTAACCTTTCTGGCGCAGGCGTTTTGCTAGCGACCCACCTCGACAACATCCGGTGAAATTGCAGAGTGCGAAATTCAAATGACAGAAATATAAATGTTTAACATTCATGAAAATACAAGTGTCATACATCAAAATAAAGCTTAACTGGGCAGGTGGCAATATAATGTTGTGCAGCCCCATAGTACAGACAACTGTTGGAACTCAGCCTATGTGAACGTTTCTTAGGCGATAATCTAGCTCTGCCCAGTTGCATAGGTTCTGGAGTATCTGACTCACCCGTCGCTGATGATTCTCGAGGGAGCTCAGGTGGCTTCGAATCCTCTCTGAAAAATAGCCTTCGAGGACTTCCGGATTACTTTGAAGATGAGCGAGCCACTGCGGATGAACAAGTGTGACCCAGGTCAGACCTCCTCTCACTCCTGCGTTCCCTTAGCTGCCCATCAATTTTAATGGTGAGGGCGATGAGGGATTTGAGGTCCACCGGCAATTCCCGAGCAGCTAGCTCATCCTTTATCTCCTCAGATAGTCCATGAAGGAAAGTATCAAAAAGGGACTCCGGATTCCAGGTACTCTCGGCGGCCAGCGTGCGAAAGTCAACAGCGTAGTCTGCCACAGTTTGAGAATTTTTACGTAAATCCAGCAGTTTATGGGTCGCCTCGCTCCCAGATACTGGAGAATCAAAAGCCTTTCTCGCCTCTACCATAAAATCTTCCAGATGATGACAATTGGCAGATTGTTGCTCCCAAACAGCCGTCGCCCAGGAGAGCTCCCTTCTCGACATTAGCGTAATAATATATGCTATCTTAGATCGGTCCGAAGGAAACGAAGATGGCTGTAGCTCAAAAATAAGGGAGCATTGAGAAAGAAAACCCCAGCAGATACCAGGATCCCTAGAGTATCGCTCCGGAGGAGGTAAGCAGGGTTCTCGGGGGAAGGCTGTACAACCTCACCACTCACAGGGAAAAAGTTTCTGAGTGGTTGGGGGTTCTCAGAGGTGGTAGGCTGCCTATGAGCTAACTCCCTGATTTGCTCCATAACAGCCTTGAACCCCTGGTCGTGGCGTTCCATCAGAGAACGAAGCCCTTCCAGATGGTCCTGAAGTAGCCCCTCATGCCTCCGAATGGTGGCTCCCTGCAGGGAGACAGAGTGGCGGAGCTGGTCCAGATCTGCTGGGTCTGTCAAGGCCAGTTCGAACTATAAGGCCACAAGGCGAGACCCAGATGCAGACACTAGAGACAGATGGTTAGAGTTCAAGATGTTTATTAACCATCCAAAAGGGGGAGGCAAGAGAATGGTCGTGGACAGGCAAAAGGTTAAAACCAGTTCAGAGGTACAGAATGGCAGGTAGGCTTGAGGTCAACGCAGGCAGAATGGTCAGGCAGGCGGGAATGGAGTCCAGAAAAACAGGTGGAGGTAAAAACTGGGAGGACTAGTAAACGAGAATAGAAAAGTAGAGGCACAGGAAAACCACGCTGGTTGACTTGAACATACAAGATGAACTGGCACAGAGAGATAGGAAACACAGGGATAAATACACCAGGGAAAATAAGTGACACCTGGAGGGGGTGGAGACGATCACAAGGACAGGTGAAACGGATCAGGGCGTGAAACTAGCTGCCTTCAGAAAGTATTTATAACCCTTGACTTATTCCACATTTTGTTGTGTTACAGCCTGAATTCAAAATGTATTAAATATATATTTTTCTCACCCATCTACACACAATACCCCATAATGACAAAGTGAAAACATGTTTTTGATTTTGTAGCAAACTTATTGAAAATGAAATACAGAAATATCTCAAATACATGTAAGAATTACCTTTAGCAGCGATTATAGCTGTGAGTTTTTCTGAATATTTCTTGAAGAGCTTTGCACACCTGGATTGTACAATATTTGCACATTATTCAAGTTGGTTGTTGATCATTGCTAGACAGACATTTTCAAGTCTTGACATAGATTTTCAAGTAGATTTAAGTCAAAACTGTAACTCGGCCACAAAGGAACATTCACTGTCTACTTGGTAAACAACTCCAGTGTAGCCTTGTGTTTTAGGTTATTGTCCTGCTGAAAGGTGAATTGATCTCCCAGTGTCTGGTGGAAAGCAGACTGAACCAGGTTTTCCTCTAAGATTTTGCATGCGCTTATCTCCATTCCGTTTCTTATTTTTCCTGAAAAACTCCCCAGTCCGTAACAATTACAAGCATACCCATAACATGATGCAGCCACCACTATTCTTGAAAATGGAGAGTGGTACTCAGTAATGGCTTGTATTGGATTTGCCTCAAACAAAACATGTTGTATTCAGGACAAAATGTTAATTGCTTTGCCACATTTCTTTTGCAGTATTACTTCAGTGCCTTGTTGCAAACAGAATACATTTTTTGGAATATTTGTATTCTATACAGGCTTCCTTCTTTTCACTCTTTCAATTAGGTTAGTATTGTGGAGTAACTACAATGTTGTTGATCCATCCCCAGTTTTCACCTGCCTCTCTGCTCACTGAGTTAGGATGGACGCCTGCATCTTTGTAGTGGTGGGGTATATTGATACACCATCCAAAGTGTTTTGTCGTTATGGGGTATCGTGTGTAGATTCCTGAGTATTTCTTTGTATCCATTTTAGAATAAGGCTGTAACGTAACAAAATGTGGGAAAAGTCAAGGGGTCTTTCCGAAGACACTGTACATGTTATTCAGTCATTTCATCCAAACTGCTTGCGCGCGTCAATGAGAAAATAAAACGGTGTTTCATTTTTTTATGCCTGACGTGCTGCAAGTCCCGCCTCTTCCATCTCCTCATTGGTTTTTAGGAGTATATGCCCACGTGGGTGATTGAAAGATGAACTGAGATCCACATTCCAGTTCAGTTGGTGGTGGTAATGCACCTTAAAGTTGGTTGCCAACCGCCATATAAAGTCCACAGAAGAAGACAGAGAGATGTTTTTATTTATTTTTCCTTTATTTAAGTAGGCAAGAAGGTTAAGAACAAATTCTTATTTTCAATGACAGCCTAGGAACAGTGGGTTAACTGCCTTGTTCAGGGTCAGAATGACAGATTGTCAACCTTGTCAACCTTGTCAGCTTGGGGATTCGATCTTGCAACTTTTCAGGTTACGCGTCCAACGCTCTAACCACTAGGCTACCTGTCGCCCCAGATTACTAGAAACTAACTAGGTTTCCTCTTTTATCTGTGGATACATTTTCGGAGTAGAGAACACACGATTTTGTGTGACTAAAAAGGGGTCAACATTTTACCAATATCCTGAAGGACCTTGTGCATTTCAGGTAAAATAACAACCCAATAATTATATCCCAGGACAAATTAGCTAGCAACAGCAGGCTAGCTAGCTAAATGTCCATGAATGTTGTCACCAAACTAATACACTGTGGTCGAAGAATAAAATGTTTCTGAGACCAATAGTGTGTATTTTTCTGTGTTTCTGTTTTTCTTTCATCTTTGTCTTCTTCCCCCCCAACTTAATGGAGAAAAGCGACACGCCACCTTGATGATTTAACTCTCTCTCCCTGGGGTTCTTCAGTTGGCCAGTGCTGCCATTATCAGCATGTTACTTTTGATTTTATTCCTAAAAATACAACAACTTGCTTAGCAAACAGCAAAAAAAAATAAAAAATGTAAATGTTATTTCCAACAACCAATTAGCATCTTCGCTGTAAATCCAGCACATATTAAATGTTGAGATTGCCGACAGGCCAGTCTCTTTGGTCGTCATTAGTTACCAAAGTGACAGAATCAGAAGGGCTGCTACTCGAGCTATCAGATGAGGGAGTGTCATGACGCGTATGCCAGCTTAGAGTTCGCAGGCAACGACCAATCAGATGTGGGGGAGCGTGATGACCGGCTTGCAGGGGCAGACGAGAGACATTAATTTATTTTATCTAGCCTATTGATCCATCAATGATTTGGTTAATTATTAGCTATAATAAAACCAACTGTTCTAAATGCAATGTGATAATCAGATATCTTATTCAAACTCAGCTTTCAAGCTTAGTATGATATTTGCCCTTACTCATAGTTAGGCTAGTTTGTCTTAACCCAAAATATGTTTACTCCAAAGCTGCATTGTTTTTAATGGACAAATGGACACATCTAGATTTAAAACGCACAGAAATTATTTTTCTGTGATATTATTTTTGTTGTTTTTTCAATTTGCTGATTTTTGGCTGATTTTAGAAGAACACTTCTCTTCTCACTGCATGTCTCACTTCTTTATTTGGCACTTACTATAGACATTTATTTATTTCACTTAAAATATTGAGATGAGAAAACATTTTCATTGGAATTGGGCTGCCTGAGTAAACACAGCCTTAGACTTTGACCAACAGGAGTAGGTTGATATACTTTTTCATATTTAACTTAAAATCAGGAAAGCAGATAACGTAGGTGATGTTTATTATAGCCTTGCAGTCCACCTTTTTGGTATTTTGTACCAGTTTACATCTCTTTACAAAGGCATGGTTTTCAAATATGGATGATGGCAATCTTTTAAATAATAATAATAATTGATTGGACTTATATGGCATTTTTCTAGACACTCAAAGCTCTTTACAGTATAAGAGGAAACTCACCACAATAACCCCACTTACATACTCTTGCAATAAATGCCATGGGATCTTTAGTGACCACAGACTTGGGACACATGTTTAAAGTCACATCTTCTTAAATTTTTATTGAAGAACATTCCATTGTTAGTTAGTACTTCAGCATTATTAAAATGAAATTGATGCAAAAGTGTATGGTATAAATTACAGTTATCTATCTTTGAACTTACTACCTTCTTGTTCATTTCAGCAACACATTTCTATTTGGCTTTTGTTTGTCTGTCGTTCCCCTGGTGGCATTCATATGTCTTTGTGCCCACAATTTGAAAGGGATTGAATGAAGGACTTTTGAATGAAGGACTTTTAATCTCCCAGCTGAGTTGTTTTTACTGCCAAAGGTTGTGCATCTGTTGAAGGTCAATAATATGATATATTACTATTAGGATGAAAGGCTTGTAGGGAAACTAACAACGTTGCTCTATCAAATAGAATAACTCCTCTGTGCTTGGAATGGAATTCCTTATGCTAATTTGCTAGCTCAATTTAGATGAGAGTAGCAACAGTTAGCTACTGTACAAATTACCTAAAAAAGAAAAGACAACTTACACTTTTGCCCAAGACTTTTGTCCTTTCTCAATGTTATGAACTTTAGTGATGTTGCCAATTCTTGTTCCCGGATGTATTTAGTTATTTTTGGTGCTTTCAAGACAACTGGGAACTCCAAAAAACTAAACTGATCTTCAGGTCGGAAAGTCGGAGCTCTAGAAAGATGCCAGAGTTTCCGACTTGGCATTTCGAGTTGGATGACTGTTCAAAATGATTTTTCCTCGTCGGAGCTTGGTTTTTCCCGATTTTCCAGCTGTCTTGACCGTTCGAAAGTCCGAGATTTCCGAGTTCCCAGTTGTTTTGAACGTGGCATTGGTCCTCAAACTTGAACTCGAAATATACGTTAAGACGACATATGCGTTGACACACCCTCATCTGATTGGTCGGGTAGGCGGGCTTTCTGAGCCGGCATACGCGTCATCACACTCCCTCATCTGATTAGCCAAGTAGACGGAGTGGAATGTTAGCTAAAGAGACTGGTACTTAGACATAAACTCAGCAAAAAAAGAAACAGCCCTTTTTCAGGACACTTGTCTTTCAAAGATAATTCATAAAAATCCAAATAACTTCACAGATCTTAATTGTAAACACTGTTTCCCATGCATGTTCAATGAACCATAAACAATTAATGAACATGCATCTGTGGAACGGTCGTTAAGACACTAATAGCTTACCGACGGTAGGCAATTAAGGTCACAGTTATGAAAACTTAGAACACTAAAGAGGCCTTTCTACTGACTCTGAAAAACAGCAAAAAAAGATGCCCAGGGTCCCTGCTCATCTGCGTCAACGTGCCTTAGGCATGTTGCAAGGAGGCATGAGGACTGCAGATGCAATAAATTGCAATGTCCGTACTGTGAGACGCCTAAGACAGCACTACAGGGAGACAGGACTGACAGCTGATCGTCCTTGCAGTGGCAGAACACGTGTGACAGCACCTGCACAGGATCTGTGCAGCCAAACTTCACACCTGCGGGACAGGCACAGGATGGCAACACCAACTGCCCAAGTTACACCAGGAATGCACAATCCCTCCATGAGTGCTCAGACTGTCCACAATAGGCTAAGGGAGGCTGGACTGAGGGCTTGTAAGCCAATTGTAAGGCAGGTCCACGGGTCTTCACCAGACATCACCGGCAATAACATCGCTTATGGGCACAAACCCAAGGGCAGTATTGTGTGTGAACAATAGGCACAACTCCGATATAAAGTGTTTTTTTCTCAAAGTTGGCAGGATATCACGTGTCCTACATATCAGTACACTCGTAACAACCAACGCGCTATGAAAATGATAATTGATCAAATAAGCCACACGTAGCAAATAAGCCATTCAATGTTTTGTTAACCAAATTCGACACTCTCATTGACCTCCATATAAAATCTCCTCTCTTGGTGAGGGGAACAAACCGCCACCTGCTGTAGAAGACAGTTATCCCTCTTATTTGCCTCTTCGTCTCTGATGTGACGCACACGTTTCAGTTAATTACTATAGCTCCCGCCTTGGACCAATCATTGTAATTTTGTAAATGACGCATCTCTATGGCATTCAATCATTCACTCAAGTTTCGTCAAAATCGGGCCAGTGCTGTCTGAGATATCGCTTGTGACTATCATACAAACGGACCGGCGGTTGGAGACCTATCCATAGTCCTGTATGTACTCCTCAAAGGGTTAATAAATATAGGAAGACATTACTATCACTATTGCTATTTTGTTATACCTGAATTACCATTCATGATTCTCTGAGGGACTGCTCCTCTCCTGCCTTGTCTCATCCTCATGTATCCATGAGCCTGACTGACGCATTGGTCCTGCAGCTTCTCCTTTCCTCTCCCAGCTGCAGCCCAGCCAGCCCGCCCCTGTCCTTTCTTCTCCCTAGACGTCCGCTTGTCTTTTATCTCTGCATGGCGCCATCCTCCTGGACAACAAACGCCAATGATTGATTTCTGGTTGATAGGCTCTCATTTCTAAGATTTAGTTTATTATCTGAATTGCTGAGTCCAAACACACCCATCACATATATCTGTCACTTCCTCCCTTGCCCTGCTCATCTCTTTCTCATTTTCTCTATTCTATTATGTTCAAGAAGACTACATCTCAATGGAGTTTTTCGATGATTCTCGGCTTTGACCATCTCTTTTGAGTTCTCACCCTCTGTCTCACCTCCCTCACCCCTGCTATCTGTGAGTTTAAGGAGTGAGGAGACAGACCCTCAGTATCAGGAGGAGATAGTGGGTTTAATCTCACATTCCTCCTGTGTCTCCCACTGTCACTTCACTCTCCTCCTCCCACAGTTCCCCGACAGGCCGCCAACTCAGGATTCAGTAGGGGTGAGGGTTACCCTCAGTACAGTAGATCCACCGCCACGCAGCCTTTCATCTCTATATCTGCTTGTCCACGATTGTTTTCTGCCGAGTTCTCTTCTCTCCCTCTATATGTGTAGTAGAGGCACAATTAATATGTCTGTGCCTGATTGTTGCTATCTACTGTGTGAAGATTCAACATTGACAACCTGAAAAAAATTCTAAATACCCAATTTACACAGCTAACGTTTGGTTTCCTTTGCTGTCATTGAAATAGATGTGCTACCAACCAATCTGCTTGGTTAGCCATAGTATGAAACATTGTGTGTAAGGAATTAAACAAAGGGTTACCAATTTCAAAGTGTCACCTCCTCCCTGTCCCCTCCCACCTCAGACCTGTCCCAGTGGTGGTGTCATGCAGCCGGCGGCGGCCATGGTGGTGGCCGTGGTGTCTCTGGAGCCCTGGGGCTCTGGGGCTCTGCCTCTCATCACATCACAGGGTGATTTGGCACCACCCGCTTGGCCTCGCCTGTCCTTGCAGGCCTTCAGATCCATGCCAAACCTGCCTGCTCTGCTCTGCCTTCTCTGAGTAAATTTGCTTCTTATTTGGTCTGGCCAGATAAGCTATCAGTTTAATACGGGGCATACCCTTTAACACATGGAGACAAGTGTTCACTTTGAACACCAACACACAGAGCAAAACACTAGCGCACTCTCACACAACAAACATAGATCCTAGCTAATATTAGGCCTGTTATTTTTTGATCCGATATAGATTTCATGCTTGATGTAGTCTTTTTTTTTCATCTCTTGAGAAAGAGGCATAAAACATGCCTGATATGGATGTTTGACTTTTGTACGGTGCATAATAATGTTTACTGACGATTTACGCCCTGTAGCCATGACATCTGTACCTATGAAATGCTTATAAAAAATTATTCAAAAACAAATTCTCTCTGGTCTCTCATCCCAATTAGACTCAAACCAGTTCACCTACCGTGCCTCCAGGGGTGTTGATGACGAACATTTAGAAAATAGTCTAGTGGAAATTGTATTCATTGACTTCAGTAGCGCGTTTAACACAATCCAACCCCACCTACTGTTAGATAAGCTGGTGAATTTGGCTGTCAACTCTCTACTGATCCTACTGTTGGATAAGCTGGTGAATATGGGTGTCAACTCTCTACTGATCAGGTGAATAAATAGTTTCCTTGTGAACCGTACTCAACAAGTGAAGTTTAACTCCGCCATCTCTACATCTAGAATGGTGAATACGGTAGCCCCTCAAGGTTGCGTACTTTCACCGATACTGTACACACTGTACACAAACGATTGTCTAGCCTCTGACTCAGCCCACAAATTCTT
This sequence comes from Oncorhynchus clarkii lewisi, assembly GCF_045791955.1. Classification (NCBI taxonomy): domain Eukaryota; kingdom Metazoa; phylum Chordata; class Actinopteri; order Salmoniformes; family Salmonidae; genus Oncorhynchus; species Oncorhynchus clarkii. Next base: position 24,103,872 of record NC_092147.1, read on the forward strand.
TAAATATGCAGATGACACTGCTGTTGTGGGTTTCCTCCACCCAGACCAAGTCTCTCTTCAAGGTTTTGACAGAGAAACTGCAGAATGTATCCAGTGTTGTGCAGATAATTTTCTTGAAATAAATGTTAAGAAAACAAAAGAGATGGAAATTGATTTCAGAAGGAACAAAACTCCACTATACCCTACGAAGATCAATGGGGAATCAGTCGATAGAGTGACCACATAAAAGTACCTGGGAATCGAAATAGACAATAAACGGATATTCAATGACTGTGCCTTTGCAAAGATAAAGAAATTGCAACAGAGAATGTTTTTTTACGCAAGCTGAACCATTTTAATGTTGAACGCCATATCTTACAAATGTTCTATAAATCTGTCCATTAGAGTGTGCTGTCCTTTGGAAACATGCGAGTGCAGGACCAAGTCAATCATCTGCACTTTATCAAGACGGCGGGAAGGAAAATTGGTATAAACCAAGAATCAGCCACCAACTTGTACACAAAACTCATCCTCCTAAAACTTGAAAGCATTTTAGAGGACAGTACTCACCCACTTCATTCAAAATTCAGTTACAGCAGCACCCAGACAAGGGGAAAGAGATCTCTTCAAAATAAAATTCAAATAGATTGATATGGGGACTCTTTTATTCCAACAGCCATTAGACTGTATAAAAGATAGTCTGTTGATCCCACGAGTATACATTATATTGCACTTTCACTTTAAATGTGTAGCTATAGCACTTTGAATTATTTTGTGTAGTTTCTGTGTTTTCCTTTTTTAAGCACATGACCAAATTAATTTCCCCCTGATGGGATAATAAAGTTGATCTGAATCTAATCAGGTTGCTTTAGATTCCTGGGAGTTTTTAGTTCAGTGAACATGTCCTGATCTCATGGCAACTGAGGTCAAATGTGTCACCTCCCTCCTGATTGGATCACACACAGATCTGATAATAATAAGTTTCTTATGATTGGATCACAAATCGATCAGATTAGGAAGTTTTTTTATTCTGACTGAAGGCAAAAGATACATCATGAGACGCATAACAAGCCCCCCGTTATGTAGTGATGATTTGTTGGTAGCAAACAAGTTACAATAACTTCAGAATAACAATGCTTAAACAAGGGAAAGAGTTTAGTTCAACCTCAGTTTGATTGATACTCACCCAAACCAGCTACCGCAAGAGCAACTTAACTTACATATTGCTTTCGTTCCCCTCTCTTCCCCCTCCTGTCTTTCGCGGAAATGAAGCCTAGAGGCAGGATCCTAGAAGGAGTGTAGAGTTCAAAGCGTTATCACGCGTGGAACGTCTTTTCATCATGTTTTAGAAACAAGCGTTCGCACTAATCCCCCAATAATCTCTCCAGGAGAACTCCAGCGATAAGGCGCGCCACCCACCCACAGCTTTCAAACACACTTTTGGGGAGTCTCTATCTCCCCCTCACTGCTCTGTCGTTCCATAGGAAGGACAAGTGAAGGTGACCACCCTCTCAATCTCTCTCTTTCTCTCTCTCTAACAGTGTTTGTTTACCTCTTGGTAAATCTCTCCAGTTGATCTGAAATGATCAACAGAGGACCGTCTACAGCACCCTACTGCACTCCACCCCCTCAAATTAGATCTGAATGAAACGATCGCTCCAGAAGACCCAAAATCTGTAATTTAGCACTTGTCGCCCTGTTGATCGCTCCTGAATGTCTCTGATAATAAAGTGCACTGAACTATCTTGATTCTTGATGGCAGACTTGTTGAGAGCATTTCCATGTTTGATTTAATTGGCAACAAGGCCCTAAGGTTGTGCTACAGGCTTGAGAGTTCACATAGAGCTCACAGGAGGACCAGGGAAACTTGATACTAAACCCATCATCAGACACTTCCTCACCAATCTAAATGTCTGTTCCTATGTCTTCCTGCCTCTGACATTCTCTGAGAAGTTGTGCAATAGTGAGAGGTAGGGAGGGACCAGGTGACCAAAGAAGTGGACTAAGTAGAGGCAAATGGAGAGGCAAAGGGGAGAAAGAGAAATGATAGGAATGAGCATTGGAAAAAGCCAGCAAAAGAAAGAAGGCAGTGCCAGAGTGGAAGAGAGAGGGAATGGAAAGAGGTGGGAATGGAGAGATGGAGGTGATGGGGAGGGGTGCTCATTCTCATCACTCAGTCCCTGTGACTGGGATGGTATCTGCATCTCGCTGTCATCTGCGTTGGCTTCTGCGGGGTGGAGAGTAGAGGAGAGAGGAGAGAGGGAAAACCTTCCTCTATCTCTGAGGCTTATCTCCGGCAGTTCAGGAGCCCGCTTTCCAAGAGTGCCTCATTTTCAAATCTCTTATCTCACCCGTTTTAAGTATCGCAAGTTTTATATTTTTACATGTCATTTGCATGCTGCTCATCAACCTTTTCTTAGAGGTGTCTGCAGATATGTGTGGCTGTGTGAGCGGTGTGTTTTTCTATGTTAGCTTGTTGTATATGATACATGTTTTTAGTACACTAAGCTCATGTATTAATACACACGTGTATTTGTGTAGAGAAATCTAGTGTGTGTGTGTGTGGTGCGTGTGTGTTCGTACCCGTGTGTGTGTTAATTAGTGTGCGTGTGTGTGTTGAGAGAGAGTGTGTGTGAGAGGCGGATGAGAGTAGGTTTCTGATGTTTATCTTTCTTCCTTTTCTTCTCTGTATTTTTGGAGGATTCACAGTGACCTCTTTGTTTGGGACAGTGAGTACCCCCTCCATTCCCCCCGTTTGGGAAAGAAAACATTTCCTGTAAGGGAGAGATTGACAGAGAAGGGCAGACAGAGGGGTAGGAATGAGAAAGAGAGAGGGATGAGAGAGAGCTTGATTAGCCATACAGTACTGTAGAGAGGGAAGGATGGGAAGATTAAGAGGTAAATGGGAGGAGGGGGTGAAAGAGAGCGAGAGGAAGAAAGAGTATGAATGAAGACCAAGCCAACCGCAATGGTCAAAAGGCCTATGATGGAACTCAGTGGAAGTCAATTGAACAGGCCAGGAAAGAAGAGACACTATTCTACCTTCCTGTTCTTTTCTTCTCAGTCTGTCCAGCTGTTTCTGCTTCATACAGTACATTCAAAAACCCTTGGATGACATCATTATCCAGGATGCACATATTGAAATTGAAGATTGACCAATCAATCCATTAGTTTTCTCAGTTTCTCATGGGTCCTCAGAGAACAGTATTCTAAAGTTGCTTTAATCAACAGGGAATATTAATCAAATTATGGTAGCAATGATGTATGTATGTATGTATGTATGTACAGTGGGGCAAAAAAGTATTTAGTCAGCCACCAATTGTGCAAGTTCTCCCACTTAAAAAGAAGAGAGAGGCCTGTAATTTTCATCATAGGTACACTTCAACTATGACAGACAAAATGAGAAGAAAAAAATCCAGAAAATCACATTGTATGATTTTTAATGAATTTATTAGCAAATTATGGTGGAAAATAAGTATTTGGTCAATAACAAAAGTTTATCTCAATACTTTGTTACATACCCTTTGTTGGCAATGACAGAGGTCAAACGTTTTCTGTAAGTCTTCACAAGGTTTTCGCTCACTGTTGCTGGTATTTTGGCCCATTCCTCCATGCAGATCTCCTCTAGAGCAGTGATGTTTTGGGGCTGTTGCTGGGCAACACGGACTTTCAACTCCCTCCAAAGATTTTCTATGGGGTTGAGATCTGGAGACTGGCTAGGCCACTCCAGGACCTTGAAATGCTTCTTACGAAGCCACTCCTTTGTTGCCCGGGCGGTGTGTTTGGGATCATTGTCATGCTGAAAGACCCAGCCACGTTTCATCTTCAATGCCCTTGCTGATGGAAGGAGGTTTTCACTCAAAATCTCATGATACATGGCCCCATTCATTCTTTCCTTTACACGGATCAGTCGTCCTGGTCCCTTTACAGAAAAACAGCCCCAAAGCATGATGTTTCCACCCCCATGCTTCACAGTAGGTATGGTGTTCTTTGGATGCAACTCAGCATTCTTTGTCCTCCAAACACGACGAGTTGAGTTTTTACCAAAACGTTATATTTTGGTTTCATCTGACCATATGACATTCTCCCAATCTTCTTCTGGATCATCCAAATGCTCTCTAGCAAACTTCAGACCGGCCTGGACATGTACTGGCTTAAGCAGGGGGACACGTCTGGCACTGCAGGATTTGAGTCCCTGGCGGCGTAGTGTGTTACTGATGGTAGGCTTTGTTACTTTGGTCCCAGCTCTCTGCAGGTCATTCACTAGGTTCTAGGATGTTTGCTCACCGTTCTTGTGATCATTTTGACCCCACGGGGTGAGATCTTGCGTGGAGCCCCAGATCGAGGGAGATTATCAGTGGTCTTGTATGTCTTCCATTTCCTAATAATTGCTCCCACAGTTGATTTCTTCAAACCAAGCTGCTTACCTATTGCAGATTCAGTCTTCCCAGCCTGGTGCAGGTCTACAATTTTGTTTCTGGTGTCCTTTGACAGCTCTTTGGTCTTGGCCATAGTGGAGTTTGGAGTGTGACTGTTTGAGGTTGTGGACAGGTGTCTTTTATACTGATTACTAGTTCAAACAGGTGCCATTAATACAGGTAACGAGTGGAGGACAGAGGAGCCTCTTAAAGAAGAAGTTACAGGTCTGTGAGAGCCAGAAGTCTTGCTTGTTTGTAGGTGACCAAATACTTATTTTCCACCATAATTTGCAAATAAATTCATTAAAAATCCTACAATGTGATTTTCTGGATTTTTTTTCTTCTAATTTTGTCTGTCATAGTTGAAGTGTACCTATGATGAAAATTACAGGCCTCTCTCATCTTTTTAAGTGGTAGAACTTGCACAATTGGTGGCTGACTAAATACTTTTTAGCCCCACTGTATGTATGTATGTATGTATGTATGTATGTATGTATGTATGTATGTAAACTGTAAAAATCTACATAGTACACACACTGTTTGATAGTGGGATGAAGGCTAAATCTACTGGAGGATGGGTAGGCATTTTATTATTTCCTCTGCTTTAATTGAACCGTATATAAAGCTGAATTGATCTGAGTCGGGGTTAGACTTGGGGTTAGTGCATGGAAAGGTTTCTCCCTTCATTTCCACCTCCAGAGGAGAGCGTTTGGGGAGAGAGAAAATTATATTTTCATTTTATACTCAGCAATGACCAGGCTACGGAATGAACGAATAGAGAAATGAAATCAGTCGAGCATCATTTGCATTCAAGTTTTATCGGCGTGAGAGGAGGGCGTTTTTGGGAGTGATAAGGAGAGGGCGTCGCAGACTGCGTTGGGGGTGGGGGGTGAGGTGCATGTGCACGTAGGCTTTGTGTGTGTGTGTGTTGAAGGTGGATATGGGGAGGCTGGAGGGTGTGTGTGGGGGTGGGTTAATATCAGACCAAATAATTAGATTCGCTATCGTCTCGGCGGCAGCAGTGCGGGGATCAGGCAGATTAAAGCCCGGCTGGGCTGATTAATATTCATGAGGGACGAGGGTCCGGACGAGGGGGCTTAGACTGCGCCTCAAAGACTCCCTCACTGAGGGGCTTAAAGCGCTCTCAAAGTGCCTGGGTCCTAGGGAGACCGCCAGGGTGAACACAGGCAGTGCTAAGCAACATTAACTTCTCCTCGTAGTCTTTTAGTTCTCCTCCTAATACCCCTCCCTCGCTCTCTCCCTGCTCCTTGGGAAATGTGTTTCAATCAGTGGGGCTGGCCACTATGAATTGTGGGATAGTTTACGGCAGTAGTGGTGGAGTGGGCTGCCTAGTAGGTGGATGTGTTGTGTTCAGAGGTAAGAACTTGCCATTTGATGATGTTTAATTTGATACTGTGCTTGTTGAAAATGTCCTCCAGGCCAGAGAAATGTGATACTAGAGGCTTCTCTGCTCCTCTTAACTCAACCATCTTTAGCGGCCATGGCCTCTGTTGGCTTTGTTAATTACACAGCCTAATCAAACTGTAATCTTGCCGCATGCCTTTTAGTTTTCATTATCTGTGTTGGTTCCAGACAGCATTTAAAGTCCCAGTGCAGCCAGGGCCCAAAGCCTGATCAGAGTCAGCTAAATCATCATCTCCAACTCATCTTCGCTCTGGTCGTCTCTGAGAATATCTCAGAGAGAGATAGAGGTAGATAAAGATGCTTGGATAGAGATTATTATTATTATTTTTGTGCATTTGTTCATACTGTCCAAAGACCCTCTTCAATCTGTTGTAGGGCTCTATTTTTCTGTCTCATACACTTTCCTTCAAAGTCGGACCACACTGGCCTTTTCTTCAGTGAATACCAAAGCATCATGATAAATAGATTTGTGATAAATTAGTCTGAAACAAATTAGCAGCACTTATAGCTCAGACGGCTCCAGCATTGGGTTCCAAATTAAAACAAAAGAAGCCGTATCTCTACATCAGCGCAAGTTCCCCATGAAATACAATACGCAGCGTCTTTAGGCTAGAACAGACTGATTCAGAAAGAATCTACACTTTCCTCCCTCGCCTCCCAACTTGCCCCATACAGTATACACTCCTTTACACAAAAACACTTCCTTTACACAAAAACGTTCCCCTCATATTCTCTCTAAATGTTCCAGTCAATGTGGTACCATGTTGGAATATGTGTACCCCTGTAGCAAGCAGATTGACTGACTGACTAACTGGCCGTAGTTCTCCTGAAGCAGTCTGTCAGGGCTGCTGCTGATGCATGACTGCTTCCACCTAGTGGAGCCAGAGTGTTCTGTATGTCCTCAGGCCTCCAGGCAGTGGTAGCACCTATAGATAGGCCTTGTGCAACTATACTGAAGTTGTGAAGCTCAACCTAATGCTACTGTGTTTTATTCCATACTCTCATAAATGTATTATTGAACCTCACAAAGACTACATTTTACTGGGACTGCTGTAAGTTATTTAGTTATGAATGCACAATGCTTATCTGTGCCATAACACACAGAAGTACGTAGATGCGTGTGGGTAAGTGTCTCATGTAGACACACGATGTCTGTGGGAGTGATTGTCAGGTGGAATGCTCTGTGAACTTCAGCTGAACAAAGACAATATTGTGCAGAGGATGGCACAGGTGTGTGTTTCTCTCTGGTCTGACCTATTCTGGCTACAGCCTCACTTACACATGTGCAACCACTGACACACATTCTTCAGCACACACACTCATACACACACACACACACACGCGAGATGATGACCTCCCTCTATTCACAATCCTTTTGTCACATCATGTATTGAGAGAAGTTCCTGAGAGGGCGTCCGGGTGAATAGGAGCACTACGACCTCATCGGATCTCCTTCCTTACCTTTTCTTCTCCTTTCTCCTGGGGTCTCTCTGTTCCTTCCCTCTTTCTCACTGCTGCTATTTATAGCTCTTTTCTGTGAGTCTTTGTTCAGCCTGTGCCCCTTCCTGTCCCTCTATGCTTCTGATTGCCCGTGTTAAGGGGCTTCCCCTTCCCACTGAAAAAGATGAGTCCTTTTATTGCACGCTATGGTCAATGTGCTTTAAAACAGTAAAATCAGAGGACCATGTCAGGATTAATTCATTGTTAAACCTCACTGTTCAGTACAGTAGGTCTTTGCCATCAAATGTAAAGAGGAGTATATTTCTATATATAAAAGGTTTGTCTGAATAGACTTGACAGTGTATGTGAGAATCAGAAGATATGTAATGTTAGATGACAATTGTCATTTGACCCTGTGTTTCCAGAACAAGTCTGACAGCCTCTGTATGTTTATTTGTATGTCAGCAGATCTCCAGGCTGACGCTGGTGTGTGAAGACGATAACGGCTGGCTCAGTAGAGTCCCGCTAACCTCCGATGCCACAGCTGCCAACTGTACCATCTACAGTCAAGGTAGTTAACCAACAGACCTGATCCCAGAAATGCCAAACCATCAACACAGCCCACTCACATATAATGCACCATTTACACTGTTACATTCTAGTCATTTAGCAGACACTCTTAAACGAAGCAACTTACAATCAGAGATCTCTTATCAGAGTGACCCCATAAAGACACCATACAGAGATCTTTTTCACCTACTATAGATTAGTATACATTCCATAGATATCATACTGTACGATACCATGTGTGTAGTTCGAGTACACGCCCCAGGTGTGATGTGTGTAGTTCTTGTACAGGCCCCAGGTGTGATGTGTGTAGTTCTTGTACAGGCCCCAGGTTTAATTTGTGTTGTGTGGCTCTCTCTCTCTCTCTTTTCTCCAGGTGAGGAGCTGTATTGTAAGGTGACCCAGGACATCTCCACAGGTGACAGTCTGTTGGCCACACTGTCTCTCTCCTCCGTGAAGCAGCTGTCCTCGTCTCAGACCCAGGACGTGGTGGTGAAGGAGGAGCCTACAGGTGTCTACCCAGCTTCTCTCCACTCTGAGATACAGCTCCTCCCCCAGCAGGCTGGGATGGCAGCCATCTTGGCCACGGCAGTTGTCAACAGTGAGTGTCAGCTTGCCAAGAATAATGTGGATGTGTATGTGTGTGCGCACTGCATGCGAATGTGCATGCATGTATTTGTGTTCTTCGTGCCGTTTAGTCATTAGATGCGTAGACAAACCCTACACGTGTACAGTTACAACACTTTCCATGTAAACAACAGACACTGAGGGACTCAATGAAGACCAACAGTTTACCATGCCACATTTCCTCATTCATCCAGTACACCAGAAGGTGGCAGTGTAACTCCTCTGCACTGCCTTGTCTCAGAGGTAGACTACATGGTAATTGCGTTCACGCTCCTTCATTAAGTCCCTTATTGGCAGTGTAGTGTTGTCGGCAGCAGGAGCAGGCATGGACATTCTGTGATGAGTGCATGATTAATCACCATATCAAGCTAAAGGGTAAAACATGATCATCCGTATCCCCGCTTCCTGCTGTAGGAGCACTCTCCTGAGGACTGTTGGTAATTATGGATGTTATCAAAAATAGCCTGTAACACCATCCCTGACACCAGATCAGTATGATTACCCCGCACGGGTGGGCGCTCGCTCCCACAACCTCTGTGCTCTCGTTGCCTTGGAGACCCCGGAGCAATATCGAGTGCTTGCTCGTTCCGCCACTGAATCGATCATGTGACTGGTGTGAAACAGGTGTGTGTGGTGATGTGTGTATACACATGGATGAACATCATGTGTACATGTATCAAGTACATGTGTACATGTGTACATGTATCAACATCAAGTATGTACTGAATGTAACATTTTAACGCGTAAGCAGTGAAACGTTAAACATGCCATTTTTTTAAAGAATGAACATACGCTGCTCTCTTTCTTGCATTGTTTTTAATTATGTATGACAGATTTGATAAATGATTGGTTGTTGTAGGGATAGAGTTTACAGTTGTGTTTGTGTTTGATTGGTCCAGAGGACATCTTCCCGTGTAAGGACTGTGGGATCTGGTACCGCAGTGAGAGGAACCTCCAGGCCCACCTCATGTACTACTGTGCCAGCCGGCAGAAGCAGCAGGCCTCTTCCTCCCCCCCACTGGACAAAGCCAAGGAGTCCTACCCCAACGAACGTGTCTGTCCCTTCCCACAATGCAACAAGAGCTGCCCGAGCGCCAGCTCCCTGGAGATCCACATGCGGACACATAGTGGTGAGACCTGTCACAATACATTCCTTTAGCTCTTACTCATAGCAGACCAAGGATCGAGTAAGAATATGCGTGAATATTCCTCTTTTAATAATAGCTTGTAACAGACCTCTTTCTTCAGCTGTTATTAGGGGAAGACAGTCAATTTAGTTAAAATATTAAAGATATACATGTCCTGTGCCTGTAGGTGAGCGTCCTTTCGTGTGTCTGATCTGCCTGTCAGCCTTCACCACTAAAGCCAACTGTGAGCGTCACCTGAAGGTACACACGGACACGCAGAATGGAGTCTGTCACGGCTGTGGCTTCGTCTCCACCACGAGGGACATTCTCTATAGCCACCTGGTCACAAGTCACATGGTGTGTCAGCCCGGCTCATGCAGTGAAGTGTACTCCCCCGGCCCCGGCCTGCCCAAACTGCCTCTGTCCACAGGTAAACACACAGACAGACTGGATCATGTTGTTTGCTATCCCAGTGAGAGGATAATAGCCCTGCCTTTACTTCAGAACAGCAACTACATAGATGACTACATCAAGCTTGTGACTCTACAAGCTTGTTGGATGCGTTTGCAGGTTGTTTTGGTTGTGTTTCAGATGATTTTGTGCCCAATAGAAATGAATGGTAAATAATGTATTGTGCCCATTTGGAGTCACTTTTATTGTAAATAAAAATAGAATACGTTTCTGAACATGTGGGTGCCCACTTTGATTGCAGATAATCAAAAATTAATTGTGAATAATCATGATTGAGAAAGTTACAGATGCACAAAGCTCATACCCCCCACAAAATGCTAACCACCCCTGTTATTGGTAACGGTGGGATGTTAGCATGTTTTGGGGTTATGATATTTGTGTATCTGTAACTTTCTCATTCATGATTTTCTGTACTCATGGTAGGGATCCACATTAATGTATTCATATATATATATATACAGCTGTATTCTTATTCTTGTGGTCCTGTACGGCTCATTTGGTAGAGCATGGTGATTACACCCCCGGGGTTGTGGGTTTGATTCCCGAGGGCACCCATTTGTAAAATGCATGCACACATTACTAAGTCTTTTTGGATAAAAGCGTCTGTTAAATGGCATCTAGCATTATTATTCTATTACATCCAACACATTTGTAGACTCACACGCTAGATATTGTCATTGAGTGCTAGGAATATGGGACCAAATACTACACTTTTAACTAAATGTAATACGCTATAAGTGAATTTGTCCAAATACTTATAACACCTTCAGATGGGGGACTAGATACATAAAGTGCATTCATTTCTAAAAGTAAAACAGATATGAAAATACCCTCAAATAAAAGGGGACTTTCTGTACAGTCACCTTATAAAAGATTTGATCTCAAATTCAAAATGCTGGAGTATAGAGCCAAATTAAAAGTTGTAGCTTCACTGTCCAAATAAATACATTTGGGAGTGTATGTATATGAAGATTTGGTCCTATAGGCTATAGTGCATAACCACCAGTGATTTCATGTCATGTTTAATAGTAGGAAACACATTTCTAATAAATGTCTCTGTCACTCTCTGTGGCAGGTCTAAGTCCTGGAGACTCCGGTGTTGTGTTGAAATGTCAGGTATGTGGCCACATCACAGACTCACCTGCTCAGCTCCAGCAGCACGTTCGCACACACCTGGAGGTGAGGGTCCCGGCCGAGAGGAGCCCCACACCCCGCCAGACCACCCCCTCCTCGGCCGACCACCCTGAGCACCTTGACAGGGAGCCCCCCGCCTGCGTACCCCACCCTGAATCCTCCAGCCCTGGGGCCAATGGGAGCTCAGCCACCCCGCGAGGCTGCAGCCCACCTGAGCAGCTCCCCACAGACATCAGGATTAAAGAGGAGCCGCATTCGGACTCTGAGAATGAGGGGCAGGAGGAGGAGATGGAGGAGGAGCGGGTGGAGAAGAGCCGTGGACACAGAGATACAGGCTCCTCTCAGACCTCCACCTCCCCTAGGAGTCCCTCTGCTGTGGCTGTGAAGGCAGAGCCAACCAGCCCCACCCCTGGCTCCAGCCCTGCCCATCTGGGAGGAGCTGGCTCAGTGCTCCCTGGAGAAGACGTGTTCCTACCCCAGTACATGTTCAGCCAGGAACCAGCCATCCTACCCCAGGCCTCAGAGATACTGGCTAAGATGTCTGAGATGGTCCACAGCCGGCTGAAGCAGGGCCAGGTCCCCCCTGGGGCAGCGCCAGCCTTCTACCCCGCTGGCACTACAACCACTGTCCAGAAGGGGGCCACCTGCTTCGAATGTGATATCAACTTCAACAACATCAACAACTTCTATGTTCACAAGAGGCTGTACTGCTCCAGCAGGCACCAGCAGGGAGACGTGGCTGGCCCAGTGAAGGAGGGGTCGTCGGGGGCCACAGTCCCCTCAGTTGGACACGGTTCATCCCCTCAGGCTGGATCAGGTAGTCGGGCAGCCTCAGCCTCCCCCAGTGACTCAGATCCTGTTCCAGGCAGCACCGCCACGCAGGGCAAGCTGGTGGAGGTGAAGAGTGAGAACCCTGGGGTGAAGGAGGCTGTGTCCTCCTCTTCCTCTGAGGGGGAGGGTGGAGGAGGAGGAGGCCGGGCCAGCGAGTGCAGCCAGAGTCCCAGCGGCTCAGCAGAGGACCAGGAGGACGACCCCACCAGAACCTTCTGTCAGGCCTGCAACATCCACTTTAGCCGCCATGAGAATTACACAGTCCACAAACGCTTCTACTGCGCATCGCGCCACGATCCGTCCAACCAGCGGTCAACCTCCGGCAAAGCTACCTTTCTGCCTCAGCCCATCCGAACACGCAAGAGGAAGAAGATGTATGAGATCCACATGGCTCGGACTGAGGCCCTGGCCAACGCTGCTGCTGCCTCTTTCTCTGCCCCTGGCCTGAGCCTGGCTGTGAAGCAGGAGGCTGCTGCCTCAGTGGAGAGGGTCCTGGAGTCCCCAGTCCCAGCCCTAGCTCTGGGCCTGTGTCCAGCCACCTCCCGTAGTACCAGCCCTGACAGAGACGGCCCCATTGACCTGAGCAAGAGGCCCCGTCTAAGGGAGGCCCCGCGGGGCAGCAGCATCCCTTCTCTGCCCCTCACTGACTACCACAAGTGTACCGCCTGCAGCATTAGCTTCAACAGCATTGAGAACTACCTGGCCCACAAGACCTACTACTGCCCAGCCACCACCCTGCAGCCCCACACTCTGGAGACGCTCCATAGGCTGAAGAGACCAGCATCCATCTCCCCCAAGAGCAGGGCCCTGGAGCGATCAGACGTCCACTCTGAGGCCAAAGGGCTGCTCACAGAGAAGGCTCCTCGGGGGGCCTCGCTCAGCCCTCACCTCTCTGCCTTACCTGGCTCTGGCTCTGAGGCTACGTCACCTTACAGTGTCCCTGCAGCCAAAGGCCCAGGCTCTCCCTCTGTGGTCTGCCCCTACTGCCCTCCCAATAGGGCGGTGACCTGTGACCTGGTGGACCACTTCAGATCCATGCATGGCCTGGTCCTGAGCCTGGAGGGCCAGCCAGCCGTCATCAGCCCCAGCCTGAGCCCTAGGGATGGGACCCCTGCCACTCCGCCCAAGCTGGTCCTCCGAGCCTGCAGGGACAGCATCAATGGCCGGATCAGAAGGGACACTGTCTCCCCATCCTCTCCCCTGGTGAACGGTAGCCCCCTGGGACACCATGCCGGGGGTGGCAGCTCCCCCAAGGCAGCCCCTCCAGCTGTGTCTCCCACCAGGTCCCTCCCCCTGACTGTGTCCCCTGTGCCTGAGGTGCTGAGAGAGGTGGGGGTTCTGAATCACCAGGTTGCTGTCACCCTGCTCCCAGACAAGGCGTCCCTCACACTGGGTCTCCCACTCCCTGTTCCGGCCCCTCCCACACCCAAGACCCTCCTGATCCCCCCTGTGCAGAACGGTAACACCCGCTTCTGCCGGCTGTGCAATATCAAGTTCAGCAGCCTGTCCACGTTCATAGCCCACAAAAAGTACTACTGTTCCTCCCACAGCGCTGAGCACGTCAAGTGAATGGAGCCCCAGTCTGTGTCCCCTCCAAGGCCCAAACCCAGCTATCCATTCTTGTCAGTGCCACCAAGGCATGGCACCATCTCTGGACTGTATGTGTTTGAAAGTGTGACTGTTACTCGCCAGGAACTGGGTCGCTTCCCGCTCCCGGTATTGTTACTATGTTAACATATTTCTCCTTATGGGTCAAAGTTTCTATTACACTAAGAGCTGAGATGCGCTACCTGCACACACAGTTGTGCCCACGTATCCCTTCCCACCCACCTCAATAACTGAAACCCAGCCCTCTTTCTCACCTCCAGGGTCCACAGAATGTTGAAAATGTGACTTTAGAGTCAACATTTAGTCTCCTGAGCAAGTTTAATTGAATTGTTTGTATTACAGTCATCTTTATTTGATTATGATTGTTTGGAGCATTTCTTGCTGATGATGAAACTCGCTTTTCCTGAGCTGTTGATGCTCTAGATCAGTCAGTGAGTGGGGACAACTGTTGTCCCCCAGGGCCCTCTAGTGGAGCTGACTATCTCCACTCTTTTATTTCTACTTACCTGTGCATAGTGTATGATGTTTTAAAATAATTCTTTATGCTTTTGTTTGAACACTGGCTGTTTTGCTAACTAGAAAGCTAAAGCATTTTAGCTGAATTACAGAAATGAGTATCACATGGTTAGCCTACCAATTACAGAGGAAATATTTGCAAATGGATAGATTTGGTTTTCCTACACCACAATTACATTCTCTTAATGGAAGGAAAACATGTGAACTATTTATCTTTGAGTCCTCACTGATTTAATGTCAACAGAAATCTACCTAGCGTCTGAAAATATTTGTATTTTTTATTTGTATATTTTTCATACTGTTCAAAGGAACTGTTTCAATCTCGGCGTGTAAAGGTGTTTTTGTAAGTGTAGATATGTAATATCTTTCACAGTAATCACTGGGATGACATTGAACCTTATTTTCCTTATTGTCAGCATTTCTTTCTTCTGCTCTTTATTCATCGGGAAAGGTTCGAACTTTTCTGTTTTCCTCCAGTATTTGGTCATTAGGTACAGCCTATTTTGCCAGATAAACGATTTGATGTAAGTTTTAAACTGGTATTATTATTGGGTAGAAGGAAGGTGATTGGACCTGAGTACCAGGATGAAGACACAGCACTTTCTCTTCCTCTATGCCCCCCCCCCCCTCCCATCAGACCTGACCCTTAACCCACCAACCCCCTACTGTATCATTATATCCCTACTCTGCAGCTGCTGCTTTACCACCATCTGACTTATGTGATGCTTAAATTAGACATGGGATCAGTTTAAATCAATGTGGATTTATTGACACCTCTTAGAGCAGTGGTATTCAAAGTCGGGGGAATTGGCATTGTTTGGGGGGGGGGGGGGACAAAAAATTAAGAGTATTGTATGGGACAATATACAAATATTTTTGAGAACGACAATTAGGAAAATAAAACTGTTGATTAAATGTATTTTATTGGTTTCTTTTCATTTTGAGAGATGAAGAGATGAAAATGCAATGAATTGAAGGCTGTTGTTTGTTGATGTAAAGATACAATTTTCCAGATTTTAAGGCTGTGTCATTAGATTTGGGGTGGGGTCGCAAGAATTCTGGCAGAAAGATTTGGGACCTTGTTGAAAAAGTCTGAATACCACTGTCTTGGAGTGTGTGCTCATTCTGTTTGTTTTTCCAGTAATGAAGTTTTAAAAAAGTGAAAAACGGGAGGTGTAAGAGAGAGACAGACAAGGACAGCAGACATATTTCACAGATTGTTGAGAGACGTACACAGTAGATGGCTCCTAAAACTGTCATGTGTAAAACACAAACACACATGCATCCTTGGTTTACAATGTGGTGTTGAATAGACCTGCGAAATGCAATCTTTCCTCTGTCAGAACTTGCTATACTGGCACAGCCTTACCGTAGGACTGAGTTAGTTTGTTCTGTGCTCCACTATCCTCACCTCTAATGATGATTTGAATGGATCTGTATGTTACTTGTGATGTCCCCTTTCCTTCCCTGTGTTACACAGGCAGATGTTTCTCTGCTCTAAAAACTGGAAAACAAAATGGTGGTGAAATTGAAAGTTGAGTATTTTTGCTCTGTTGTGGTTTTGAACAGTGCTGTATCAGTCATATCTTACCCAAGAGTGTTTACAATTGCATTGCTTCCTCTTTTCTCAAAGAGATGAGCATTTTCAACAAGTCACAAATCGAGGAAATCAGTGCTGAAAACCATTTTGAATCCCATTTATATTGCACTGTGTTGTTGAAATGTGCTGAATGTTTTCGTTTTAGAGGCTTTTTTGTAAGGTATTTATGTTTTTAGAGCACTTTTCCTCTTCTAAACTAATCCCTTGAAGGACTTGCTGATCAATTTCAACCTTTTCACGTGAACTAAAATGAATTCAAACATTTTGTGAATGATTACAAATGTCAATAATGGAAAGTAATAATGAATGTCAGACTTCTCTTCTTTCTTTTGTCAGTTCCACTACACACTTGTCCAAACTATGCATGGGAAATAAACGTCCTGAGAGACATTAAACAGTTTCAAACTTCTATCTTCTTTCACATTGACCTGGTCCACCCACAATTTACCTCTTCTCCTTTTATCTCTCTTGGCTTTTATAATGCTTTCCACAATACATTTCAGGTCACACAAATCATTTATCTTTTTATATAAATTATTGTGTGCATTTCTGTGAATATGTGAGCCTCAGGACTCGATGAATCATCTCCACAGTGCCGACATGCTTTTTCTCACGGAATGATTTAATTATATTTCCTGTTGAAGAAATGTATTATCCCCAAAGTCTCAAGGCTATGCCTATTTAGTACTAACGATGCATTCAGGCTCTACTATTCTTCTTTTATAACCAACAGAACGTAGGTTGTGGACATACTGAAATCTTTCATTGAATTTGTCTCTCTACTTATCCATTTCCCACAGTGAGTTTGAAATATGTTGAAATTGAACATTTTCACCACGACAAATGTTTATTCTAAATTATGGAAAAAGAACATTAATATCCAGAGCAGCATCCATATAATTTTTCAGAAAGCTTGTCGATTCCTGGGGTCAGTATCGACTACAGTCAGTATTGATGGCCAATCAGCAAAAAGCTCCTATAAGCAACAAGATGGGCTATTTGCTAAACATTGTCACATCAGATGGATAGATTGTGCAAGTCAATTGTTAGCAGCATGAATCACCAGTGTTATTAGGTGAGCGGCACTCTTGTGTGAATCTAATTCTGTCTTATTGACCTTTTAAAGCCAAATGCCACACTCAGAGCCTGTATTATTATGTTATTTTTTCTGGATAAAAACTCTTGTTTGACAGTTCCCAATACCATGGAGTGAAGCAATGACCACTTATCACAGTACACACACTCTTTAGAGTGATTGCTTCATATTGTTGACTGATTCTAAGCAATCAGACCAAGTCGTTCTGTATCTCTGAATTGGTCTATAATCAAGCTCTTAGACTGAATGTTTACACCTGTGCTCACTGCTTTGAAAGTTCTTAACACACTGTCATGACTATTCAACCTGGTCTCAGAGCATTAAGTATTATTCTGTACGTAAATCCGAGAAACTCAATTTAGTATGATATTCCACATTTCATTTGGTACGTATTAATTTGTGGATGTCGATCAACCTTTTCGTATTATATGTTACGAATTACAATTTGTTTGATATGTAACCGAAAGGTTGCAAGATCGAATCCCCGAGCTGACATGGTAAAAATCTGTCGTTCTGCCCCTGTTCCTAGGCCGTCATTGAAAATAAGAATTTGTTCTTAACGGACTTGGCTAGTTAAATAAAGATAATACAATATATATATATATATATATATATATATATATATATATATATATATATGTTACGAATTTTCAAAACGTACAATATATTCAGAATTTGCAAAAATGTACAATATATTACGAATTTGATATGTTACAAATTCTAGCTAGGTGGTTAACATTAGCTAGGCTACGGGTAAGGGTTAAGATTAGGGTTAAATTTAGGAGTTAGGTTAAAGCAACATTTCCCAAACTTTCCTCAGGAGCCCAAGTGCTGCACGTTTTGGTTTTTGCCCTAACACTACACAGCTGATTCAAATTTTCAAAGTTTGATGATTAGTTGACTATTTGAATAAGTTTTGTAGTGCTAGGGCAAAAACCAAAACGCCCACCCTGACCAACCACTCTACTTTTGTTCTGTCTTATGTAACCATACCATATCATCATATCAGTAACATATCATACTAATTTGAGCATCCCAGATTTACATTGACTATGTTACGTCTAGTCTATGAGACCAGGCTGGACTATTGCCATGGTAATTTCTGTATTTGGACTACTTGTTCTATTTTTGTTAGCATGGTTATACTATAAATGACAGTACTCATTATGAAGCACATTATTTTGTACATGCATGCACATGTGTTTCTGTGGACACCGGTCTATGACTCTGTGGGTGCATGTTAGTGTGTTTGTGGAACGTGATTTTGTGAGTGTGTCAGTGGCGGTCGGTGCCATTTAAGATTAGGGGGGATGTTCTTTTTTTATTTGTAAGACCTTATTTCTATTACAGCATATTGGATTGCTTTTATTCATATTCCAGTCAGCCAGCTCAATGTAACACCGAGAGGTTTAGTCTACTATATGATACTCAAATTTTCCCTATACCCATCATGAGGTTGCTACAACCTAGCCTACAAATTAACGTTGATAACGTAGGTGCACAGGTCGAGAGACAAATTGGAGTAATCAAGGTGACAGACAGTGATACATTTAATACCGCCTTGCACACTCTTGCCTGCATCTACAGTAGCTGATCTGGGGCACAATCATTAGTCCCAACTGGTGCAAAATATTCCGTTTTGTAACTAAAACAAATGCAGGTAGGTCCATTCCCATTTAGTTCTGATTGCTTCTGTTTAAGAAACGTTTTGCAACAATTGGTGGAATGAAAACTCCCTTATTACCTGCACACAGAGTTTACTTTCACAGCAACCGCATACAGCATTGTCACTTTGCTCGTTGTATAATTCCTTCTTGCATCTACGTGCTCTCCTCCTCTCACCTCATAACACAACAGCTGTCTGTGACCAGGCGTAAAAAAAACTCCAAGCCAAACCTTCATACCATAACCGCTAACCACTACATCGTTCGTCGTCACCATATTAGCTAACATCATAGCTAGTCAACATAGCTAACTTCTAGAATTATCGTGTTAGTAAACCCACAATTCAATCCATGTGTACAATCACACAGTAGAGTGCACAGCAAACAGTTTAGCAGTTACACCAGCGGGCCCTGGTGGTAATACATTTATAAAACCGAACCTTCCAGTTGCCGCGTTGGATAGCCTTAGCCAGCTAGCTAACATAAATCTAATTCCTCTCTGTTGAGTCAGGTTGTTGAGTAGGCTAAATTAGCTAGCTAGCTAAAGTAAGTGAAGGGTAAACTAAGAAGAATAAAAAATATATAGCTAGTTCTCTCTCGCTCTCTTAATTTCTGAAGAAATTAATATGTTAAACTGTTCAACTATTGTTTTTCTCTCTCTTTGAGTCAACTACTCACCACACCTTATGCACTGCAGTGTTAGTTAGCTGTAGCTTATGCTTTCAATACAAGTATCACGTTTTAGGGAAGATCCAGATGCAGACGGTGTCAAAGTAACAAATGCTTATTACTAGAACATGGGGCAGGCAAAATGACAGGTCAAGGGCAGGCAGCGGTCAGTAATCCAGATCAGAGTCCAATAGGTACAGAACGGCAGGTAGGCTCAGGGCAGGCAGAATGGTCAAAACCGGGAAACCAGGAACTAGAAACCAACAGGAGCAAGGGGAAAATTGCTGGTTCTGTAGGCTTGACAAACAAAACTAACTGGCAACAGACAAACAGAGAGCACAGGTATAAATATACTGGGGAAGATGGGTGACACCTGAAGGGGGGTGGAGACAAGCACAAAGACAGGTGAAACAGATCAGGGTGTGACAACTAGATGAATTGTCTGATCCTTTGATTGGATGGACTACATGTCAATTCATGCTGCAAGAGCTCTGATAGGTTGGAGGATGTCCTCCGGAAGTCATTATAATTACTGTTTAAGTCTATAGAAGGGGGTGAGAACCATGAATGAGCCTCCTAGATTTTGTATTGAAGTCTGACTTGGGACCAAAGCCAGCCCATGAGGCACACTGGTTGAATCAATGTTGTTTCCAAATAAGTTGAACCTATGTGGAATAGGCATTGAATTGACATCTGGGAGGCCACTGTTATTTTTCAACTAGCATTTACATAACAAATGGATAACTATGAACTTTAAAATCTTCTCAAGAAGCAGCATTCTTGATGATGGAGAGGTTGTGAATTCTGCTCGCTCCAAGTCTTTAGTTTCACACTCCTGATGGAAACACAATTGCACTAGAGCTAACATTAACATAAAACACTGGTGACCCACTGGTGTCCTTAGTCGAAATGCAGCATCAGTGGAGGAAAGTGACCCACTACTCCTCCCCCTTGGCTTGTCTCATCCTGAGTGAGTGGTTTGGTGGTAGGGTTACTGACCTTTATTTCGCAAAGTCCTTTTAACACCCCACAGTCCACACCTCAGCGCCCCTCAGCGAGTGTTTCAGCCTTTTGCTTACAGGTCACCTCCCCTCCAGCTCTGGCCCACATCCTCACATCACTTCGCTGTCTGACTAGCTCCACGTCAAGACAGGCAGGATAAAAATAAAACAGTTTTTTCACAAAACATTGAAAAGAAAGGGACTGGTATGTGACTCAAATTCTATACTGCCCCCTTCTGGGCACTTGTGATAGAGGACAGATATTAGACAGACCCATTGTGGATTTTTCTGTGGATGTAAAGTGATGGAGACGTTAATCTCGTCCCCTCTCTTTGTCAAACCTCTCTCTCTCTCTATCTATAAGAGGTAGCCTTGGGACAAAGTTATGTAGACGTTAACCTCTCTCTCTCTGTCTATAAGAGGTAGCCTTGAGACAAAGTTATGTAGACGTTAACCTCTCTCTCTCTGTCTATAAGAGGTAGCCTTGGGACAAAGTTATGTAGACGTTAACCTCTCTCTCTCTGTCTATAAGAGGTAGCCTTGGGACAAAGTTATGTAGACGTTAACCTCTCTCTCTCTGTCTATAAGAGGTAGCCTTGGGACAAAGTTATGTAGACGTTAACCTCTCTCTCTCTCTGTCTATAAGAGGTAGCCTTGGGACAAAGTTGTGCAGACGTTAACCTCTCTCTCTCTGTCTATAAGAGGTAGCCTTGGGACAAAGTTATGTAGACGTCGAAGTGGAATCCAGGGGAATGATTTAGTCAATATCTGCTTTTGCGTGTTTGATAGACTCCGCAAGCTAAATATGTTGTACATTTCAGTGATGTAGTATTGTGGAGAAATGTTGTTATGACTTGTGAGGAATGTAGCTACCTCTGCTTCTGGCTCAAATCAAAGTTGATTGGTTGTGTACACAGTTTAGTAGGTGTTGTAGCGGGTACAGAGAAATGCTTATGTTACTAGCTCCTAACAATGCAGTAAAATGTCAAACAAGTACACAAATGACTCACCCCCCCCCCCCCCCCCCACACCAAAAATGTCAGAATGCAAACAATTAACAACTCAAATAGCACTGTAGCAGTAATCCAAATGCCATCTATACTTATATACACCGGAATAATTTACAGTTCACAAGATATATGATATGTACAGCAGTATATGTTTTTTTTTTTTTTTAACATGTACAGTGCATTTCCAAATTTTGTTACAGCCTCATTCTAAAATGTATTCATATTTTTTTCTCATCAACCTACACACAATACCCCATAATGACAAAACAAAACAGGTTTTTAGAAATGTTTTGCAAATGTATTAAAAATGAAAAACTAAAATATCACATTTACATAAGTATTCAGACCCTTTACTCAGTACTTTGTTGAAGCACCTTTGGCAGCGATTATAGCCTTGAGTCTTCTTAGGTATGACGCTACAAGCTTGGCACGCCTGCATTTGGGGAGTTTCTCCCATTCTTCTCTGCAGATCTTCTCAAGCTCAGGTTGGATGGGGAGCATTGCTGCACATCTATTGTCAGGTCTCCCCAGAGATGTTAGATCGGATTTAAGTCCGGGCTCTGGCTGCGCCACTCAAGGACATTCAGAGACTTGTTCCGAAGCCACTCCTGCGTTGTCTTGGCTGTGTGCTTAGAGTCGTCCTGTTGGAATGTGAACCTTCACCCCAGTCTGAGGTCCTGAGCGCTCTGGAGCAGGTTTTCATCAAGGATCTCTCTGTGCTTTGCTTAGTTTGTCTTTCCCTCGATCCTGACTAGTCTCCCAGTCCCTGCCGCTGAAAAACATCCCCACATCATGATGCTGCCACCACCACCATGTTTCACAGTAGGGAAGGTGCCTGGTTTCCTCCAGACATGACACTTGGCATTCAGGCCAAAGAGTTAAATCTTGGTTTCATCAGACCAGAGAATCGTGTTTCTCATGAGCAGGGTCCTTTGATGCCTTTTGGCAAACTCCAGGCGGGTTGTCATGTGCCTTTTTACTAAGGAGAGGCTTCCATCTGGCCACTCTACCATAAAGGCCTGATATGTCTGATTGGTGGAGTGGTGCAGAGATAGTTGTCCTTCTGGAAGGTTCTCCCTTCTCCACAGAGGAACTCTGGAGCTATGTCAGAATGACCATTGGGTTCTTGGTTACCTCCCTGACCAAGGCCCTTCTCCCCCGAAAGCTCAGTTTGGCTGGGCAGCCAGCTCTAACAAGAGTATTGGTGGTTCCAAACTTATTCAATTTAAGAATGATAAAGGCCACTGTGTTCTTGGGGACCTTCAAAGCTGCAGAAATGTTTTGGTACCCTTCCCCAGATCTGTGCCTCGACACAATCCTGTCTCTGGACAGTTCCTTGGAGGCCACGGAAGGAGTGTTGTATGGCGTTGAAGCTCGTTTGGAGGTTTGTTAGCACAGTGTCCAAAGAAGGGCCAGATGTATACAGAATGTTGTCGTCTGCGTAGAGGTACTGAGATTTTGGCCAGGGTATGGGGTAGCCAGGTGGAAAGCATGGCCAGCCGTTGAAAAATGCTTATTGAGATTATCGATTATCGTAGATTTATTGGTGGTGACAGTGTTTCCTATCCTCAGTGCAGTGAGCAGCAGGGAGGAGGTGCTCTTATTCTCCGTGGACTTTACAGTGCCCCAAAACATTTTGTAATTAGTGCTACAGGAAGCAAATTTCTAGCCTTAGCTTTCCTAACTGACTGAGTAAATTGGTTTCTGACTTCCCTGAAAAGGTGCATATCGCCGAGGCATGCTTATTTAAGATGGAGAGGAAAGCACTTTTGAAGAGCAACCAGGTATCCTCTACTGACAGGATGAGGTCAATAACCTTCCAGGATACCCGGGCCAGGTCGATTAGAAAGGCCTGCTCGCTGAAGTGTTTTAGGGAGCGTTTGACAGTGATGACGAGTGGTCGTTTGACCGCGGACCCTATACGCACGCAGGCAATAAGGCAGTGATTGCTCCGCAGAGGTGTATTTAGAGGGAAAGTTGATCAGAATTATATCTAAGAGGGTGCCCATGGTTACGGATTTAGGGTTGTACCATGTACAGTGCCTTGCGAAAGTATTCGGCCCCCTTGAACTTTGCGACCTTTTGCCACATTTCAGGCTTCAAACATAAAGATATAAAACTGTATTTTTTTGTGAAGAATCAACAACAAGTGGGACACAATCATGAAGTGGAACGACATTTATTGGATATTTCAAACTTTTTTAACAAATCAAAAACTGAAAAATTGGGCGTGCAAAATTATTCAGCCCCCTTAAGTTAATACTTTGTAGCGCCACCTTTTGCTGCGATTACAGCTGTAAGTCGCTTGGGGTATGTCTCTATCAGTTTTGCACATCGAGAGACTGAAATTTTTTCCCATTCCTCCTTGCAAAACAGCTCGAGCTCAGTGAGGTTGGATGGAGAGCATTTGTGAACAGCAGTTTTCAGTTCTTTCCACAGATTCTCGATTGGATTCAGGTCTGGACTTTGACTTGGCCATTCTAACACCTGGATATGTTTATTTTTGAACCATTCCATTGTAGATTTTGCTTTATGTTTTGGATCATTGTCTTGTTGGAAGACAAATCTCCGTCCCAGTCTCAGGTCTTTTGCAGACTCCATCAGGTTTTCTTCCAGAATGGTCCTGTATTTGGCTCCATCCATCTTCCCATCAATTTTAACCATCTTCCCTGTCCCTGCTGAAGAAAAGCAGGCCCAAACCATGATGCTGCCACCACCATGTTTGACAGTGGGGATGGTGTGTTCAGTGTGATGAGCTGTGCTGCTTTTACGCCAAACATAACGTTTTGCATTGTTGCCAAAAAGTTCAATTTTGGTTTAATCTGACCAGAGCACCTTCTTCCACATGTTTGGTGTGTCTCCCAGGTGGCTTGTGGCAAACTTTAAACAACACTTTTTATGGATATCTTTAAGAAATGGCTTTCTTCTTGCCACTCTTCCATAAAGGCCAGATTTGTGAAATATACGACTGATCGTTGTCCTATGGACAGAGTCTCCCACCTCAGCTGTAGATCTCTGCAGTTCATCCAGAGTGATCATGGGCCTCTTGGCTGCATCTCTGATCAGTCTTCTCCTTGTATGAGCTGAAAGTTTAGAGGGACGGCCAGGTCTTGGTAGATTTGCAGTGGTCTGATACGCCTTCCATTTCAATATTATCGCTTGCACAGTGCTCCTTGGGATGTTTAAAGCTTGGGAAATATTTTTGTATCCAAATCCGGCTTTAAACTTCTTCACAACAGTATCTCGGACCTGCCTGGTGTGTTCCTTGTTCTTCATGATGCTCTCTGCGCTTTTAACGGACCTCTGAGACTATCACAGTGCAGGTGCATTTATACGGAGACTTGATTACACACAGGTGGATTGTATTTATCATCATTAGTCATTTAGGTCAACATTGGATCATTCAGAGATCCTCACTGAACTTCTGGAGAGAGTTTGCTGCACTGAAAGTAAAGGGGCTGAATAATTTTGCACGCCCAATTTTTCAGTTTTTGATTTGTTAAAAAAGTTTGAAATATCCAAAAAATGTTGTTCCACTTCATGATTGTGTCACACTTGTTGTTGACTCTTCACAAAAAAATACAGTTTTATATCTTTATGTTTGAAGCCTGAAATGTGGCAAAAGGTCACAAAGTTCAAGTGGGCCGAATACTTACGCAAGGCACTGTAGGTTCCTTGATAGCTTCTAACCCCAATCCATAAGACTGCTGAACAATTAAGAAAATCACCACCGGATAATTTACATTGAAACCCTCCCTTTTGTACACTGCTGGTACTCGCTGTTTGTTATCTATGCACATTCACTTGTAGGCCCTCATGCTGGCCCTCACCTACATGTACAAATTACTTCAACTAGCCTGTACCCCCGCACACTGACTCGGTACCGGTGCCCCCTGTATATAGCATCATTATTGTTATTCTTATTGTGTTACTTTTTATTTTTAGTCTACTTGGTAAATATTTTCTTAACTATTCTTGAACTGCTCTGTTGGTTAAGGGCTTGTAAGTAAGCATTACATGGTAAGGTCTACACTTGTTGTATTTGGCGCATGTGACAAATAAAGTTTGATTTGAACAAAAAATCACTAACCGTTTTTTTTTGTTTATTTGAGCTCCCGAGTGGCGCAGCGGTCTAAGGCACTGCATCTCAGTGCTTGAGGCGTCACTACAGACAACCTAGTTCGAATCCAGGCTGTATCACAACCGGCCGTGATTGGGAGTCCCACAGGTTTGGCCGGTGTAGGCCGTCATTTAAATACAAAAATATTAAAAAAATAAACATTTTATTCAAGCCCTAAAGAACTGCTAAATCTGATCATCATCTGCCAATATATTGTCTGTCCAGTATCCAAACGACCTTTACACAGAACCTCCTGTTGAGTTAATCGCTTTCCTTAACATGTTGAAGCTGGCAATTAAGGAGAATGAGGCTCAATTGTTGATGTTGTAGAACTATTGTATTTTAAGCACTCCTCCCTTCTGCCCAGTTTCCCTGATGTTGCTACGGCAATCAAGTTGTTTTTACCATCCCTGTAACTGTCGCTTCTGTGGAGACATCGTTTTCTTAAAGAACTACATAATAAGCATTAGGCTCTCGGTCTGATACAACCTTTTGAACACCTGAGTAACCTCCACTCATTGCACTGGCGCCGTCATAGCCTTGACCACGGCATTTGTTTGCCGATATCCCCTTTATACTTTCAATCAGTTTAATTTGTTATTTTTCAAGACTTGGGGCACTTTTTCAGTCACATTCAATAAAACCCAAGAAACAAACACAAGGCTGCCGAGTACTTATGGAAATTTCAAAAGGTTCATGAAGGAATGACTTTTTGGTGGGTTACTGTCAACATGATTTATTACATTTTTTTAAAATAGACATTGATGATGGACTAATGGCCCCCAGAGCTTGTGGGCCCCCTGCCTTGCAGGGGCTGCGGGGGTGTTCAATGCGCCAGTGTCTCTATCATTTCCTAAGGATGTTCCCACTGTGCTTTCAGTCACAGGGAATCTGGGGTGAGAGAGGGAGAATCAAAGTCCAATGGAAAGGCAGATCTCCAAAGGTTGATAATGAACCTGTGTCTGATTGAAGGTGTTTCACATTGACTCAATTCAGTACTGCACTGTTACCTATCTTTCATTCTCTCATTGCTATGTTTGGATACTAGCCATCTCCCATGTGACAGAGAGTGGGCAGTGGACACAATGTGCTGTGTATATAGCGCAGAAGTCAAGATGTAAAAGAAAACCATTTCTGAGGTCAAGTTGTAAAGGAGGCCATTGAACAACTCATTAGAGAACTCTGCCATCTTGCAATTCATTCTGGATGAAAGTAAAAGTACCCACATCTCTGATGACACCTCTGAACACCATCAGTAATGACCAGACGACAGCATGTTCCTCTCCACTGGCTGGAGGAGGGAAGATGAGCAGAAATGGAGAGACATGAGAGAAGTGGAATGTTACAAAAAAAAAAGCCATGGATAGATCATTTGATTCACATTTGGAGTCATAAGGGTCACTGAAGAAAGCTCTAATAAGTTCAAATCACACCATGATTCTGCTGTTAGGTGAAGAGGAAAGAAGGGTGGGGGGCTGAGGGGGTTGAAACGTTAACATTAATCAATATGCCTTCTCCTCGAATTGTTATTTTTAATGATGATGCTCTGGTGCTCCAGTCAGTGCTCCCGCTGAGTGAGATATCTTAAGCTATCTTAGAGCTGAAGTGAAGAGTAACTGGGGTCATTCAGTTTCCCCAGTTACTGGCATCAAGCATCTGGCTAAAAGACTACTGTAGCTCTGTTGGCATAGCTTTTGTAGTTAACTTTGACAACTTTTGGAAACAGAAGATGCTCAACAGGAATAATAGTCCATCCAAATCATCTTGGTGCCTGGACCCTGTCCTCGCATTTCACGGCCGCATTGAGACAATGACTTATCTGTGACCCAAGCCCTGCTCAGATAATCCATACCATTGTGCCGCTGAGCTGTTGTAGTGCTGCTGCAAATTTATATTTTCCCAGGGGGGTTGTCAGTCAATGTAAGTAACCCAATTTATGTTCCTCTGTCAATCCGACAGCTACTGTCAGCAGTAGTCATGTTCCTCTGTCAATCCGACAGCTACTGTCAGCAGTAGTCATGTTCCTCTGAACATGAATTATACTGTTAGCACTGAGACGGTTTGCCCTACTAGGAAGCCCACTGAGCAGTTCATCTCTGCATTATCAACTCAAGTATAAATATCACTGTCATGTCTACCTCTGATAAACCTCCCAATAAAGCAATAAAAACTATTAAGGAAACAAGAAAAGTGCAAAAATAGCCCACATTAACATATAAGTAATAGGGTAAGAAACGTAAGAAAGAAAGAAATAGGGTTCAATAAATCGATAGCTTGCTAGAAACAGAAAGCATTCATATACTGACTATCTCTGAAAACCACTTAGATCATTCATTTGATGATACAGTGGTAAGAATACAGTTGAAGTCGGAAGTTTACATAAACCTGAGCCAAATACATTTAAATTCAGTTTTTCACAATTCCTGACATGTAATCCTAGTAAAAGTTCCCTGTCTTAGGTCAGTTAGGATCACCATTTTATTTTAAGAATGTGACATGTCTGAATAATAGTAGAGATAATTAGTATTTGGTAGCATTGCCTTTAAATTGTTTAACTTGGATCAAATGTTTCGGGTAGCCTTCCACAAGCTTCCCACAATAAGTTGGAGTTGAATTTTGGCTCATTCCTCCTGACAGAGCTGGTGTAACTGAGTCAGGTTTGTTGGTCTCCTTGCTCACACACGCTTTTCAGTTCTGCCCACACATTTTCTATAGGACTGAGGTCAGGGCTTTGTGATGTCCACTCCAATACCTTGACTGTGTTGTCCTTAAAGCCATTTTGCCACAACTTTGGAAGGATGCTTGTGGTCATTGTCCATTTGGAAGATCCATTTGCGACCAAGCTTTAACTTCCTGACTGATGTCTTGAGATGTTGCTTCAATATATCCACATCATTGTCCTACCTCATGATGCCATCTATTTTGTGAAGTGCACCAGTCCCTCCTGCAACAAAGCACCCCCACAACATGATGCTGCCACCCCTGTGCTTCATGGTTGGGATGGTGTTCTTCGGCTTGCAAGCCTCTCCCTTTTCCCTCCAAACATAACGATGGTCATTATGGCCAAACAGTTCTATATTTGTTTCATCAGACCAGAGGATATTTCTCCAAAAGTCCGATCTTTGTCCCCATGTGCAGTTGCAAACCGTAGTCTGGCTTTTTTATGGCGGTCTTGGAGCAGTGGCTTCTTCCTTGCTGAGAGGCCTTTCAGGTTACGTCGATATAGGACTCATTTTACTGTGGATATTGATGCTTATGTACCGGTTTCCTCCAGCATCTTCACAAGGTCCTCTGCTGTTGTTCTGGGATTGATTTGCACTTTTTTTCACCAAAGTACGTTAATCTCTAGGAGACAGAAGGTGTCTCCTTCCTGTGCGGTATGACGGCTGAGGGGTCCCATGGTGTTTATACTTGCATACTATTGTTTGTACAGATGAACGTAGTACTTTCAGGCATTTGGAAATTGCACCCAAGGATGAACCAGACTTGTGGAGGTCTACAATTGTTTTCTGAGGTCTTTTTTTAATTGATTTTGATTTTATTTGGATCTCTTTTAGTCCCCATTTGGATTAATCTTCCAATAGTCCTTAAACATTAAAATACAATTTATAATACGAACACATTTCCACATATAACACACTATTACAAACATACATAATATACTAATATAATGACCTAATAAAATCTCAATCTAAAAAAATATTGATTCTTCATCTACTATAGTCCCACAACATGTCTATGTATTATATTTAAATCGGTTTAAAATAATGTTTACATTTATATATTGAAAGGTTTCTGGTTTGCTCAGTTAATTTATTCCATTTCTTTATTGCTCTAAATCAAAATGTTATTTTGCCTATTTCTCTTTTCTGTCTGGACAACGCATAGATGGTGGACAATCTATTCCTAGTATTTACGGAATGTCTGTCTCTTACCAACTGAATACCGTTGTGAATAGAACTTGGCAGTTTTAAATTCTGTATATTATGAAATAAAATAAGCATGTTCCTTTCAATTATCTTATCGATTGATGACCAACCAAGAACATTGCGCATGACTGCAACAGAAGAACCATATCTCCACCTTAAAAGAATCCTTGCTGCTTTGTTCTGTGCATTCTGCAGCCTCCTAACTTCACTTGATGATGCATTTCCCCAGACCACAGAACAGTAGTTCACCTGACTCTCAATTAATGCTTGTGTTATTTGCTGAATAATTTGTCCTGGTAAATATTTAGCTATCCTTCTGGTCTTGGCTGATTTATTTAGATTTTCCCATGATGTCAAGCAAAGAGGCACTGAGATTGAAGGTAGGCCTTGAAATACATCCACAGGTACACCGCCAATGGTCTCAAATGATGTCAATTAGCCTATCTGAAGCTTCTAAAGCCATGACATTTTCTGGAATTTTCCAATCTGTTTAAAGGCACAGTCAACTTATGGTATGTAAACTTCTGACCCACTGGAATTGTCATACAGTGAAATTACAAGTGAAATAATCTGTCTGTCAACAATTGTTGGAAAAATGACTTGTGTCATGCACAAAGTAGATGTTCTAACCGACTTACCAAAATTATAGTTTATTAACAAGAAATTTGTGGAGTGGTTGAAAAACGAGTTTTAATGACTCCAACCTAAGTGTATATAAACTTCCGACTTCAACTGTCTATGGTTCTAACATCTACAGAAGAGACAGGAATGTCATTGGGGAGGTGTTGCTGTTTATAATCATAATCATATTCTTGACTGAAATATTGACTTGCTTTCAGCAGGCTGTCCTCTCAAGAAAAAGCTTCAAATTATAACCAGTGCCTGCAACCTGGTTCAGGTTATCAAATCAAATTCATTTATATAGCCCTTCTTACATCAGCTGATATCTCAAAGTGCTGAACAGAAACCCAGCCTAAAACCCCAAACAGCAAGCAATCCATGTGTAAAAGCATGGTGGCTAGGAAAAACTCCCTAGAAAGGCCAAAACCTAAGAAGAAACCTAGAGAGAAACCAGGCTATGAGGGGTGGCCCGTCCTCTTCTGGCTGTGCCGGTGGAGATTATAACAGAGCATGGCCAAGATGTTCAAATGTTTATAAATGACCAGCATGGTCAAACAATAATAATCACAGAATTTGTCGAGGGTGCAACAAGTCAGCACCTCAGGAGTAAATGTCAGTTGGCTTTTCATAGCCGATCATTAAGAGTATCTCTACCGCTCCTGCCGTCTCTAGAGAGTTGAAAACAGCAGGTCTGGGACAGGTAGCACGTCCGGTGAACAGGTCAGGGTTCAATAGCCGCAGGCAGAACAGTTGAAACTGGAGCAGCAGCACGGCCAGGTGGACTGGGGACAGCAAGGAGTCATCATGCCAGGTATTCCTGAGGCATGACCCTAGGGCTCAGGTCCTCCGAGAGAGAGAAAGAAAGAGAGAAAAAGAGAATTAGAGAGAGCATACTTAAATTCACACAGGACACCGGATAAGACAGGAGAAGTACTCCAGATATAACAGGCTGACCCTAGCCCCCTGCAGCATAAATACTCCAGCAACTACTGCAGCATAAATACCGGAGGCTGAGACAGGAGACAGTGTCAGGAGACACTGTGGCACCATCCGATGATACCCCCGGACCAAACAGGTAGGATATAACCTCACACACTTTGCCAAAGCACAGCGCCCACACCACTAGAGGGATATCTTCAACCACCAACTTACCATCCTGAGACAAGGCCGAGTATAGCCCACAAAGATCTCCACCACGGCACAACCCAAGGGGTGGCGCCAACCCAGACAGGAAGATCACGTCAGTGACTCAACCCACTCAAGTGACGCACCCCTCCTAGGGACAGCATGGAAGAGCACCAGTAAGCCAGTGACTCAGCCCCTGTAATAGGGTTAGAGGCCAGGCAGAGACAGCAAGGGCGGTTCGTTGCTCCAGAGCCTTTCCGTTCACCTTCACACTCCTGGGCCAGACTACACTCAATCATATGACCTACTGAAGAGATGAGTCTTCAGTAAAGACTTAAAGGTTGAGACCGAGTCTGCATCTCTCACATGGATAGGCAGACCATTCCATAAAAATGGAGCTCTATAGGAGAAAGCCCTGCCTCCAGCTGTTTGCTTAGAAATTCTAGGGACAATTAGGAGGCCTGCGTCTTGTGACCGTAGCGTACGTGTAGGTATGTACGGCAGGACCAGATCAGAAAGATAGGTAGGAGCAAGCCCATGTAATGCTTTGTAGGTTAGCAGTAAAACCTTGAAATCAGCCCTTGCCTTAACAGGAAGCCAGTGTAGGGAGGCTAGCACTGGAGTAATATGATCAATTTTTTTGGTTCTAGTCATGATTCTAGCAGCCGTATTTAGCACTAACTGAAGTTTATTTATTGCTTCATCCGGGTAGCCGGAAAGTAGAGCATTGCAGTAGTCTAACCTTGAAGTAACAAAATAATGGATTCATTTTTTTGCATAATTTTTGGACAGAAAGTTTCTGATTTTTGCAATGTTACATAGATGGGAAAAAAGCTGTCCTTGAAACAGTCTTGATATGTTCGTCAAAAGAGAGATCAGGGTCCAGAGTATTTTATTTGTATTTTTTATTTCACCTTAATTTAACCAGGTAGGCTAGTTGAGAACAAGTTCTCATTTACAACTGCGACCTGGCCAAGATAAAGCATAGCAGTGTGAACAGACAACACAGAGTTACACATGGAGTAAACAATTAACAAGTCAATAACACAGTAGAAAAAAAGAGAGTCTATATACATTGTGTGCAAAAGGCATGAGGAGGTAGGCAAATAATTACAATTTTTCAGATTAACACTGGAGTGATAAATGATCAGATGGTCATGTACAGGTAGAGATACTGTGGTGTGCAAAATAGCAGAAAAGTAAATAAATATAAACAGTATGGGGATGAGGTAGGTAAAATTGGGTGGGCTATTTACCGATAGACTATGTACAGCTGCAGCGATTGGTTAGCTGCTCAGATAGCAGATGTTTGAAGTTGGTGAGGGAGATAAAAGTCTCCAACTTCAGCAATTTTTGCAATTCATTCCAGTCACAGGCAGCAGAGAACTGGAACGAAAGGCGGCCAAATGAGGTGTTGGCTTTAGGGATGATCAGTCAGATACACCTGCTGGAGCGTGTGCTACGGGTGGGTGTTGTCATCGTGACCAGTGAACTGAGATAAGGCGGAGCTTTACCTAGCAGAGACTTGTAGCTGACCTGGAGCCAGTGGGTCTGGCGACAAATATGTAGCGAGGGCCAGCCGACTAAAGCAAACAGGTCGCAGTGGTGGGTGGTATAAGGTGCTTTAGTAACAAAACGGATGGCACTGTGATAAACTGCATTTGGTTTTACTAGCATTTAAGAGCAGTTGGAGGCCACGGAAGGAGTGTTGTATGGCATTTGAGCTCGTTTGGAGGTTAGATAGCACAGTGTCCAAGGAAGGGCCGGAAGTATACAGAATGGTGTCGTCTGCGTAGAGGTGGATCAGGGAATCGCCCGCAGCAAGAGCAACATCATTGACATATACAGAGAAAAGAGTCGGCCCGAGAATTGAACCCTGTGGCCGAGGTCCTTCACATTTTTATTTGAGATGACTGTACAACCATCAATATTTATTGTCAGATTCAACAGAAGATCTCTTTGTTTCTTGGGACCTAGAACAAGCACCTCTGTTTTGTCCGAGTTTAAAAGTAGAACGTTTGCTGCCATCCACTTCCTTATGTCTGAAACACAGGCTTCTAGCAAGGGCAATTTGGGGGCTTCGCCATGTTTCATTGAAATGTACATCTGTGTGTCATCCACATAGCAGTGAAAGTTAACATTATGTTTTCGAATGACTACCCAAGAGGTAAATTATATAGTGAAAACAATAGTGGTCCTAAAACGGAACCTTGAGGAACACCGTCATTTACAGTTGATTTGTCAGAGGACAAACCATCCACAGAGACAAACTGATATCTTTCTGACAGATAAGATCTAAACCAGGCCAGAACTTGTCCGTGTAGACCAATTTGGGTTTCCAATCTCTCCAAAAGAATGTGGTGATCGATGGTATCAAAAGCAGCACTAAGGTCTAGGAGCACGAGAACAGATGCAGAGCCTCGGTCTGACGCCATTTACCACCTTCACATGTGCAGTCTCAGTGCTATAATGGAGTCTAAAACCAGACTGAAGCATTTCGTATACTTTGTTTGTCTTCAGGAAGGCAGTCAGTTGCTGCGCAACAGCTTTTTCTAAAATTTTTGAGAGGAATGGAAGATTCAATATAGGCCGATATTTTTTAATATTTTCTGGGTCAAGGTTGGCTTTTTCAAGAGAGGCTTTATTAATGCCACTTTTAGTGAGTTTGGTACACATCCGGTGGATAGAGAGACGTTTATTATATTCAACATAGAAGGGCCAAGCACAGGAAGCAGCTCTTTCAGTAGTTTAGTTGGAATAGGGTCCAGTATGCAGCTTTAAGTTTTAGAGGCCATGATTATTTTCATCATTGATTCAAGAGATATAGTACTAAAACACTTGAGTGTCTCTCTTGATCCTAGGTCCTGGCAGAGTTGTGCAGACTCAGGACAACTGAGTTTTGGAGGAATACGCAGATTTAAAGAGGAGTCCGTAATTTGCTTTCTAATGATCATGATCTTTTCCTCAAAGAAGTACATGAACTTATTACTGCTGAAGTGAAAGCCATCTTCTCTTGGGGAATGCTGCTTTTTAGTTA
This sequence comes from Oncorhynchus clarkii lewisi, assembly GCF_045791955.1. Taxonomy (NCBI): domain Eukaryota; kingdom Metazoa; phylum Chordata; class Actinopteri; order Salmoniformes; family Salmonidae; genus Oncorhynchus; species Oncorhynchus clarkii. The sequence goes on from NC_092147.1 coordinate 24,137,887, forward strand.
GCTTTGCGGCAGTATCAAAAATACATTTCGGATTGTTCTTATTTTCCTCAGTTAAGTTGGAAAAAGATGATTGAGCAGCAGTGAGGGCTCTTCGATACTGCACGGTACTGTCTTTCCAAGCTAGTCGGAAGCCTTCCAGTTTGGTGCGGCGCCATTTCCGTTCCAATTTTCTGGAAGCTTTTCTGGAAGCTTTTGATTAAGTTAGCCCGAACCATGAAAAACAGCCCCAGACCATTATTCCTCCAGCAAACTTAACAGTTGGCACTATGCATTCGGGCAGATAGCGTTCTCCTGGTGTCCACCAAACCCAGATTCGTCCATCGAACTGCCAGATGGTGAAGTGTGATTCATCACTCCAGAGAACGCGTTTTGACTGCTCCAGAGTCCAATGGCAGCGAGCTGGACACCATGCCAGCCGGCGCTTGGCATTGCGTATGGTGATCTTAGGCTTGTGTGCGGCTGCTCGGCTGCTCGGCCATGGAAACCCATTTCATGAAGCTCCCGACAAACGGTTGTTGCGCTGAAGTTGCTTCCAGAGGCAGTTTGGAACTCGGTAGTGAGTGTTGCAACCAAGCTTGTGTGGCCTACCACTTTGCGGCTGAGCCGTTGTTGCTCCTAGATGTTTCCACTTCACAATAACAGCACTTACTGTTGACCAGGGCAGCTCTAGCAGGGCAGAAATTTGTTGAACTGACTTGATGGGAAGATGGTATTCTATGACGTTGCCAAATTGAAAGTCACTGAGCTTTTCCGTAAGGCCATTTTACTGCCAATGTTTGTCTATGGAGATTGCATGGCGGTGTGCTCGATTTTATAAACCTCTCAGCCACGGGTGTGGCTGAAATAGCCGAATCCACTAATTTGAAGGGGTGTCCACATACATTTGTATCTGTTGGCCAGCAAATGGGTGGGTTTTCAGTGGTTGAATGAAATGTATTCATACCGCGCAAGGTAGCCACACCTGCAGAGCGTTTTACGTGACTGAAAAGGGTACCCTTTTGTATGCTGCGTAACCAATGGCTGTGCTGTGTAGGCCTAAGGTGGCAGTTCAGGAGGAGAGTCAAAAGCTTCCCCCGAAAATAATTGTTGATTAAGCCTAGACCATGTTGTGTGCAGACTAACCTATATATAGCAGTTTGAGTTCAGTTTGAGACTAAACACTTGTTATAAACAAATGTGGAAATTGAGCAAGTTTAGGAGCCTAAACTGCTTGGTGTAACCCTGGATTATAACCCGTCTTGGTCAAAACATATTGATGAAACGGTAACTAAGATGAGAAGAGGTCTGCTCTGCTTTCTTGACTTTGCTATCAACAAAATAAGTCCTACAGGCCCTAGTTTTATCATAACTGGACTACTGCCCAGTCACATGGTCAAGTGCCACAAAGAGGTACATAGGCAAATTACAGTTGGCCCAGAACAGAGCATCATGGCTGGCCCGTCAATGTACACGGAGGGCATCAATGACATGCATGTCAATCTCTCTTGGCTTAAAGTAGAGGAGAGATTGACTGCATCAATACTTGTTTTTGTGAGAGGTATTGACATGTTGAAAGCACAGAGTTGTCTGTTCAAACGACTAGCACACAGCTCAGACACCCATGCATACCCCAAAAGACATACCACAAGGGGTCCCTTCACAGTCCCCAAGTCCAGAACAGACTCCGGGAAACACAGAGTACTACACAGAGCCATGAATGACTACATGGAACACTATTCCACATCAAGTAACTCATGTAAATAGTCAAATCCAATTAAAAAAAACTGATAAAACTACAGATCAAATCAAAATGTATTTGTCACATGCGCCGAATACAACAGGTGACTATGCATAGATAATAAACAGCAAGTAGCAGCAGTGTAAAAACAGGGGGGGGGGGGGGGGGTCAATGTAAATAGTCCGGGTTGCCATTTGATTAATTGATTAGCAGCCTTATGGCTTGGGGGTAGAAGCTGTTAAGGAGCCGTTTGGTCCTAGACTTAGCACTCCGGTGATGTGGACACCAAGGAACTTGAAACTCTTGACCCGCTCCACCTCAGCCCCGTCAATGCTAATGGGAGCCTGTTCAGCCCTCCTTTTCCTATAGTCCACGATCAGCTCCTTTGTCTTGATCACATTGAGGGAGAGGTTGTTGTCCTGGCACCACACTGCCAGGTCTTCGACCTCCTCCCTGTTGTCTCGTCGTTGTCAGTGATCAGGCCTACCACTGTTGTGTTGTCAGCAAACCTAATGATGGTGTTGGAGTCGTGCTTGGTACGCAGTCATGAGTGAATAGGGAGTACAGGAGGGGACAAAGCATGCACCCCTGAGGGGCCCCAGTGTTAAGGATCAGCGTGGTAGATGTGTTTTTGCCTACCCTTACCACCTGGGGGCAGCCCGTCAGGAAGTCCAGGATCCAGATGCAGAGGGAGGTGTTTAGTCCCAGAGTCCTTTGCTTAGTGATGAGCTTTGTGGGCACTATGGTGTTGAACGCTGAGCTATAGTCAATGAACAGCATTCTCACATAGGTGTTCCTTTTGTCCAGGTGGGAAAGGGCAGTGTGGAGTGTGATTGAGATTGCTTTATCTGTGGATCTGTTGGGGCTATATACAAATTGGAATGGGTCTAGGCTTTCAGGCATCATGGTGTTGATGTGAGCCATGATCAGCCTTTCAAACACCAACGTGAGTGCTACGGTGTGGTAATAATTTTGGCAGGTTACCTTAGCTTTCTTGGACACAGAGAATATGGTGGTTTGGTTGAAACATGCAGGTATTTCAGACTCGATCAGGGAGAGGTTGAAAATGTCAGTGAAGACACTTACCAGTTGGTCCGCGTATGCTTTGAGTACATGTCCTGGTAATCCGTCTGGACACCTTATGGAACAACACGGACTGTGAAGAGACATACACACCAGGGGTTGGAACATAAATTATTTTGCAACAGAACTACTATTTTTTTGTTGTTCCGTTTCACTGTTCCGACCAGCAAAATAAAGTTCTAAACTGGTTCAAACCCCCAAAAAGTAATGGCTTATATTGTTTCTTTCTTTGTTTCTTTCTTTCAATACATTTAGCCTATTAAATTGTCGATAAGTTAACAAATAATATGTTGGATTCACGTTTCCAACTCAACCAAAAATAAAAGTTAAAGAATGGGATTTCAGCCAGTGGCTCAGATGGAACTATAGAAGATCCTTTAAATGTTGGTATTTGGTTGTGTTGTCAACCTAATGTAACGGATGTGAAACGGCTAGCTAGTTAGCGGTGGTGCGTGCTAAATATAGTTTCAATCGGTGAAGTCACTTGCTCTGAGACCTTGAAGTAGTGGTTCCCCTTGCTCTGCAAGGGCCATGGCTTTTGTGGAGCGATGGGTAACAATGCTTCGTGGGTGACTGTTGTTGATGTGTGCAGAGGGTCCCTGGTTCGTGCCCGGGTATACAGGCATAAAGGCCCTAACATTCAACCTTAAAATGATTGTACAATCCCATGGCCACATTTTTAGGTTATTGACTTGCACCATGTCTTTTTAATGTAATCTAAACTGCAATCCAGGCCATTTGGTTCTGCTATTAGATGACGCACAGTGATAACACATTCATCTGTTGAATAGATTTTGTAATTATTGTAGTTATTTCGCCACTATGGCCTATTTATTGCCTTACCTCCCTTATCCTACCTCATTTGCACACACTGTATATAGACTTTTTTCTATTGTAATTTGACTGTATGTTTGTTTATTCCATGTGTAACTCTGTGTTGTTGTTTGTGTCTCACTGCTTTGCTTTATCTTGGCCAGGTCGCAGTTATAAATGAGAACTTGTTCTCAACTAGCCTACCTGGTTAAATAAAGGTGAAAGAAAAATGAAAGAAAAAAATAAACAAAATGTCTGTGCTTTTAATGGTTGAAAGTAATTGACATTTGGTGACAACTAAACAAAAAATATGACATTGTTTTTCCATTTAAATTTGGTTGTGCTTTTAGATGGTTGAAAGCATAATGATAAGACATTGGAAATTCAACTAACTCATTTTGAGAGGGTGAATATACAGTAGGTTGTAATCTCATTGATCAACATCTCAACCAAATATTACCCAATTATCCATGTTGAAATGATGTGGTGTGCCCAGTGCGCATTCACATATATCTGTAACCTTCACAGACCTCATCGCCCCCATGTGTGAGTAACCTGCTGTGACGCATTTATGGTTTGAATCATTTCTCTGCCTCAACAGTGTTAGACATCTTCATTATTCACCAAGGACAGGAGGAGGAAGAGATATTTATATATATATATATATATATATATAGGTAAAAAATATACTTTGTACAGATGGAGGTGGTCCAGACGCATGTGTGTGCATCTGTGATTCATAGTCTTCTTTGTTTGTGGAGCCCTGTGCATCGTCATACTTTGGTTTTGGCCATGAACAGAAAGTCATTAGAGCTAGCGAGAGAGAGAGATTTGAGAGATGAGAAGGGAGATAAATCAGCGAGAGGGAGAGAGATGATGAGGGTCTCCTGCCAAATGAATGTTCCCTGCTACCTGTGTTCACTGACCTTTGACACTCTCTCCACACAGACAGAGAGGAGAGGCATGTATGGACATGTGCTATGGCCCTCTTGGCCCGTGACATACTCCTAATGAAGGATACAGTACCATAGTATTTGAGAAGTTCTCTACTCACACATGAAATGAAAGAGAGCTGAAAGAATGCTGTTGATTTAAGTTGGCTGGATGTCCTTTGGGTGGTGGGCAATTCTTTTCACACATGGGAAACTGTTGAGCCTGAAAAACCCAGCAGCGTTGCAGTTCTTGACACAAAGCAGTGTGGCACCTATTACCATACCGCGTTCAAAGGCACTTAAATATTTTTCTTTCCCATTCACCATCTGAATGGCACACATACACAATCCATGTCTCAATTGTGTCAAGGCTTAAAAAACCTTATTTAACCTGTCTCTTCCCCTTCATCTACACTGATCTAAGTGGTTTTATCAAGTGACATCAATAAGGAATCATAGCTTTCAACTAGATTAACCTGGTCAGTCTATGTCATGGAAAGAACAGGTGTTCTTAATGTTTTGTACACGCATAATGAAACAGAATTGCAGACTGAAATATATCAACCACAGACCAATGGGGGAGGGGAAGACTCAGGACACACATAGTGTCACGTGTGCTTCTATGAGGGTAAAAGCTGTTGTTGGTGGTGTGTGTGTGTAAGTGGTTGTGTATTGTGAACGCACTCTAGGGAGTGCAATACCTATCGTAAGTTTTCACCCCTTTGTATTTCATCACATTTTAATGTGTTACAAGTCTTTTTTAAGATTAATGAAAAATAAACACTAATATATCTTGTTTAGATAAGCATTCACTCCTGAGTCAAAATATGTTAGCAACACCTTTGGGAGCAATTACAAGTGTGTTTTATTGGGTAAGTTTCACAAGAGCTTTGCACACCTCTATTGTGTAATATTTGCCCATTATTACATTTTCAAGTCATGCCATAGATTTTCAGGCAGATTTAAGTCAAAAATGTAACTTGGCCACACAGGACCATTCACTATCTTCTTGGTAAGCAACTCCAATGTAGATTTGGCCATGTGATGTAGGTTATTGTCCTGCTGAAAGGTGAATTCCACTCCCAGAGTCTGGTGGAAAGCAGACTGAAATAGGTTTTCCTCTAGGTTTTTGCATGTGCTTAGCTCCATCCCATTTCTTTTTATCCTGAAAAACTCCCGTCATGGTCATGTCTACTCCCGCTCCTCCCCTCCAGTGTTTGATGTTGCCGGTTTACTAACCGCAGGTCCCGGGAACCATCATTATGCGCACCTGGCTTTCATAATTACGTTCACCTGCGCTTCATTATTAATTACACCTGGACTCCATTACCTCACTCATTACCTCCCCTATATCTGGCACTCCCTTAGGTTCCTTCCCTAGGCGGTATTGTTTCTGTTGGTCATGTCTAGATGCTACACTTATGTTGTAGCATGCCATGGTATTTGCTATATTAAACATACCACCTGCTTCTTGACTCCCAGTGTGTCCGGTACAGAATACTGCCTCCCAAAATGGAAGCAGCAGGAAATCAGTTGATGAGCAAGAATACCTACTTTGTTAACACCACGACCAGCTGGCACAACTGGGGACGGCTATGGAAGAGATTCAACATCTAAAACATACTTGAGCGGTGCTGCCTTCAACTAACGGAGGACACTCTATCACCAGTCGACCAAGCCCATTCAGCAACCTGCCCTGGTCAGCGACGCCCATCTGTCCCTCCTGGAAAAGCACCCCATCTACTGCAGTTCTCCCTCTTCTACTTTTCGCACCAGATGGACTCCTACAACAGAGGTCCAATGTTGCCACGGTTATTTCTCTGCTGACTGGGCGGGCATTGGTATGGGCCTCTGCCGTCCGGGAGAGAGGAGCTGAATTCGGGTGAGGGGTTCATGGCTTGATTCAGAGGTGTCTTCGATCATCCACGGGCGGTAGGTAGCCTAGTGGCTAGAGCGTTGGGCCAGTAACCGAAAGGTTGCTGGCTCGAATCCCCAAGCTGACAAGGTAAAAATCTGTCGTTCTGCCCCTGAACAAGGCAGTAAACCAACTGTTCCCCGGTAGGCCGTCATTGTAAATAAGAATTTGTTCTTAATTCACTTACCTAGTTGAAGGGAAACCGATGCCCCTTCCCATGCCTCAGCATCCCTGGTCTCATCTTATCCATTGACTTTGTCACTGATCTCCCCTCTGACAGTTTCATTCCTCTCTGGTCTCCCTACTGCTCTACAGGTCGCTGAGGCACTATTCCAGCAGGTCTTCTGGAATTATGGTGGACATCTCCAACCGTGGGCCCCAATTCACATCACGGGTATGGAGAGCCTTTATGGAGAAACTCGGCGTCACGGTCCGCCTCACTTCCGGGTATAGGCCTCAGTCCAACGGGCCGATGGAGAGGATGAACCAGGAGCTGGGGAGGTTCCTGAGGAGTCACTGTCAGGACCGGCAGGGAGAGTGGGCCCGATACGTTACATCACTCCTCCACCGGGCTGACTGCCTACCAGTGTCTTCTGTGTTTTCATGCGGCTTTGGCTTCGTGGACCCTGGGCTAGACAGACGCTCCTGCGGTTGTTGAGTGGTTCAGGTGCGCAGAAATGTGGCGCGAGGCTCACGTGAGACTTCAGCACGCTGTCCACTGTCAGGCAGACTGACACCGCAGTGAGACTCCTGTGTTCCATCCTGGGGATTGCATTTGGCTCTCTACCAGGAACCTCCCACTCTGCCTGCAAGAGCCTGAGCCCCCTGTTTGTGGGGCCATTCAAGGTTCTCCGGAGGGTCAATGAGGTGACGCATAGGTTACAGCTTCCCAGTGACTACCGTAGCTCACCTTTTCATGTCTCCCTTCTCAGGCCAGTGGTGTCTGGTCCCTTGGCTGATGCTTTCCCCCCCGGACCTCGAGGGAGCTCCCGCCTATGCCGTCAGATCTCCCAAAGTCATGGGGGTTGGCTCCAGTACCTGGTGGACTGGCAGGGGTATGGCCCAGAGGAGCCATGTGTTCCGGTGGAGGACATTCTGGATCCCAACATCATCCGTGATTTTCATCTATGCTGACCGGCCCACTCCTCGGGTCGTTCCTGTGGCTGGAGCTGTGAGTCGGGTACTGTCACGTCTACTCCCGCTCCTCCCCTCCAGTGTTCGATGTCGCCGGTTTACTAACCACCGGTCCTGGGAAGCATCACGTGCTTAATGATGAAGCGCAGATGCACATCTGGACTCCATAACCTCTCCTTTATCTGGGACTCCCTTAGGTTCCTTGCCAAGGATGTATTGTTTCTGTTCATGTCTAGACGCTACTCCTACGTTGTACCGTTCCATGTTATTTGCTATATTTAACTTCCACCGGCAGCTGCTTCTTGACTCTCAGTGATAAATTACACCGTCTTTACCGATGCCATGATGAAATCTCCACCATGCTTGAAAATAAGGAGACGCTGGTTAAAGTAAAAATAATTTACTCAGTTTAACCAAAGTGGGTTTTTTTGCAGTGTGCCTTGTTGCCTACAGGATGCATGTTTTGGAATATTTTCATGGCGGTCATAGTCGCTTCACTACAATGTTGTTGCTCCATCCTCCAGTGTTTTTCCATCACAGCCATTGAACTCTGGCAGTTTCCCTCCTGTCCAGAAGGACGATTATCTTTGTCTGGGTGGTTTGAATATATCACTATTATGAACTTCACCAAATTAAATATTCTAAATCTAATTTGTTATTGCTACCCATTTACCAGTCAATGCCCTTCTGGAAGGTTTCTAAAAGCGCCCTGGTCTCTCTAGTATAGGTGTTCCCAAACTGGGGTATGCATACCGATGCCATCAGGGGTATGCCAAATAAAAGTGTTTCACATTTAAAATATTTTTTCAAACAGTACATTTTATATTTTCCAACAGGACTATACATTAGGGTGAGTTTTTATTCTCACCTGAGTAGCCTCGTTTCACTGCCAAAAATACAATTTTACCATCTAGTATTCAGAAAAATAACACAATTTTAAATACAGGTAGCTGAGTCAAACATCCAATCACAACTGTTACTCTTGCGAGAAATCTTCACTCTTGCGCAGACATTTAGAAATGAAACATGACAATTTGAAAAGAACAAAGACGACTTTTGAGTAGTAAGACATGTATAAAAGCAATATACCTTTCAGAAGGGGCTATAAATGTCTTCATCAAACTGCTCTTTCACAATGCATCAGTGACATGGCAGGAGATGTTTTGAAACAATTACTGCTTTGCATACAATCCAGTGAATTATATGAATGAACTGAATCTAGGATTACAGGGACTCTCCGCAACTACAGTGGGGCAAAAAAGTATTTAGTCAGCCACCAATTGTGCAAGTTCTCCCACTTAAGATGAGAGGCCTGTAATTTTCATCATAGGTACACTTCAACTATGATAGACAAAATTAGAAAAAAAATCCAGAAAATCACATTGTAGGATTTTTAATTAATTTATTTGCAAATTATGGTGGAAAATAAGTATTTGGTCAATAACAAAAGTTTATCTCAATACTTTGTTACATACCCTTTGTTGGCAATGACAGAAGTCAAACGTTTTCTGTAAGTCTTCACAAGGTTTTCACACACTGTTGCTGGTATTTTGGCCTTTTGACCATCCATCCTCCATGCAGATCTCCTCTAGAGCAGTGATGTTTTGGGGTTGTTGTTGGGCAACACGGACTTTCAACTCCCTCCAAAGATTTTCTATGGGGTTGAGATCTGGAGACTGGCTAGGCCACTCCAGGCGCTTGAAATGCTTCTTACGAAGCCACTCCTTCGTTGCCCGGGCGGTGAGTTTGGGATCATTGTCATGCTGAAAGACCCAGCCACGTTTCATCTTCAATGCCCTTGCTGATGGAAGGAGGTTTTCACTCAAAATCTCACGATACATGGCCCCATTCATTCTTTCCTTTACACGGATCAGTCGTCCTGGTCCCTTTGCAGAAAAACAGCCCCAAAGCATGATGTTTCCACCCCCATGCTTCACAGTTGGTATGGTGTTCTTTGGATGCAACTTGATGTGTTTTGAGGACAAAGAATGCTGAGTTGAGTTTTTACCAAAACGTTATATTTTGGTTTCATCTGACCATATGACATTCTCCCAATCTTCTTCTGGATCATCCAAATGCTCTCTAGCAAACTTCAGACGGGCCTGGACATGTACTGGCTTAAGCAGGGGGACACGTCTGGCACTGCAGGATTTGAGTCCCTGGCGGCGTAGTGTGTTACTGATGGTAGGCTTTGTTACTTTGGTCCCAGCTCTCTGCAGGTCATTCACTAGGTCCCCCAGTGTGGTTCTGGGATTTTTGCTCACCGTTCTTGTGATCATTTTGACCCCACGGGGTGAGATCTTGCGTGGAGCCCCAGATCGAGGGAGATTATCAGTGGGCTTGTATGTCTTCCATTTCCTAATAATTGCTCCCACAGTTGATTTCTTCAAACCAAGCTGCTTACTTATTGCAGATTCAGTCTTCCCAGCCTGGTGCAGGTCTACAATTTTGTTTCTGGTGTCCTTTGACAGCTCTTTGGTCTTGGCCATAGTGGAGTTTGGAGTGTGACTGTTTGAGGTTGTGGACAGGTGTCTTTTATACTGATTACTAGTTCAAACAGGTGCCATTAATACAGGTAACGAGTGGAGGACAGAGGAGCCTCTTAAAGAAGAAGTTCTGTGGGAGCCAGAAATCTTGCTTGTTTGTAGGTGACCAAATACTTATTTTCCACCATAATTTGCAAATAAATTCATTAAAAATCCTACAATGTGATTTTCTGGATTTTTTTTCCTAATTTTCTGTCATAGTTGAAGTGTACCTATGATGAAAATTACAGGCCTCATCTTTTTAAGTGGAAGAACTTGCACAATTGGTGGCTGACTAAATACTTTTTTGCACCACTGTATATTCAATGTGCGGGACAAAATTGAGGCTATGATTAAAAAGTTGGAGCTCTTCTCTGTCTGCAATAACAAGGACAACACACAGGTATTTCCATCATTGTATGATTTTTTTGTGTGCAAATGAACTCAAGCTTATGGACAATGTCACCTGGGTGCGCAATTATGCAGGTACTTTCCTGAAACAGACAACACAAACAACTGGATTTGTTTCCCTTCCATGCCTTGCCTCCAGTCCATTTACTGATATCTGAACAAGAGAGCCTCATCAAAATTGCAACAAGCGGTTCTGTGAAAATTGAATTTAATCCGAATCCACTGCCAGATATCTGGATAGGGCTGCGCTCAGAGTTTTTTGCCTTGGCAAATCTCGCTGTTAAGACACTGATGCCCTTTGCAACCACCTACCTATGTGAAAGTGGATTCTCGTCCCTCAGTAGCATGAAAACTAAATACAGGCACAGACTGTGTGTGGAAAATGATTTAAGATGGAGACTCTCTACAATACATCCCAACATTGCAGAGTTATGTGCATCCTTTCAAGCACACCCTTCTCATTAACCTGTGGTGAGTTGTTCACCATGCTTGATGAACAAATAAGGTTTTATATGTAAGACGGTTAAATAAAGAGCAAAATAATTTATTATTGTATTATTATTTGTGCCCTGGTCCTATAAGGGCTCTTTGTCACTTCCCATGAACCGGGTTGTGACAAAAACTCACATTCATTCTTATGTTTAATAAATGTATCGTATAGTGAGTGTGTGGCAGGCTTACAATGATGTCAAAAAACAACATTTGAGAGTGCGCTGACCCTGGTGCTAGAGGGGGTACACAGCTGGAGGTTGAATGTTTGAAGGGGTACGGAACTATAAAAGGTTTGGGAACCACTGCTCTCCTTGAAATGCAATACTTGACTGAGGGACCTTACAGATGTACCGTGCATTCGGAAAGTATTCTGACCTCTTTTTCTGCATTTTGTTACGTTACAGCCTTATTCTAAATAACAAATAATTTAAGAGCAACAGTAAAATAACAGTAGCGAGACTATATACCAGTACAGAGTCAATGTGCTGGGGCACAGGTTAGTCAAGGTATTTGATGCATATTGTACATGTAGGTAGGGGTAAAGTGACTATGCGTAGATAAACAGAGTAGCGGCAGCGTAAAAATGGGGGTGGGGGGGACAATGCAAATAGTCTGTGTTGCCATTTGATTAGCTGTTCAGGAGTCTTATGGCTTGGAGGTAGAAGCTGTTAAGAAGCCTATTGGACCCAGACTTGATGCTCCGGTGCCACTTCCCATGCGGTAGCAGAGAGAACAGTATATAGGTCCTGGATGGCAGGAAGCTTGGCTCCAGTGATGTACTGGGCCGTACTCAATTCCCTCTGTAGTGCCTTGCGGTCGGAGGCCGAGCAGTTGCTACACCAGGCGGGGATGCAACCAGGATGCTGTCGATGGTGCAGCTGTAGAACTTTTTCAGGATCTAAGGATCAATGCAAAATCTTTTCTGTCTCCTGAGGGGGAATAGGTGTTGTCATGCCCTCTTCACGACTGTCTTGGTGTGTTTGGACCATCATAGTTTGTTGGTGATATGGACACCAATGAACTTGAAGCTCTCAACTTGCTCTCATGCTTTCAAATCAGGCACCATCAGACCACCAGACGAACGGAGTAAGGTACTGAGTAAAGGGTGCTTCAACAAAGTACTGAGTAAAGGGTGCTTCAACAAAGTACTGAGTAAAGGGTCTGAATACTTATGTAAATGTTATATTTCAGTTTTTGTTGTTTTTAATACATTTTACAACATTTCTAAACTTTTTTTGCTTTGTCATTTTGGGATATTGTGTGTAGATTGACGAGGGGAAAAAATAATTTAATCCATTTTAGAATCAGGCTGTAACGTAACAAAATGTGTAAAAATGTAAGGGGTCTGATACGTTCCGATTGCACTGTATGTATGGGGGACAGAGGAAGAGGTAGTCATTAAAAAATCATGTGAACCCCTAATACTTCAAACAGAGTGTGTCCATGTAACTTATGTGATTTGTTGAGCCAAATTTTACTCCTGTACTAATTTAGGCTTGCCTAAACAAAGGGGTGAATACTTATGCAAAAACTATATTTTTGTTATAAAAAATGTATTAATTTGTAAAAATGTTATTTTCACTTTGACATCATGGAGTGTTTGGGGTAGATCAATGACAAAAAAATAATAATAATTCAATCTATTTCAATCCCACTTTGTAACGCAACAAAATGTGGAACAATTACAAGAGGGGTGAATACCTATGATACACACTGTATGTAGCAGCTTAGAATAAAAGACACCCAACCAGGGAATAGGAGTCTTTTCATCTCTGGGTTCATGTGCGTGTGTCTGTGTATGAGAGAAAGATAGAGTGAGCATTCATATTTATGTAGCACATTGAAACATGAAAACATAGCCTTGGATGGCAATTGGCATTCACGGCGACATACAGTTGTGAATTAAGCCGAGTAATAGCTGTGAATGCTATGTAAAGTGGGCCGTACTAAGACCAGGGAGGCGAGATCAGGGGATCAGTGTGACGGTAGCAGAATCACATTAGTGGAAACCAAGACTGTTCTCAGGGCAGGCCTGGTTGTAGCTAGATGTGTTCGCGTCATGTCGGGACAATTTCTGCATTTTATCTAACCATAACCTCCTTTTCTATCCTTAACCGAATTCTTCTATCCTGCCACACTAATTCTCCTAAACGGCCATTTTAATTCTTCTAAACTGCTGTGTAAATTCTCCTAAACCTGCTACGAAAATTCAAAACCAGCAGACCTGCCCTGAGAGCAGTGCGAGTATACACTAATGCGATACTCCGTGACAGTACCCTAACCACCCAGAGTTCAGACAATTATCACAAAGACAGGAATACATTTAAGGGCTCGTTTGGCAAGGCCTCGTTAAGCGAGACCTCGTTGTGCTCCCAGGATGCGCCTCTCATATGATGGAGCAATTAGAGACGGGTCATAGCCAGAGAATGGCTAACGGTTTGTTTAAATGTACTGTCATGAGCGCCATGCAGTCAGACCAGGGATTGACTAATCATGTTTTTTAAACAGACCACACAGTTCTAATTCCCTCTGACCCTGCTGCTAATAAGAGGAAAAACGTATAAAATGTCTTGTTAGAGTTGGGGTAATAGCTGCAGAGTTCCCTATAACATTTTCCGACAAGATAGAACTGCCAAAGGGGGCGGTGTTGCAATTTACTGCAAAGATAACCTGCAGAGTTCTGTCTTACTATCCAGGTCTGTACCCAAACAATTTGAGCTTCTACTTCTAAAAATTCACCTTTCCAGAAACAAGTCTCTCACCGTTGCCGCTTGCTATAGACCACCCTCTGCCCCCAGCTGTGCCCTCGACACCATATGTGATTTCATTGCCCCCCATCTATCTTCTGAGCTCGTGCTGCTAGGTGACCTAAACTGGGACATGCTTAACACCCCGGCCATACTACAATCTAAGCTGGATGCCCTCAATCTCACACAATTTATCAATGAACCTACCAGATATAACCCCAAATCCGTAAACACGAGCACCCTCATAGATATCATTCTAACTAACTCACCCTCCAAATACACCTCTGCTGTTTTCAACCAAGATCTCAGTGATCACTGCCTCATTGCCTGCATCCGTAATGGGTCTGCGAGCAAACGACCACCCCTCATCACTGTCAAACACTCCCTAAAACACTTCTGCGAGCAGGCCTTTCTAATCGACCTGGCCGGGGTATCCTGGAACGACATTGACCTCATCCCGACAGTAGAGGATGCCTGGTTATTCTTCAAAAGTGCCTTCCTCACCATCTTAAATAGGCATTCCCCGTTCAAAAAATGTAGAACCAGGAATAGATATAGCCCACTGTTACAAACGACAAATCCACTATAATTGAGAATTTCAATAAGCATTTCTCTATGGCTGGCCATGCTTTCCACCTGGCTACCCCTACCCCGGTCAACTGCCCGGCACCCTCCACTGCAACCCGCCCAAGCCCCCACCATTTCTCCTTCACCTATATCCAGATATCTGATGTTCTGAAAGAGCTGCAAAATCTGGAACCCTACAAATTAGCCGGGCTAGACAATCTGGACCCTCTCTTTCTTAAATTAACTGCCGAAATTGTTGCAACCCCTATTACTAGCCTGTTCAACCTCTCTTTCGTATCGTCTGAGATTCCCAAAGATTGGAAAGCTACCACGGTCATCCCCCTCTTCAAAGGGGGAAACACTCTAGACCCAATCTGCTACAGACCTATATCTATCCTACCCTGCATCTCTAAGGTCTTCGAAAGCCAAGTTAACAAACAGATTACTGACCATTTTGAATCACATTGTACCTTCTCCGCTATGCAATCTGGTTTCCGAGCTGGTCATGGGTGCACCTCAGCGATGCTCATGGTCCTTAACGATATCATAACCGCCATCGATAAGAGACATTACTGTGCAGCTTTATTCATCGACCTGGCCAAGGCTTTCGACTCTGTCAATCACCACATTCTTATTGGCAGACTCAACAGCCTTGGTTTCTCAAATGATTGCCTCGCCTGGTTCACCAACTACTTCTCTGATCTGAGGGCCTGTTGTCCGGACCTCTGGCCGTCTCTATGGGGGTGCCACAGGGTTCAATTCTCTGGCTGACTGTCTTCTCTGTACACATCAATGATGTCGCTCTTGCTGCTGGTGATTCTCTAATCCACCTCTACGCAGATGACACCATTCTGTATACTTCTGGCCCTTCTTTGGACACTGTGTTAACTAACTTCCAGACGAGCTTCAATGCCATACAACTCTCCTTCTGTGGCCTCCAACTGCTCTTAAACACAAATAAAACTAAATGCATGCTATTCAACCGATCATTGGCCGCACCTGCCCGCCCATCCAGCATCACTACTCTGGACGGCTCTAACTTAGAATACATGGATAACTACAAATACCTTGGTGTCTGGCTAGACTGTAAACTCTCCTTCCAGACTCACATTAAGCATCTCCAATCAAAAATGTAATCTAGAATCAGCTTCCTATTTCGCAACAAAGCTTCCTTCACTCATGCTGCCAAACATACCCTCGTAAAACTGACCATCCTACCGATCCTTGACTTCGGCGATGTCATCTATAAAATAGCTTACAACACTCTACTCAACAAACTGGATGCAGTCTATCACAGTGTCATCCGTTTTGTCACCAAAGCCCCATATACTACCCACCACTGCGACCTGTATGCTCTCGTTGGTTGGCCCTCGCTTCATACTCGTCGCCAAACCTACTGGCTACAGGTTATCTACAAGTCTCTGCTAGGTAAAGCCCCACCCTATCTCAGCTCGCTGGTCACCATAGCAGCACCCACTCATAGCACATGCTCCAGCAGGTATATCTCACTGGTCACCCCCAAAGCCAAATCCTCCTTTGGTTGCCTTTCCTTCCAGTTCTCTGCTGCCACTGACTGGAACGAACTGCAAAAATCACTGAAGCTGGAGATTCCCATCTCCCTCACTAGCTTTAAGAACCAGCTGTCAGAGCAGCTCACAGACCACAGCACCTGTTCATAGCCCATCTGTATACAGCCCATCTATCTACCTCATTTCCATACTGTATTTATATATTTTGCTCCTTTTGCACCACAGTATCTCTACTTGCACATCCATCTTTTGCACATCTACCATTCCAGTGTTTAATTGACATATTGTAATTACTTCGCCACCATGGCCTATTTATTGCCTTAACTCCCTTATTTGACCTTATTTGCACTCACTGTATATTGACTCTGTTTTCTTTTTTTCTACTGTATTATTGACTATGTTTTGTTCATTCCATGTGTAACTCTGTGTTGTTGTATGTGTCGAACTGCTATGCTTTATCTTGGCCAGATCGCAGTTGCAAATGAGAACTTGTTCTCAACTAGCTTACCTGGTTAAATAAAGGTTCATTTAAAGAAATCTATTTTATCACTGGTGACAGTTTTAGTACTCACCACTGCATCCTATATCAAAAGGTTGGCTTGTCTTTATTAAAGTCCCGTAGATCAATGTATTACTCCCTTTTTGTTTACAAAGCCTTACTACACAAGCTTCCAACTTGCCTAACTTCGTTGCTAACGTATAAAATAATTAGAAGCCAAACCCGTTCAGTGTTCATAAACTCTTGAGATTCCTTGGTTCTCCACGGATTTAGGTAAATCTGCTATTTGATACTATGCGTCTTATAATTTGTGGGATCTTGTACGACCGCTATTCCATTCCTAATGTAACCTAACGTAACCCAACGTGTCCCATTCAGACACTCAATCAGGGGCTGACTCTCCCACAGTAAATCACGGATGCTCATCTATCACTGTGCTGAATGCAAATGTAAACAGAACTTGCAGCCCTACTAGACCCTGTGATGGTAAACTCTGTCAGTGAAGCTTATGAAGGAACAGAAAAGGTACACACGACCACTACGCTAAAATGGCTTCAACCCAGAGATGGGCAGTATTTCTGTTACATATATTTGAAATATGTATTTCAATTACTTCTGAGTAATTTGACATTTATATTACACTGGGCTAAACTACCCTACAATGTATTTTGTAAGAGCTTTCGAGAGCTGTAATTTGTATTTTTAAAATACAAAATACTTTTCTATACCATTTGTTTTATAGCAATTCACCATTTTGTGGACCCCTTTCACCCTGCATTGGTATCAGAAGTCTGACGGCACTACATGTGATAAGAGCTTCTGCAAAATGAACTTAATATAAGTGTGTAAAAATGTACCCTTTCTGAGTATTATTCTAATGAGCTCCGCCCCCCAAAACAAGGTTTTGTCTAGAAGGGATACAGCGTTTGTCAAAATTGACTAATTGGTTAATTGGTTAATTATTTGGTTAATTATTTGGGGCCATCTAGACATGGCCCCAAAACAAGGCAAATAATAATACCCAGTGTGCTTTGCAGTTCGTTTTGGTATGGAACATTTTTTACATTTAGTTAATTTAGCAGACACTCTTATCCAGAGTGATTTAGTCAGTGCGTTCAACTAAGGTAGATAAACAACACATATCACAGTCATAGCAAGTCAAATGTTTCTGTAACTGTTACTGAGAATGTTGTTGCTGTTCGGGCCGTCTACTTGCAAATGTATTTCTGCATTTTAAAATACATGTATTCTAATGAAATACATTTCAAAATACAAGGATTTTGTTATTTATTTTGATGCATTGATCTTTATGGTATTTTGTCATTTTTGCTCATCCTTGGTTCAACCCGTTTTTTATTTAATTTTTTATTTCACCTTTATTTAACTAGTTAAGTCAGATAAGAACAAATTCTTTTTTACAATGACGGCCTCCACGTCCAAATCCGGACGACGCTGGGCCAATTGTGCGTCGCCCTACGGGACTCACAATCACGGCTGGTTGTGATACAGCCTGATTAAAAAACATGAGCTGGCGCTCACCCAGAATAGTTTGTGTGGAGGTGCTGACTAACAGCAAATAAACTATAAACTATCAAAATAAAGAAAGTTGCACACTCCATGTATAAGCTCCCAGCAATTTAATGGGTATTTACCAACGTTTCGGCATCACTGTGCCTTCTTCAGGGTGCTTCACCAGGGTGTCTGTAGTGACACACTGAGGGGCAGTGTCTTAAACCGCTGCACCACTCAGGAGCCCAATGGTATTATGGTCGTGTCACCATAATCAAGAACTGGCAGGAAAGTCGACTGTGTAATCTGCTTCCTGCTATATAGAAACAGGTAAGATCTATTTCTAAAAAAGAAGCCCACTTTAAATCTTAGCTTTTTAACTAGCTCAGCCTTATTTATTTATTTTTTACATTAAGTCTTTGTCAATACAGATGCTCGGATAGTTAAAGTCTGGAACCTGAACAATGGGAAAACCATCCAATTAATAAATATGTAGTCCATCGCAAACATTCTTGCAAATATATGATCTATACTTGGCATGTAGGTTTCTCACTTATGGGTGGCACAAATGGGGATATAGGGGAGGGGAATGGGTAGGATATATGCAAATGAAATACTGTAGTATTTACTTTTATTAACCAAGTGTAGTGTTTTTGGGAAAGGTGGTGTTTTTGCAGACATTACTGCAGTATTTACTACAAAATTCTACAGTAAGTACTGCACATGATCGAGGGATACTACAGTGTATAGTATTCTACAGTTTACTACATAATTCTATAGTAAGTACTGTAGTATTCTATAGTAAACTGTAGACCGTATAATGTGTTCACTACAGGTTATAGAAAAGAGCAGAAGCTCTAAACTATCCATTCAGACCCCAGTCCTGCCTAGCTACAGGTTGTGAAACATTCTCTTTTAGTATTTCTCCAGTAAGCTTCCTCAAGGAGAAAGCTTCCACTTCTATGTCGAAGATAATAAAACAAAAACAAGTAAAAAATAATCTTGTTCTTTTGCCCATAATAATCCCATCATGTAGGCTATACCCGCACTGTATCTGCAAGCTGTTGGCTAGATTGCACGTGCCAATACCAGAGCGGACACACTGACTATATAATGCAACATTTTTAGTGATAAAACCATCAGTAGAGTTGAAAATGTGATGGAAACAAATTTTTATGTGGTACATGGGAATTTCCCCTCGAGTATTTGCACTGTCATCCCACACAGCCTACTTTTATCTGCAGCAAGTACATTTGATGGTAACATCTCTGGTGGGAAAACGTGCATATTTTATTTATGCATATTCGCATGAAAATGTGTCGCCAATTGGATGGAAACCCAGCTAATGAGATACATGTAATTCATTTGAGAGAAGATTTTTTTGTTTTTAAGTAAAAAGCACATCCCAAGCTACCTAGTTGTTCTGAATCACTGTCATATTGGCAGCTGAATGCACTCTCCCATTCAATTTACCCCAGCAGTGATACAGTTAAATAAGCACTGCCAATTTCATGGAGTGACAAGTGGTGCTGTGGCTGAAATCCAGGGGCAGTTTGTGGCCTTGAAAGTCCAATTACCAGTTGCTGTCTAACTCAATACTGAAACACTGCGGTAAAAAATGATCCTTTGGTTTTTTGGTTAATATGATGGTATAGTTGTCATGGAGCCCACTGTTCTGATACAGAGGCATGGTATTCAGCTATAGTTGATGCATGTGGAGGGCCCACACAGGTGTGGCCGTGGTGATATTTTTAAACTGTGGGTGGGTTGAAAATGGGGCAGTTTAACCGTTCAACAAGCAGCCAAGTTAATAATAATAATTTGGTGGGTGCTTATATTTGTCCTGTTTCACATACACTTGTAACGGTTTTCTTCCGTTGAAGGAGAGGAGGACCAAAATGCAGCGTGGTTAGTGTTCAACATCTTTAATATAGACGATAAATGCGAACACTACAAAACAATACATGTGAAAACCGAAACAGTCCTATCTGGTGCAATGACACAAAGACAGAAGACAATCACCCACAAAGTACCCACAGAATATGGCTGCCTAAATATGGTTCCCAATCAGAGTCAACGATAGACAGCTGCCTCTAATTGAGAACCAATCTAGGCAACCATAGACCTACAAACTACCTAGAAAGGCAACAGCCCCATAAACATACAAAAAACCCTAGACCAGACAAAACACATAATTCCCCCATGTCACACCCTGACCTAACCAAAATAAAGAAAACAAAGATAACTAAGGCCTGGGTGTGACAACACTACCGATCAAAAGTTTGGGGTCACATAGAAATGTCCTTGTTTTTTAAAGAAAAGCACATTTTTTGTCCATTTAAAATATTAAATTGATCAGAAATACAGTGTAGAAATTGTTGATGTTGTAAATGACTATTGTAGCTGGAAAAGGCAGCTATGGGATATCTACATAGGCGTACAGAGGCCCATTATCAGCAACCATCACTCCTGTGTTCCAATGGCACATGGGTTCGATTACAGGCTCAAAATGGCCAGAAACAAATAACTTTCTTCTCCAGTAAGTTTCCTCAAGGAGAAAGCTTCCACTTCTATGTCTGCCTCAATCTGGAGGTATTCTTGGCGGAGGTGAGAAAGTTGAGGCTCCGGTGTCTGGGAGAGAGGCTGCCCGGAAGTTACTCCAGCTTTGGCAGGACTCCCTCAGTGTGGCAGACTATCACATTTCAGGTAAGACCCAAATGCAGACTGTGTTGAAATAACAATGTTTATTACAGCAACAGGGGCAGGCGAACAACAGGTCAAGGCAGACATGGGTCGATAATCCAGAGTAGTTACCATGACACAAGGCGAGACCCAGATGCAGACACAGGAGGCAGATGGTTGGAGTCTAAGATGTTTAATAATCCAAAAAGGAGTAGGCAAGAGAATGGTCGTGGACAGGCAAAAGGTCAAAACCAGGAGATTGAGAAAAAAAGAGACTGGGGAAAGCAGGAGCTGAGACAAAACGCTGGTAGACTTGAAAAACAAGACGAACTGGCAACAGACATACAGAGAACACAGGTATAAGTACACAGGGGATAATGGGGAAGATGGGCGACACCTGGAGGAGACAAGCACAAGGACAGGTGAAACAGATCAGGGCGTGACAATGTTCTGTTGCTACCATGTTGTTGTTATGTTGTGTTGCTACCATGCTGTGTTGTCATGTGTGGCTGCCATGCTATGTTGTTGTCTTAGGTCGCTCTTTATGTAGTGTTGTGTTGTCTCTCTTAACGTGATGTGTGTTTTGTCCTATATTTTATTTTTGTATTTTTATTTTTTTTAATCCCAGCCCCGTCCCCGCAGGAAGCCTTTTGCCTTTTGATTGCCCGTCATTGTATATAAGAATTTGTTCATAACTGGCTTTCCTAGTTAAATAAAGGTTAAATAAAAAATAAAAAAATAATTGTTGAATGTAATGTCACTCTGGATAAGATGACCAAATGAAAATGTGTGAAAATGAACAACTGCAAAGTACACTGGGTATTGTTTCGGGGCAGAGCTCATTAGAGTAATCCTCAGCATGCTTTGCAATTGTTAAATTTCACATACGCATTTACATTTAGTTAATTTAGCAGACACTTTTTTCACACCATAGTGCCATAAAACTTTTGAAACCAATTTAGTGTGGAAGGAGGCCACACAATTGTGAACCGCTATAAAGAAATGGTATAGAAAAGTATTTTGTATTTAGAAAATACTAGTTACAGCTTTCGAAAGTATCTTGTTACAAAATATATTGGAGTGTCGTTCAGCCCAGTGTAAAACAGATTCCATGTTGATTCAATCAGTTTGTGCCTACTGGGGAAGCACTACACACAGGAGTTAGAGCAGAATTTAATTTATTTTCAGGTTTGACTGTCATTCATCCTTTTCGAACAAGGACATTGAATAGGCCTACCACTTAGAAATTTAGAGAGGCTTAAATTGTGTTCCGTCGATATTCCAAAAATAGGTTGCTGTTCTATGCCAGCAAGAAGGGGGGCCATGTCAGAGGAAATATTTTACTTGTTCTCTTGATTTTAGCTGCATGAGTGTGTGACAGCAAATATGAATAGATCAGTGATATTTAATTTCCCTTCTTAAACGCATTGGAGTCATGTAAAACAAAAGTGTGTGGCTATTAACTTGCTAGATTGAGCATCAGCAGTTGTATGAAATTGCTGAGGGTCACCATTTTTTTTATCTCCTTTGCAGTGATCATACTCTCAGGATGTACTGTACGCTCAGCACTCCATTGTGGTCAGTGGAGCGATCCATTCACAGGGAGTGTCCCTCGGGGTCGGAAATCACTTATTCACTGACGTCTGCCAAGTCCTTCTGTATGCCTACCCACTCCCAACACAGTCACACTACTTCCAATAGACTTTTTCAAAGGTGAAACACTCATAATACTCGTATTTTATTATTTGTTCCTTATTTCCTCTTGATGAAGCTAAAGCCTTTTCATTTGGTGGACAAGGGGTAAGGACATATAGTCAATAATCAACCCACTTTTTCTGTAAAAAGCACTTTGGAACATTGCTGAGATTCATATTGAATATATTTCTCATTACAAGGGCATATCAGAGATTCTCTCCCTGCCCTTCATTCCAAGCCACATACTTTTAGTGAGGATATATTAATTAAGCCACAATCATGGGTAATATCTCGCCTGCATTTTACACGGAACATTAGGAAAGACATTGCAGCAGCAGCCTGTCTGCTGAATGTCTAATTAAGGTTGTAGAGGGGGAAAGGAAGAATGAAGAGAGCCACACAGCAGATAAAACCCTTTTTTATTAACTGCTACGTGAGGGCCATCGAAGCAATGCAGGAGCGAGATACAGACGTCCACCCCTCTCCTCTGCCTAAACTCCGCTAGCCATTCCATTCTCATTTCTAATCATCTGATGTTCCCCAGAGATGTAATTAAAATGCCTGATAATGCCAGGATGATGATGTTGCTCATAATTACATGACGACACCCATGTGCTGCTTATCTCTCTCGTTTATCCAGTCACAGAATAGCCTTAATCTACAGGAATATGGTAATAATGCAGGTATATCTCTCCATCTCTCTCCATTGTTTTCCAATATTCTGTTCATTTTCTTAATGCACTGTAAAGTTTGAGGTGGTAAATTATCTAACCTGCTTTTTGGTCAGACAACAACCTCCCGTCACAATGTTCCTGAAATGTCATAATCTAATCAGAAAGTCCGATCTGTCAACAAGGCCCCCTGCCATTTTTCATACCACCGGATGAGATTTCTCCTCAGGTTCAGCCATCCAATTTGGTTATGCCTCACTGCCCCTGTAGGCAGCTGCCATTGACTGGAAACCTTGTTTGTCACACTTGACCACCTCTGTCTTCAGCAGCCATTGGTCAAACTACTGAGTGTGTGCGTGTGTGGGTGCATGCATATGTGCGTGTGTATATGCGTGCATTTACCTGTGAATGCATTTGTGTAAGTGTGTATTCTGTTTCATTTGTGAACTTGTGTCTGTTCTCTTGCAGATTGTTGCTTAGTGAGAATTCAGTACCTGGGCTCTTGTCTTCTGTCTAAAGAAGGGTGAGTATGTCAGAGGACTCCAGCTTCTATGTGGTTCACCCCCACGAGTGTCAAGGTTTTCCCTGTTTTACAGTAGTTTCACTGTTTAAAGTAAGAAAAACTCACACAGGCCAGAGCTACTCTACGCCAGGGGACATTCAGTGTCTTTCTGTTGTTTTGTGGCTTGTTTACTGGCAAATGAAAACAGCTCTCGGTTTACATAGTTAGAAAAACCATAAGTTGACTTTTACATATTCAGTTGATGGCATTTGATATAGGAATAAGGCATTTGAGCTCAAAGCCTATAAACAATTGTTCTTTAATACTGAACTTGTGTTAGACTTATGGGGAAACAGCTTATTGATTTGTATTGCAGTGTGTGGTACTGAAATCCCTTTTAATATTTGGATGTTGTTTTCCATCTAGTTTTGCTTTTTAATCACAGGCTAACGAGGCAGGTACATTATCATGTCTAATTGTGATATGACTGTCAGTTTAATTGCACAGACAGCCAGGCTTGCTGATGAAGTACATCAGCATATCAGTATTCATCTACAGTAATGTCTTCTGAGGGGTGTCATCTGAGGTCCTTAGGGGATACTTCAACCAACATTTTACAGTCTTCTCCTTTTCTGGCCATCATGTGTCTCATATTGCCACTACTGTACACTGCAGGAATATTGTATGTCAAGTGATCTGGGGTTATTGGACAAACAGTGGTTGGCAAGTAAGTTGAGTACTGTATACAGTATATAGCAGAAGTATTGATCCAGAGATCCTCTGTTGCGTGTATGTTCACAATGTGATGTTTATTGACCATATTGTAATGTCTCTAGCTGAAATGCTCTTGGTAGGGACACGATCGATGAGAAGTGTCACTGAATGACTAAATAGAGAGTATAAAATGGGATGAAAATGATGGGTGTTTTAGAAACAAGGTTGCATATTTTCACTGGAATTCATTATAAGCCACATTAGCACTGTTTGCTACACATATTTAACGAGAATAAAATTGAAAAGTCTGTCGCATGAAAATGAACCAGCAAGGAGCTGAGGAGGTATTGTAGTTTCCCAATTGGTTCTGAGTCTGTATGTATGACTCCTATGGTAGGTATTCCTTTGTTTTCCCAAAGACAGGATTGAGTGGGAGGAAGGATTTCTATGTCTCTGTCGGGTTTGGGAGTTTGATGCAGGGGGCACTCATTTTTAATAGTTTTTCTATACTCTTATAGAACAGTGGGAGGGTAGGAGACCTGTTTCTTTCGTCAGCTGCGTCCCAGTACCTAAAATAGGTCAAAGTGGACCCCCTTTGCTTTTATGCTCCCACGAGAGAGTCTCAGTCTAAGTAACCGTTTTTTCCTCATCTCAACTCGGATCCTTAGGCACAATTGTGCCGACAGAGAACATTGATCTATACTGCCTGAGTTCTGACAACCCTGGGATTTTCCAGCAGGCTTCGGCAGTGCTGAACGTAAAGTAACCTCTGATGCATTGTAGTCTTTGTCTCTTGGTTTTTCAGTCCAGGGCAGCTCGATACACAAATCAATAAATCAACAATATACCTTTTTCTATTTCTCAAAGTGCTGGGATGATGTTTTAGTTTTTTGGAGACTCAGTTGATGGCAGAAATGACAGAGGGCATGGTAAGGCAGAGTGACACAGTACATCCTCTATAGAAGGCATCCTACAGATGTCCTTCTAAATGCTGTGAAGAGAATAAGTAGAAACAGAAAAGTGCACTTATACTGAGTGTACGAAACATTAAGGACATCTTCCTAACATTGAGTTGCATTGCCCCTTTTGCCCTCAGAACAGCCTCAATTTGTCAGGGCGTTGTCACACCCTGACCTGTTTCACCTGTCTTGTGCTTGTCTCCACACCCCTCCAGGTGTCGTCCATTTTCCCCATTATCCCCTGTGCATTTATACCTGTGTTTTCTGTTTGTTGCCAGTTGTCAAGCCTACCAGCGTGTTTTTTCCCGTGTTCCTGTTCACTCTAGTCCCTGTTCTTCCAGTTCTGACCTATTCTACCTGCCCTGACCCCAAGCCTGCCTGCCGTGTTGTACCTATCTGACTCTAACCTGGTTTACGAACTTCTGCCTGTCCTCGACTTGCCCTTTCCCTACGTCCTGTGGTTTTAATCAACTACTCTGTATATTGAACCTTCCATCTCCTGTGTCTGCATCTGGGTCATATCCTGAGTCGTGTTAGTACGAACTGGCCATGACTGACCCAGCAGACTCGGACCAGCTCCGCACTGCAGTCTCCTCCCAAGGAGCCACCATTGGGAGACACAAGGAGTTACTTCGAGGTCTTATGGAAGGATTCCAGACCTTGGCGGAACGCCTTGACCGTGCCTTGAATACATTGCTGGAGCAATTCCGCAGATTATCTGTTAGGCAGCCACCCACAACAGTAACCTCCCAGCCGCTCAGTAACCCCGCTGTCAGCAATGCACCTCTCCAGGCCACCCCGGCTTCCCGAGAACCCCACTTACCCCCTCCGTAATGCTTCGCTGGAGAGTCAGGAACCAGTCGGGTGTTTCTCTCCCAGTGCCCCCTCATCTTCAAGCTTCAGTCTGGAGGAGTTTGTGGCTGAGGTGAAAAAATGTTCAGATTCTCCATTGTCTGGAAGAGAGGCTGCCCGGAAGTTACTCCAGCTTTGTCAAGACTCCCACAGTGTGGAAGACTATGTGTTTGATTTCTGCACGTTGGCTGCTGAGAGTGCCTGGAACCCGGAATCCCTCTTTGACAGGTTCCTTCACGGATTATCGGAGGAAGTTAAAGACGAGCTCGCAGCCCGGAAGCTGCCCACGGATCTCGACTCGCTCATCGCCTTGACCGTCCAGATCGATGGGTGACCACGGGAATGTAGGAGGGAGAGGAGGTCTTATTCCGGGTCCACTCACTCGACCAAGGATCCCACCTCGCCTCCGAGGAATCCAGGAAGTCCCCAACGTCTACATTCCCAAGAGAATCCGAGGTTACCTGAGTTCCGCCGAGAGTCTCTGAGGTCTGCTGACTAGCCTCTTCCGGAGCCGATGCAACTCGGCAGAGCTAGGTTGTCTCCAGCCGACCATTATGCAGACTTAACACCAAGAGTTGTCTGTATTGCCGGACTACCGGTCATTACGTTTCTACCTGCCCATTAAAAAACAGGGTCATCAGTAGTACTCTGGTGGCCATACAGAGAATTTTCCTTCTCCTCTTACTTGTACCCCTCTCCATGCCATCCTGCTGTGGGGCTACCAGTCGAAATCTCTCCAGGTACTCATTGACTCTAGGGCCGATGAGGGTTTCATGGACACTACCCTGGTGTCAGAAAGGTGGATCCCCACACAGCCCCTTTACATTACCATGGATGTCAGTGCGTTAGTTGGGCACTCTGTAGTCAGTCTGCTGAAGCTATCATGGGCTGGAGCCTGTTCTGCAACGCTCATTGCCTGAAGTCGGCGCAGCCTGCCCTGAGACGTCTTCCTGTGGGCTCGGATGAAGCCTCGGACATCTCAGCCATTCCCACGGAGTACCAGGACCTTCGGGATGTTTTCAGCAAGGCCCGGGCCCCTTTGTTTCCCTACAACTGCATTATCAATCTTCTCCAGGGCACTACACCACCCCGGGTATGACACCACCCCGGGTATGATGTATTCTCTGTCAGGTCCAGAGAACAAGGCTATGAAAACGTACATCGAGGACTCCTTGGCTGCAGGGTGTATCCGCCGGGTTCTTCTTTGTGGAGAAGAGGGACAAAACTGCACCCGTGCATCGACTACCGGGGCATTAATGACATCACGGTTAAGAACCGCTACCACTCATCGCCTCAGCTTTTGAGCTGCTCCAGGGTGCCACCATTTTCTCTAAGTTAGACCTGTGGAACACCTACCATCTGGTGCAGATACGGGAATGTGGCAAGTGGAAGACAGCCTTCAACATAGCGGACACTACAAATACCTGGTGATGCCATTCAGTCTGACCAACGCTCCTGCTGTGTTCCAGGCCCTGGTTAACGCCGTTGTCCACGACATGTTAACATGTTCATCTACCTCAACGACATCCTCGTCTTTTCCCGCACAGCTCAAGAACATTTTCTCCACGTCCGACAAGTCCTCCAGGGTCTCCTGGAGAACCAGCTCTTTGTTGAAGCAGAAAAATGCGAATTCCATCAATGACATTCAAATCAGCATTGAAAAACACAGTAAGTTTAAATGTGTTCAATGTGAGCGAGTCTGACCATAAGTCATGATGACACACCAAATGTGTTTGATGGATCGTGGGAAAAGAGCAGGAATAGGCATTTGTAGGCTACAGTCCAAGCTATGTCTTCCAATGGTGCGACTGCTGTTGGCATCCAAAGATTATCCAACTTGAATAAACACTTGGAGGTAAGGATGACAGCAGTGGTGTAGTTTACAGCAATACAGATATCACTTACTATTGATATCTACAAACGCTTTGATGTGAATCACTCTGCTGCTCCCTCAGTTAGCTATTTGTGCCTTACAGATTGTGGTTGTTGTGGATGGCTGTTCACAAATCTAAATGTGTATTTGAATCCAATAATGGTGGAATTTAAGAAGTTTAAGCTGCCTATCAATCATTGTTTTTGAAACCAGTGGACAGCCAGTGAAAAATACACTCTTGCAACAGCTGCACAGTGCGGATCCCAGTGAGGCTTTTATTGCTCAATCTAATTCATGCTGATAAAAAAAATGTATCCAAAGTCCTAATGGACACATGCTCAAACTCGCACACTTTTGATTAGAATTAAAGGGGCAATCTGTAGTTGCCCAAAATAAAAGCTTGTTTTTCGCCAATGTTTGTAAATATTGTACATGTAAACAAACACTGTATAGCCTCATAATGTGGTTAAAACAATAATGTTGATATCATGGAAGGTTAGTCCTTGCATCCATAGCTCTGTCTATTAATCTGAGAGTGGTTACATTTCTCCAGGTCCATCCCTCAGCTTTTTACCAGAACAGAGGCTGGGCGGCCATTTTGTCATTGTTTCATCTGTGGATTTGCCCTTTAAATAACTGCATATTATCAAGATATCAAAGTGTCACCAAAAAAAGGTAAACAATAGACCTATAGCAAATGCAGCATATGGCATTCATTTTTCACATGTAAATAGCACTTTTCAGTATTGCTCAAAGCAGGCCATTCCATGAGCGCAGCATTTATTTTTCAACTCGAATCAATAAGCCCAATCAGTCCTACATGACAACAAAATCATAAACAACAGAGTAGGGCTGGCTAATAAGTCCTTGGGTTTGGGGTTATGCTCAGGTAAAACAATTTGGCTTCTATATTTCCAAGTCCTATTCTTAAAGATCAAGGGGTATAACATATATTGGAATAACTGGAATTCTGATAGACTTTGGTTATTCATGTAAAGATATAATTGAATCGTATTATTATATATAGTAGAACCCATAAAGTACAATTTAGCATCCATGTATGGCCAGCTATGTAAACTTTAACATTGATTTATCCTGCAATAGATGTCGTTCAATTGGTAGAATACATTTTTGTCTTCTTCTAATGTCTCTTAAGGGGAAAGTAATGGATTCTGGGTCAATGTATGATGTGGAGGGCATGAAGAACAACTGTGTCTGAAGTATGTTTGCTGTTGCAGGAAAGAGGACTCTGTGGTCAAAGGTCGATTGAAATAGCTGGTTGACATGTTGCTTTGTTATGAGCTTGTTTTAAGGACAGAGAGGCGGGTTCAAGAGGTCAAGTGACACTGCAATTAATAGTTGTTTCTCTATTGTCACTGTCCTTCCCAGCACACCCCTAGAGTTCTACCAATCAGAGGCACCCAGTACAGCAGGGTGGGAGTTGATTATCCCCTGCCATGTCAGCTCTTCTCTGACAGACAGACACTCCAGTCAGGCTCACCCGTCCCCCAAACTGCCTGTAATACCTGAAGGGTATCATAACCTCCCTCTCTCTCTCTCTCAATCTCTCCTTTGTTCTGTGCTGCCAGACCTTTCACAATGTCTCTTTCTTTCACGCCTCATTTAAATCTGCTTGGAGCATGACAACTCCATAAAAAAGATGCAAGCAAGTGAACCGCCACACTTGCGTGAAGTGGGCTGTTATCATATTTATCCTTGCTTCATCGCATTCAGCGCTGCACCATATGCCATGAAAAGGGAAAATTGTACCTGACCGAGATAATCCACGCAGAGTTTTTTAGGGAGTAATTTAATTACAGGGCAATTAAATATCAATCTGTAAGCCAGCAAGAGGTTTGGCCCTCCGCAGCGCAGGCGACCTTCCCCTGCCATCTGGCTGCTGCCTGGCATGTGCCTGCTCTGCGGAATGCCAACCTTATCATTACACCAGGTTGTGTTGTTTTTAGAAAGTGAAAACTACAGTAGGCTACCATGTTATCCTTTGAGTTCAACTGCTTATTATTGTCCACAATGCTGGAAACATACTCACCAGGAAACAGGTCCCAGGTAGGTTGAATGACTCACACAGATGCACCCACATACACACACATGCATAAGAAAACACACACCCACACACACAAGGCCCCTGAGTGTAAAGATAGAAAATAACAGGTACTATAATTATTGTTCCATGATTAGCAGAGTTACTTTGCTCAAGCCTGTGGCCTAAAAGCACACTTTCACTGTCAGTCTCACATTTTAAAGCGGCATTTTCAGAGGCAGAAAAGCCTTGCCCACCTTTCCAAAATGGAAAGGGGTGGCAGAACCCAACCCCCTTCTAGCCCTTAATTCCACAAATTCAACTCCACTTCAGATTCTGAACAATTCTTAGTTGGTCCTAACAGCACAAAAGCCCCTGTGATTTCAAATTACAGCCTAATCCCACTTAAGGACAATGATCCCACTGCTCCTACTACTCGCCTATCAAAATAAACCTGATTAGCTACATTCAATTTAAAGCAACCAGATCCAAAAACTTGAAAGTGGAATTGGCCAAGCCAGTCATGGTTCAGACTTTTGAATAGGACTTTAACTAGTCTTAAATCATGTCTCTGTGTATCTGTGTATCATAACCTCTTGTTTGATGACAAGCCATTGGCTGGGTGAGCTATGCAGATGTGTTGCGTGGGGCCGGGTCTGACCGTTATGTGCCGTACCTTTCTGTGGCAAGTCGCCTTGTTGTGTTTCCCGGGGACAGATTGATAGACGGCTCAGTGTCTCCAGTGTTGCCATAGATGTAGATTCTCAGGTCTCACTCCACCCCATGCTGTGCTGCGATTATTTATCTCCCCACAGCGGGCGAGGTTCTGTCTTTGTGCAGATACGGCACCTATGTATAATTCATTGTAACAGTGGACTACAAAGTCACTATCAAAACCAAGTGTTTACTACGATTGTACAGTATTTCAATTCTGGTGTGCAGTCCACTTTAGTCATATCATTCAAGGTTATTCACTTCAGTTCCAATCGCATATGGCAATCCATTTAATCTCAATAAATCCTCTCTATACAATCAAAACATGACGTTGTGTTCAAGTTTTAGTGGCACTTGTGTTTGCCCAGGATTATAACATCTGCTAAACTGTGCATGTGAACAACAAAATTTGATTTGATTTGAAAGAGGTATGATTCAAGATGAGATATACAAGGTGGATGTATATGTATCATGAACTTGATTATCATCAAGGCAGACAGTGGTGTACAGTATGGCCAACGGGTTTTAGTCGTGCACATGTTCTTGTTAAATACATTGAGCAGTGCCACAAATAGCACCTTGAATGTCCTCAAGAAACACAAGTCTGCTGCAAATGGTCAATGTTACATAGTGGTGCAATGTACTCTTCACTGGATGTTTAATTTGATCACACCCCAGCTAGCTCATTTGGTTCCTTGGAATTTGTGGGAATGTACGTTTTTGGTTCCCCGTTGGTTCTGGTAACGAAGCCATACGTTTCCTGACTATTCAGTTTTTGTTTATTCAGTGTTCAGTTCAATAAAGAAATATGAACACTTACCAAGCTGCGCTTTGGTCCGAGTACTCTTCCTCATCCAACGACGAAAGCCGTTAGTGTGGTTTTGAAACCACCTCTCTGTCATTATCTCCACCATAACCAGAGCCTTTTGTCCATCATTGAGTTATGTACCGCCCATTTTAGATCGTTTATTGTCCACTGGCCATTAAAACCAGCCAGGTAGGTGGCTGATGTGGAGGTGGCTGTGGTTTCCATGACACAGGCGGCAATGTCAGTCCCTGTCTTTGAATACATCTCCTCTGCTTGGACCGCTGCCACTTCTGTCTTTATACTCTTAGAAAAAAAAGTGTGATCTAGAACCTAAAAGGGTTCTTCGGCTGTCCCCATAGAAGAGCCCTCTGAATAACCTTTTTTTGGTTCCACGTAGAACCCTTTTGGTTCTAGGTAGAAATATCTTGGTTTTCTTGTAGAACCCTTTCAATAGAGGGCTCTACGAGGAACCAAAAAAGGTTCTCCTATGGGGACAGCTTTTTTCTAAGACTGTTGCCACTGCTTCAATGCTTTGATTGAGATGGATAGCAGCCAGCAGTGACTAAACTGCTGAAAACAATCTTATGAATTAATCATGAAAAGGAAACAGTAGGCTAGCTCTTCTAGTCCCACTGTTCTGAGAGAGGAATTAGCATTATTGCATCTCAGCGCAACGTCTGGATTAGGAGCACTATAGGTGATTACTCAAAGGGTTTTAGAATATCTCTCTGTAAATATAATGTCAATTGATGGTAGTCTCACAGTGTGCTGAATTTCTAACATTGGTGATTCTGTTCCAACACTTCTGACATACTCCTCTTTATAAATGCATAGTGGCCTGGTTTTAGAGAAACAGACATCCTGTCTCACCTAGTCAACATTAACTTCTCTGAAATATTGATGTGAGAGGAAAATAGGAGACTGGTGTTTTACATCAGCGTAGGAGTGTGTCATCCTCCTTTAAAAGATAGCCACAGCTGTGAATTACTAACCTAAAGCTATGTGAACCAAAATTGAAAACTTTTTTTCCAAGGAGCATTTATGTTTGATTGAATGTAAAAAACACTCATTAATGTCAAGGTTTACAGATTTCTACCCCATACTAAATGATTGCTAAAACCTGTGGATTCTAAAGAGGTATGTTTGATTGAATTAGGTTGTCTAACATACTCTGGCCTACAATGTGTTTTCAAACAGAAAGCCTTTTCTCTGTAATGTTATTGATTGAGTAGGGGCTTTCCCACTGGGCAAAAACTGGTTGAATCAACAATGTTTCCAGGTCATTTCAACAACAAAGAATCTATGTGATGATGCTGAATCAATGTGGAAATCAGTTTGGATTTGCAAAAAGTCATCAACATATTGGAATTTCATATTTTATTCACCCAACGTTTATCCTAAATCCAATGACGTGAAATGTTTTGTTGAATTCACATTACTTGACAACTCAACCAAATGTACACTGCTCAAAAAAATTAAGGGAACACTTAAACAACACAATGTAACTCCAAGTCAATTACACTTCTGTGAAATCAAACTGTCCACTTAGGAAGCAACACTGATTGACAATACATTTCACATGCTGTTGTGCAAATGGAATAGTCAACAGGTGGAAATTATAGGCAATTAGCAATACACCCCCAATAAAGGAGTGGTTCTGCAGGTGCTGACCACAGACCACTTCTCAGTTCCTATGCTTCCTGGCTGATGATTTGGCCACTTTTGAATGCTGGCGGTACTTTCACTCTAGTGGTAGCATGAGACGGAGTCTACAACCCACACAAGTGGCTCAGGTATTGCAGCTCATCCAGGATGGCACATCAATGCGAGCTGTGGCAAGAAGGTTTGCTGTGTCTGTCAGCGTAGTGTCCAGAGCATGGAGGCGCTACCAGGAGACAGGCCAGTACATCAGGAGACGTGGAGGAGGCCGTAGGAGGGCAACAACCCAGCAGCAGGACCGCTACCTCCGCCTTTGTGCAAGGAGGAGCAGGAGGAGCACTGCCAGAGCCCTGCAAAATGACCTCCAGCAGGCCACAAATGTGCATGTGTCTGCTCAAACGGTCAGAAAGAGACTCCATGAGGGTGGTATGAGGGCCTGACGTCCACAGGTGGGGGTTGTGCTTACAGCCCAACACCGTGCAGGACGTTTGGCATTTGCCAGAGAACACCAAGATTGGCAAATTCGCCACTGGCGCCCTGTGCTCTTCACAGATGAAAGCAGGTTCACACTGAGCACGTGACAGACGTGACAGAGTCTGGAGACGCCGTGGAGAACGTTCTGCTGCCTGCAACATCCTCCAGCATGATCGGTTTGGCGGTGGGTCAGTCATGGTGTGGGGTGGCATTTCTTTGGGGGGCCAAAGTGCTCGCCAGAGGTAGCCTGACTGCCATTAGGTACCGAGATGAGATCCTCAGACCCCTTGTGAGACCATATGCTGTTGCGGTTGGCCCTGGGTTCCTCCTAATGCAAGACAATGCTAGACCTCATGTGGCTGGAGTGTGTCAGCAGTTCCTGCAAGAGGAAGGCATTGATGCTATGGACTGGCCCGCCCGTTCCCCAGACCTGAATCCAATTGAGCACATCTGGGACATCATGTCTCGCTCCATCCACCAACGCCACGTTGCACCACAGACTTTCCAGGAGTTGGCGGATGCTTTAGTCCAGGTCTGGGAGGAGATCCCTCAGGAGACCATCCTCCACCTCATCAGGAGCATGCCCAGTCATTGTAGGGAGGTCATACAGGCACGTGGAGGCCACACACACCACTGAGCCTCATTTTGACTTGTTTTAAGGGCATTACATCAAAGTTGGATCAGCCTGTAGTGTGGTTTTCCACTTTAATTTTGAGTGTGACTCCAAGTCGAGACCTCCATGGGTTGATACATTTTATTTCCATTGATAATTTTTGTGTGATTTTGTTGTCAGCACATTCAACTATGTAAAGAAAAAAGTATTTAATAAGAATATTTCATTCATTCAGATCTAGGATGTGTTATTTTAGTGTTCCCTTTATTTTTTTGAGCAGTGTATATCAAAACTAGACGGTGAAACACCCGTCTCAACGTCAACAGTGAAGAGGCAATTCCGGGATGCTGGCCTTCTAGGCAGAGTTCCTCTGTCTAGTGTCTGTGTTCTTTTGCCCATCTTAATCTTTCATTTTCATTGGCGAGTCTTAGATATGGCTGTCTCTTTGCTACTCTGCCTAGATGGCCAGCATCCTGGAGTCGCGTCTTCGCTGTTGACGTTGAGACAGTGCTTTGCACGTACTATTTAATGAAGCTGCAGTTGAGGACTTGTGAGGCGTCTGTGTCTCAAACTAGACACTCAAATGTACTTGTCCTCTTGCTCAGTTGTGCACCGGGGCCTCCCACTTCTCTTTCTATTCTGGTTAGAGACAGTTTGCACTATTCTGGGAAGGGAGTAGTACACAGAGTTGTATGAGATCTTCAGTTTCTTGTCAATTTCTCGCATGGAATAAACTTCATTTCCCAGAACAAGAACAAGTTTCAGAAGAAAGGTCTTTGCTTCTGGCCATTTTGAGCCTGTAATCGAACCCACAAATGCTGATGCTCCAGATACTCAACTAGTCTAAAGAAGGCCAGTTTTGTTGCTTCTTTAATCAGAACAACAGTTTTCAGCTGTGCTAACATAATTGCAAAAGGTTTTTCTAATGATCAATTAGCGTTTTAAAATTATAAACTTGGATTAGCTAACACAATATAACATTGGAACACAGGAGTGATGGTTGCTGATAATGGGCCTCTGTACGCCTATGTAGATATTCCATTAAAAATCAGCCGTTTCCAACTACAATAGTAATTTACAACATTAACAATGTCTACACTGCATTTATGATCAGTTTGATGTTATTTTAATAGACAAGACGTGCTTTTCTTTCAAAAACAGGGACATTTGTAAGTGACCTCAAACTTTTTTGAACGGTAGTGTACATTTGTGCGTTTGTGCATGCGTGCGTGTATTTGTGCGACTGTGCATTTGCATGCGAGCATGTGTTCATGCAAATGTACGTTTGTATATTTGTGTGTGTGTATTTGTGCTTATGTGCGCATGCGTGAGCAAGTAATAGTTTGGGACCATGCTGTAGCGGTTTTGAAGTGACAAT
The DNA here is from genome assembly GCF_045791955.1 of Oncorhynchus clarkii lewisi. Taxonomy (NCBI): domain Eukaryota; kingdom Metazoa; phylum Chordata; class Actinopteri; order Salmoniformes; family Salmonidae; genus Oncorhynchus; species Oncorhynchus clarkii. The sequence continues at coordinate 24,173,395 of NC_092147.1, forward strand.
CAGATCATTATGAGATAATCTAATGCACAAACCACTACATGCTGAAGTGCTTGTGTATTTGTACCCATGTGAAGTGCTTTTCTCTTTATTCAGACACATAACAGCATCAATAGAGCCCTCTGGCCCTCCAGAGACCCTGATGTTATGAACAAGGTCTTTAGCAGTTCCCTTCATCCAATTGTTTTGCCCACAGTTTATTAACAATCACCATGGAGCTCATCAGGGCCATCATCTTCTCATGGCCAACAATGGGGAATGAGAAAGAAACAGTCACTTTAACACAATCTCCATGGTAATGAACAATAGATGATGTACAGCGCATTCGGAAAGTATTCAGACCCTTATTCCACATTTTGTTTTGTTACAGCCTTATTATAAAATGGATGATTTTTTAAAATTCCCCATCAACCTACACACAATACCCCATAATGACAAAGTGAAAACATATTTTTATACATTTTTGCTAATCTATTACAAATTAAAAATAAACGTAAATACAATTATTTGCATAAGTAATTCATACCCTTTGCTATGAGACTCGAAATTGAGCTCAGGTGCATTCTGTTTCAATTGATCATCCCTGAGATGTTTCTACAACTTGATTGGAGTCCACCTCTGGTACACCTCAATTGATTGGACATGATTTGGAAAGGCACACACCTGTCTATATAAGGTCCCACAGTTGACAGTGCATGTCAGAGCAAAAATCAAGCCATGAGGTCGAAGGAATTGTCCGTAGAGCTCCGAGACAGGATTGTGTTGAGGCACAGATCTGGGGAAGGGTACCAAAACATTTCTGTGCCATTGAAGGTCCCCAAGAACACAGCGGCCTCCATCATTCTTCAATGGAAGGAGTTTGGAACACCAAGACTCTTTCTAGAGCTGACCGCCCGGCCAAACTGAGCAATCGGACGAGAAGGGCCTTGGTCAGGGAGGTGACCTAGAACCCAATGGTCACAAAGCTCCAGAGATCCTCTGCGGAGATGGGAAAACCTTCCAGAAGGACAACCATCTCTGTAGCACTCCACCAATCAGGCTTTTATGGTAGAATAGACAGACGGAAGCCACATCCTCAGTAAAAGGTATATGACAGCCCGCTTGGAGGTTGCCAAAAGGCACCTAAAGGACTCTCGAACCATGACAAACCAGATTCTCTGGTCTGATGAAACCAAGATTGAACTCTTTGGCCTGAATGCCAAGCATCACGTCTGGAGGAAACCTGGCATGTTTTTCAACGACAGGGAATGGGAGACTTGTCAGGATCGAGGGAAATATGAATGGAGCAAAGTACAAAGAGATCCCTGATGAAAACCTGCTCCAGAGCGCCCAGGCAGGGTCTGAATACTTATGTAAATGTGTTCTTTCAGGGTTTTTTTTTATACATTTGCAATCATTTGTTTTTGAAAAACCTGTTTTTGCTTCGTCAGTATGGTGTATTGTGTGTAGATTGATGAGGGGAAAAAACAAGAAAATGTGGAAAAAGTCAAGGGGTCTGAATACTTTCCGAATGCACTGTACATATGGAGTTCAAGTGAAAGGACAAGGAGCTCTGCAGCAGGCCAATACTGAAAGCAATATCCCTGTGTTCTGTCCTCATTTAGTCTTAACATTCTGTATACTCCCCTTGTCCTATGGGTCAAAAATGACCCGCCTTCACTAAACCCCTAAAATAAAGGAGCTTAATTGAATTTTAAACCCAAAATCTATTTTGCATGAAGAAACAACCTGTCATTCATCACAAACTTTGTAAATACTGTATCTGGGTTTTCCCTCTTCACAATGCAGAAATACATGCATTTAATCAGTGGACACCAGTTGTTTTTATTACAACACACATGTCATAATTGTTTTCCTTACTAACGTAGAGGTTTATTATTATTATTATTATTATTGCTAAAGGTACTGCATAAGTGTAAACATAAATGTTTTAGCAAGAGATAGCACTTGTATAGCCTAAGAAAGTAGCAGAAATGTGCAGAAAGTAGTTTTGAATGCATTTTATTGAAGGGAAACAATAACAGTCTTGAATGTTTTTGGCAACATAGTGATATATTCTTATATTCTGTACAATGAGGAATTCATTGACAAAATGCTAGTCTTCTCCCATTTTTTTAAACCATTGCCCCCACCCACAAGGTGTATAAACAACAACAATAAACAAGAATGAAATCAGATAATAGATACAAAACAAACAAGTGAAGAACATAAATCAATAAACTCTAATTAGCACATGTAGAACAGTATGCAAGTGTGTGTGCATGGACTTTGCAGATGTATTTCTCACACGTGCAGCACATAGTATTGGTTTTACAGTCCTTCTTTGGGGGCAGAACTGGCATCTCCTCTTGCCTGGCACAGCTGCAGCCTCAGGTGGATCAGGACAAGATTCTGCCCATTGAATAGCTTTCACAAGCGCTTGCAGATGTTGCTGTGCGGGGGAGGCGCTCCCTTCTTCGAATGTGTGTGGTTACAAGTGCCTTTCCCAGCTGCCGGGGTGGCAGGGTAGCTTAGTGGTTAGAGCATTGGACTAGTAACTGGAAGGTTGCAAGTTCAAACCCCTGAGCCAACAAGGTACAAATCTGTCATTCTGCCCCTGAACAGGCAGTTAACCCACTGTTCCTAGGCCGTCATTGAAAATAAGAATTTGTTCTTAACTGACTTGCCTAGTTAAATAAAGGTAAAAAAATATAAATAATTATCAGGGGGGAGAGTTCCATATCACAAAGGCATTGTATGAGGACACCTAAATGATGTTATGGAAGATGACCAGGGGCCAGCAGGTAGTCATCCTCCTGCAGCTGTAAGTTCCAATCACCTTGTCCAGGTTGTCCACGCCTCCTTTGATGTAGTTATAGTCCAGGATTCCTTTCCTCACGATCACTGATCTCAGTCGTTTTGTGCAGTGTGCTCAGGAGGACCACATTCTTGTTCCTCTCTGGGAGGTAAGAAACTAGAGTGGTGGTGGGGTTGAATGCAAACTTTGATGAGAAGGCCTCTCTCCCCCTTGTTGCGAGGAGTGCAGGGGGAGCTCAGGCTTGTTCTTTCTAACTGTGCCAACCATGATGATCTCCCTCTTCAGGAGCTGCTGGCTGAGTTCATAAGAGGTGAAGAAATTGTCACACGTGACATTGTGCTCCCTCAGTCCATCTGTCACGTCAAGCACAACCCGCATCTCCTGGTTCTTCTCCGGGCCTCAACTGGTCGGCTTCCCTGTGTAGACTTGCATCTTCCAAGCGTAGCTGGATTGTGCGTCACAGGCCACCCATATCTTGTTGCCAAACTTTTCTGGTTTGCAGGGCATATACTGCCGGAAAGGACAGTGACCTTTTGACAAAATAGATTACTATCAGTAATTAGTATCAGTGTCACAGAAAACAATCACATACATAAATTATATTACAGCAATACAACATAACATGAACAGTGGAAATCACTTACATTACAGATAAGGAAAATACATGTACCTCTGAATGGAACCTGTTGCTCATCCATTGTTATTTCAGGCCCAGGGTTGTAGAGGTATAACAGATTCTCCACCCACTTCTCCCAGACCTCTCTTATGGCCACCAGTTCGTCTCTCACACGCCTTGCATGTCTTGGCTCACGGTTATCAAACCATAGCATTCTTGAGAAAGTGTGAAAGACTTTCAGTGGCATTGTGGCATGGAAAATTACCCTTCCAATCTCTGCATCCCAGAGACTACATGTAGCCTCACCTCGGGACCTATACACACCCGCTAAGATTAGTAGCCCTATGTAGGCACGCAGGTCAATCTCATCCAAACTTTTCCAGTTGTCTCCATATTTACGGAAACCCTCAAAATGTGTAATCTCCAGGATGATTTTTTTCGATGGCTGGTGTGATGAACAAGTAGAATGTTGAGGCATGCCCTGGGCATGGGAAACTGCATGTCTTGTGGGCCCTGGGGTCATCCTTATGACATTTTGTGCTGCCATCCTGCCCTGGTTGTCATATGGTGACAAGTTGACAAAAATGTCTCTCTTTCAGCTTGGGGTCTTTCTTCTTCATCTGAAGATGATGCATCGTGCTCTGGGTTATACTCTTCCCCATCTTCTTCTTCAGATACCTCTTCCTCTTCCAAATCATTGTTCTCTTGTTCTTCCTAGTAATCTGAAAAAAATTAGATCTACAACCTGTTGGGCACTGAAATGTGCACTCATCAAATCAAATCAAATTTTCTTGGCTTCTTTGGCTTCAGCAAAGAAAGATCTGGGGGGACTGTCATCTGCAGCACCTGACTGCATTCCCCATTAGTAAACAATGCTTTCAAGAAATATTTATTTTGCCTGAAATTTGGTTTATTTTTGTCTGTGAACCTGAGTCATGTGTGGGGTCGTGGAGGGGTCGTGGAGGGGAGATGCTGCACATGCACAATAAAGTTTTAGATTTGTCTGAGTTCAATCAGTAGCACACAATCTCAATTTCTCATTGTGTGTGTGTGTGTGTGTGTGTGTGTGTGTGTGTCTGTGGTTTTTGTGGTGTGTAAATTATCTTATAACTGCCGGGTCAAAAATGACCCTAAGACAATCTTTGTACCCTGGTGGTGTACAGCTTTCATGGAAATATGAACAAAGGCGATGTTTCACTTTTTCTAATGTTGGGGTCACTCTAGGAAAAGTAATGAAATTTCAAGTTGAAAATATAACTTAGGGGTTTTTCTCTGCTGTTAAACATAGTGGCGGGTCATTTTTGACCCTTAAGACAACACAAGTTAGTGAGTTACAAGTTACAAGTAGTATTCTGCTGTCAGCCTCAGATATTGTGATCAAACATTCTTATATCTGTAAGTTTGTGTCATAGAGGCAGTTAGGGAAAGATCAGCGGAATGGCCCTCCCAGATCGAGTGCACTGATTTGAATTAGCTGCCATCGACACTTCTATAATCAAATCACTTTAATTCTGTCTCAACCGCATGGCTTCAACCTCTCCCCGAACTCTCACATTTTGTGCAACTAACCCGAATAGTTGCACAATATCTACTTAACCACATCACCCATGTGCCCATCCTGGTAGAATAGTAATATCTGTGTATGGTAGATCAATTTCACATGTGCATTCTCACTGACATTCCAGGCAGGAGGGGAGGATGTCAGAGAGTCTATGACAGTATTGGCAGCCACAGCATGTGCACACACACACACACACACACACAACACAACACACCACACCACACCACACACACATACCCACACATGTAAACAAGGTCCTGAAAGCTGCTGTTCGGATTGGAGTAATATCAGGATTAAGTGCCCTGTTGAGAGTATGAATGCCAAACCAAGCTACGAAATGTACATAATAATAAATAATAATATATGGCATTTAGCAGACACTTTTATCCAAAGCAACTTACATTTTAAATATGGGTTATCCTGGGAATCAAACCCACTATCCTGGCATTGCAAGTGCCATGCTTTACCAACTGAGCTACAGAGGACCATCATCTCTGTATCTTTACACACCAGGGCAATACCTTACAGATCTACATGGGAAGTGAGCAAATATTGAGCATGAAATATGATTATTCTCAAACTCAGCATGTCTGTTTCCAGAGTGATGATTTATGGCTGTCTGTGTCTTGATTAGTTGGCAGTGAGCCCTCAGGAATTGTGAATTGAGTTATCTGTTTGACAATTACAAATGATGTGGTGGCATGGGTCATGTCTATGTTGTGGTGATTGTATAGACAGGAGACGCAAGTCATAGTTTTAGTTGTCAGTCAAGTGTTAATTCTAATGTTATCATTTTGCAAGATGAGTGTCTAGGGTACATTTATGTTTTAGCTTAACCTGAACCTTGGTCTACTTACAGTACATGCAATCAGCAGGGATGTCATTATATAATGTATCATATTAATGACTTTAAAATCTATCTATAGTTCTGCCAATGGATTTACTCCTCCAAAGCCTGTGAGAAATGTTTGATATCGCAGGGAACGGATGAATGAAGGACACTTTTCAAAGCGCTTTCTCTGCCTGATGCTCAGATTGGATCATTCTCATCTGTGCTGTGGCTGGCCCTGTGGTAATCTTCACAGCCACATCTCCATTCCCACTCCAAGGGTTGCTTTGTCAGGAGATCTGTGTAATCTCCGTAAGCTAAGACTTTTGCAGGGGCATGAGCGTGACCTCATAGTGACACCACTATCACATTTTGGGGCAGAAAATACAAAATAAATGATTGGCTCGTTTTACATTGACGCCGTTTGTCGGGCTGTAGAGTGCAACTGTGAAAAGTAAAATGTTCTCATTGAGGTGTGTGGTCAGTCTCACCATAATACCTTTCCCTTTTCTCTGGACCTGTGAATGCAACGAATTAGTGCTGTGCGATTAACTGAAATGGTGGTTATTTTTCATTTTTTAATTGACCAATTGACCAACCGTTAAATTATTTTAATTCCATTTCGTTCGTTTTTTTTTCTGTGAGCTCAATGTGCAGTTTCTGTACAGATAAATCAGATGAAGCATGAACTGTGAGATGTAGTAGGGAGTTGTAGTTTCCAATTAGCAAATATTCTACATAGTTTAGCAAAAGAAAACATGGTAATGACCATGACTCCAATGACTACAATGACCATAATCCATTGTGCGCCCGCTAAAACTTATCAGGGTATATGCGGAGCTGACACAGAGAGAAGAGAGAATGCATGATCGAGAGGGATAGAAATCAGTTGCTTTGAGAGCCTGAAAATACTTGATCTAAGTGATTGATAGCTAGTATTCAGTAGTCATAAAGGTACGCCTTATTTACTTTGAAGAACGACTAAAATTGTGATTTTGTCAGACAGCATAGGCATCAGCTCTACAGAGATGAGATGATGACTTGTAATTAACTAATAAAGTAATCAAATAAAACAAATATTTATTATTAAAGAAATGATGGTTAGTAAGTGATAAGCAGTCAAGGGAAGTCACTACCATCATGAGAATTTTATTAATTGCTTAATTCTGTGTTACAGCACTCAAGCCACACAACGCATAGTGCATTGAAACCGAAATCCTAAATCCCAAAACCGTGATAATTTAAAAAAAATAATCAAACCAAAACTGAACCAACCTAAAAAAGCACTAATCGCTCAGCACTACAGTGAATATTACATCAATATTACATAAAAGTGAGCCAAGGCTGTGACAGGAAAGGAGCTCTTCAAGAGCTTTTGCTGGCATGTCTAGGACTAATGAAGAGGCTAGGTACAGGTAGTCTCGCATGATCATCCTTCCAAATCTTGTCTTGTTGACTTTACGTGAGAAGCCTGAAGCCTGAGGCTAGGCTACAGGACATGTACACTATAACAATGTCCTGTAATTTCAGAAATTGTAAATGGTGAACACAGGTTCTTTATTTGTTGGTCAGGATGGTGATAGTGTACAAGTCCTATCTCACGGGACCAAAATGTTCTCATGAATGATAATACAATAAGTAAGACTCTTTCTTGGGAGCAACCATTGGTTGTGTCTTATTACAGCTCTACATGTGAGACAGTAGCTACATCCCCCACTGGAATCTAAAGATAACACAGCACAGTTGGATGTCTTTGTTGAATTATTCAAGATTGACTAGCTCAATATAGCGCACCTGTCAAACGACAATATTACCCTTGTGATATCAAGATTTAACCCCAAACTCATCTCACAAGCTGCAGATGTCATTTTGCCATGTGTTATAGAACCTCTCAGGGCCAGGTATTGCTTCTCTCTCTCTAAGGGCCTGGTGCCCACATGACCAGCTCCTAGTTCCTAGGGCTCCAGCAGGCATGGAGGGCTCTCTCTGCTCTCTGCTGCTCAGGGGAGTGAGTGACAGCCGGGATGGGCAACTGAGCTGTCCCAGCAGAGCATACCTAATCGAATTGACTCGGTGAGAGCAGCAGCCTGGATCAAGTAATTACATGGAGCTAAAAACAAGCAGGCAGCCTTGGCTGGGCTCTGGGCTGCACACAATAACCAATCCAATGAACAGAAGAGTCCTTCCAACAATTCAGTGCCTTTTGAGAAGTTTTTTTTCACTTAGTTTTAACATTCTGTCATAAAGAGCACTATGATTTGACTATAAGATGTTAAATGTTCCTTAAAAAAAATATATTTAAAAAGGCATAGTTTCATCATATTAAAACAAGAGTTCAGTTTATGTAACAGCCCACTGGGCACACACTGTTCAATAAACGTTTTTACTACATAATTTCAATGAAATGACATTGAACCAACATGGAATAGATGTTGAATTGACGTCTGTGTCTGGTGGGAGGCTTGCCCTTAAAATTACGGACAGACAGACAATTCACTAATCACAATAAATAAATAATAATCTTCAGAAATGACTTTGTCAAAGCAACAATATAACTGTGGCTTGACAATGATGGTGAAAACTTGGAGAAATGTTGGGGTTAAAATCTTCCTAGAAGTCACATTGTGTGCATGGAGGGACATGTCAAAATGTGGAATTGTGTCACTAAAGCAAGTCTTTATTCATATAAAAAATCTGATTGAATTCTCCATGTGGTCTATATTAAAGGGCACTTTTTTGTATATATATAATAGGCTTTTAAAATTCAATGTTGGTGTACAATTTCTACTTAAAATATCAGCGACACAAAAGGAACTCATTTCGTGGAACTACCCAGTGTTTCTCACTTATGCCTAACTTCCCCTCAGTTTTTCCCTCCCTCCCTCCCTCCCTCCCTCCCTCCCTCCCTCCCTCCCTCCCTCCCTCCCTCCCTCCCTCCCTCCCTCCCTCCCAACATTGAATCCCTCCCCTCCCTCCTGCCTCTGTCTGGTATTTCCTAATATCGTTTGACACTCAAACACCAAACAAAGCAGCATAAACACCAAACAAAGCAGCATAAAGGACTAGATAGATAGAGGCTGAGGACTAGATGAGGGCTGACAGACAACAACACAGTCTCCATGGCAGGTGCTGAGGTTCTGATGAACCTGTTGTCACTACATCTGGTCTGAATGAGGCTCTGTACCTGGGTGGTGTCAGGTGCCTCACAACACACACCCCCAGACACTTAACGCCTTTCAGGTCTGTGGACAGAAACAATGACCTCTCCTGATTTGGCCAGGTTTGGATCCTGTGAACAGTTACTTGCCCCCTCTGTGACACTAAAGTAATCACATAATAAAATTATAAAATTTGTTGAAAGGTGGACAAAAAGTACATAATTAATTGAGATGCTTTTTATAAATGAATTATTAAAAGGTGGACCATTTTAAACTAGGATCAAGGACTGTGTGTGAATATAGTCGTATCACCCGCTCCCCTTCTTCAATCACAAACTTTTTGATTGGAGTGGTTAGGTGTAACAAATCTCTTCGTCGTCTGAGGAGTAGGAAGGATCGGACCAATATGCAGCGTGGTAAGTGTCCATGTTAATTATTTATTAGACTGAACACACGAAACAAAAGAACAAAGTGAAAGGAAGAAACGAAACAGTTCTGTCAGGTGAATACACAAAACAGAAAACAACTACCCAAAAATCATAATGGGAACACAGGCTACCTAAGTATGGTTCTCAATCAGAGACAACGATTGATGGGGAACCATACCAGGCCAAAAGCAAAAATACAAAACCTAGAACAAAAACATTGAATGGCCACCCCAACTCACGCCCTGACCAAACTAAATTAGAGACATAAAAAAGGAACTAAGGTCAGGACGTGACATTAGGAACGTTTACAATTTAGATTTTGCAGTTTAATTGACAGTGAAAATTTCCATACGAAAAAAAAGTTATCCTTTGGGGGCTCAACAGTATCTCTCATATTTAGATGCTATACCTCACTTTTTTTCTGTCAAAGTTCTACCCCTCTAGAAAAGTTTAGGACATTCATTCCATTTAATCAGAGACATCAAAACAGTAGAGACAAAGGTATGAACAAAGAGAAGTCTGGAAGAGGATGGATCTGATGATGAAGTGTTGTTGCCACCTACTCAGAGGAACTAAATACTTCTTAAACATCTGTTCTAGGTCAAAGGTCTACAGTACACTCTGATATTTGCATATTGTCATTTTCAAAGGCCGTTCAGAATCCTCTGGGTGATGACACTTTATTTTTTGACAAAGAATACTGATAAACAACAGCCATGGCACTGCTACCTGCACCTGATGAGAGACCCATTCCCCACAGCATCTTATCAGGTGGCCCTCCAGCCCTCTATTCTGAGCACAGAAACGGTATGTAACCTTAGCAACCATCTGCCTACCTGAGTTAGATTCCACAGTTAGATTTGTTTATTGTTGCACTACCAGAAAATAAAATATACTTTTGAGCCATATAGGGGTCCTTGAAATTATTCTAAGAAAAGAGTGGGTGTAATTTGAACATGTAATGTGATACTTGCAACACATCTGGAGTATCTTTCATTTTACAAACAGAATGCTGTAACTCAACCAAATCCTCTTCTGCAACTGAACGTCTTATTTAAAAGAACCCGAAAGCCATATTTTAATATAATGTTTAAATATATACAGTATAGAAAATGTTAACAAAACACTGAATTAACCAATTAACTTAATCACTTAGGCAAAAATAAATGATTTTCCGACTCATTGCTGTAAAGTACATTTTAAAACCATTGCAGTGCAAAAACATCTATTCCATTAGAAACATCTGGATTGTACGTTCCATATTGATTTTCCTGCAAGATGCTCATGAAGAAACAAAGGCAAAGAATAACGAAATTGCTGACAAACATGTTTTGGATGAATTTATTATGTTTTGGCAAAATTGTAAACACAACACTGTACTTACTGCGCGTGCATATACTGTACACCACACACCAGTAAATAGCTTATTTATCATTACAAACACCAGTTTAGCATATCAAATACAATTCTAAGATTGAGATTACAACGCACTGATGACACAATATCAAAGTGGCAAGCTTTCTAGCTCCCAATAATGACAACAAAATCAAATCAGTCCAAAAAATATACACGCTTTCCAGCGTCCAAATAACACTACAAAATCCTATCAGCAAATCCATACACGGTGTAAACAACTAGATAAAGAGTGTTTTGTTATGCCACATTTGTTGCTTCGGCAGTTATGTTTGAGAATGTTGTAATTATCCTTAACAAACAGAATGATGTTCTGCTTTTCAAATACAAAGCAAAACATTAATTAGGTTTCAACTGTTTTTTGGCAAAACGACAGAAGTATTCTCAACCCATCTTGATGACGTAGGAAATGTTCAGTGCTTTTCTTCGAGGCACAGGTTTTAGATGGCACGAATAAAAGACAAGGTAAACTGGGAAGACAGAGAGGGAGAACCAAGACTTTGAAAAAAGCATTGAAAAGAGACCAAGTGACAGCGACTGAACGACTGAACAAAACATACTTTTGGAAAGACATTCAGGAATGAAATTGTTGGATCGCGTTAAAAGGCATTTCTCTTCATATCAAAGGATCCACTAGAGTCTCAATATGATGCACTTATTTCTCAACAAAAAAACCTATTATTAGAGATTTGAAATGTGTCCATATTTGTGTAATAAAACGTAATAGTCTGCCGACCACTGGGATTGGAGATCACATACTGTAGAATGGCCATGGGACCTATACGTGTACGACATGAACCGGATGATGACTAAATCTGTGGCACTGAAACTATCTGTATTAAAATGCTGCAAACCTTACTCATCTATACATGTCTTGATGGCTACTCACTAGCAATGACTGAAACTAGAGTGGTATTCTCATTACAGGATAAAGAATGTGCACACAATCCACTTTAATTCAGGATGTGTGATTTGAAAGAGACTCAGCCTAGGTTGGGCTGGGACCATGACTCATAATGAGGTGTGGATGTGTAGACAGCGGATGAGCCACTCTTTCAATAATGCAACAACTTCAACTCATTTTCGCAGAGCTGGGTCGGCTGAACCACTTTGAAGGCCAGCATCCTAATATTCCCACTTCCCCAAACATTGTTAAGGGATCATTTACGACTGCTGTTTATCCGGATATTAACCCAAACATTTAACATCTATGGGCATTTAACCTGTGTACTCTCAAACCACGGTTACCCCAGTCCTTCCAACTGTCTTACATGTGGCCCAGAACATTAACATGTATCTCTTGGCAAAGTGGAGATACAACTATATTAACATGTCCTGTGCTCTGAGCAGGGGCTTTTATGCAGAACAAATGGCAGTGCTTTACAGTGTTGTCCCTGGACTGCAGGGAGGACAGATCATTGCTATTTCACATCTGATTTTTACGGCTTTGAAACTGAATGATGAGAAGAGCTCTGTAAGCAGCATCATACCTAAAAGCACTTCTAAAAATGTATTTGTGGCATCCCTTAAAGGCAGTCAGTGCTCTCTCTCTCTCGCTCTCTCTGAACAGCATGTTATTCCTCTTTCCCTCTGAGCTTAACAACAGAAGTGTACCTAATGAAATTTACTAACAAGAGCAGAGGAGACCTGCAGTGATCCCTGGAAGCGGTCCATACCACTCTGTCACATGTTGATGATGATTTTTGGGAATATGCAACAGCCAAAAATCCAGAATCCTAAATGTATATAGTATTATTGGCCAGAATCGTTTCATTCTACAATAGGTGATAGTGCTTATTCAAGGGTAATGAGATGGATGACTTTTCCATTCCAATGCATCCTGCAATACCCATCAAGGGCTTGATATGTTACCAAAATGTGTTTGAATTGGTGAATGACTAATACTCACTTCCTCATGTGAAAACAGGCTTGTTTTATCTACAGCACTGTGTGATTCATTTCTGCCTCAGTCATCTCAGTTGGCCCAGGTGTGGACTTGATTTCATTTTGCCCAGTTGTGGACTTGATCTCGTTCTGCCCAGGTGTGGATTTTATCTCATTTTGCCCAGGTGTGGATTTGATCACATTCAGCCCAAGTGTAGATTTGATCTCATTTTGCCTAGGCGTGAATATGATCTCAGTTTGCCCAGATGTGGAGTTGATCTCAGTTTGTTGAGGTGTTGATTTGATCTCACCACAGCTTGTGTCTTTTCTATCTTCCTTCAGGTGATCCAGATCCTTCTTCTCTTTGGCTGGGGAGGTGTCTTTGCTCTGCCACTCTGTCACTGTGTCAGTGCAGGTCACTCTCCTGGCCCCCTGTTTGGTCCCGTTGCTGGTCTGCTGTGGGGTGCGTGGGTCCCTGGCCATGCTGTAGCCGCTCTGGATCATGGAGAGGGTGCGGTGGTGGGCCTCCTGTCTCTGGCATCTGTAGAGCCCGCGGAACGCTGAACGGAACTTCTGAGACATCAGGTTGTACACAACAGGGTTGATGGCACTGTTGGCATACATACAGATCCGACAGAACAGAACAAACCAGGCGTCCAGGTAGGGTGTGGCAATGAAGGAGTTAATAAGGACTAAGGTCCGGTAGGGCATCCACAGTAAGGCGAACAGGATCACCACCACTGAGAGCATCTTAGTGACCTGTGAGAGAGACAGGAGAGATTAGATCAGGGGAGATCTAATGCATACTGTATGTTCACTCATGTCACAATAAACCTGGGCTAAGCCATTAACCTTTTAAATCCAATAATTGGATGAACATGCATACATAACCGTTTAAACATATGTGTCAAACTGTCATATTCAGTGGTATCGGAAGCACAGGTAAATACTGTGGGACGTATTACAGTATCATTAATCTGATTCCCTTATCGCACTCAACATTACATTAGAGATTACCTTTAGCACTCCACAATTCAGTGTTTATCTGTGTGAGGGCCTTGTATCAAGCAAACAGACACACTGTGGCCACTCTTAACCAGAGAGTGTTTGGCATTGGCCAGCAGGCATAGTGGATTATGTCAACGAGGCCACAGGGGCCCCCAGTGTCTTAGGGAGAACAGACCCCCATTTCAGAGGTTGGTATATCCTCAGAGAGAGAGAGTGAGAGAGAGAGAGAGAGAGAGAGAGAGAGAGAGAGAGAGAGAGAGAGAGAGAGAGCGCGAGAGAGAGAGAGAGAGCGAGAGAGAGAGAGAGAGAGAGAGAGAGAGAGAGAGAGAGCGCCCTGGCTTTGTGACCATGGCGACAACACACAGGCAGACATTCTAGAACCCCGGTGAGACAGATGAAGAACCACCGTAAGACTCCACTGATTAGCCTTATCACTCCCAAACAATGGCACAGGCTGTCTTTTATCCCCTGCTCACCTTTTTGTCTGTACGAATTTTAAACACTTTACTCTCACCAATTCAAAACCTTTTATTAGTCGTCCTACGTTTGATCATGGCAACACAAAAGAGAGGCGGTTGATACTCGTATCATACATGGCCTCTTTAAGCTAAATGCTTTTTGAGATAAGGTTCCCTTGATAAACGACAGTCGATGACAGCAACCTTGAGTGAAATAAAAAAATTGAAGCGTTTAATTGAAGCGGAGAGAGCCATGGAGGTGAAGGCTTTAATTATACAACAGCGAGATAATGACACTGAGGATCACTGTGACATTTTGAATATATTTTCATAACGCATCACCAGCACAGGGAGTTTTAAAGCAGACTGCTGTAGATCACAAACAAAGCTGCTGCAGATCATAGCAGGTTTGAATTAGGTTGAATACAGGAAATATACAACTTGTAGTGTAGTTGAGGTTTAAAAGGGCTTCTGAAATGTGTAATTTCCACTACAAAATTTCAGACTTGATGTACGAAAAATGTATTAACCTCTACAAAAATGTCCATGAATCATAATCCACATAAGAATTCACATTTCCTGTTGCTGCAGGATTATTTTCCTGCGGTAGCAAACTGGTTCAAATTAAGATCCTACAGGAGTTTCATCATAACTTCATCAGATTTTTATCAGCAAATCAAATAGAGGTCTAATAAATAAAAGAGCAAAGACTAACTGTTGGAGAACTGAGACTATAATCATCTGCTGCATTAAGCACACTTCAATGGAAATTACAAATCTTATTATGCAAATATTTTGTCAAATGGAGCTCCTTGAACACTTGAGATTAAGATCTACCCACAATCAAAAACCGATGCACGCACGCACACACACACACACACACACACACACACACACACACACACACACACACACACACACACACACACACACACACACACACACACACACACACACACACACACACACACACATACATACACACACACACACACACACACACACACACACACACACACACACACACACACACACACACACACACACACACACACACACGCAAGGTCATTTAGAGCATCCTGACATGACATATGTTATTTTCTTCACTTTTCTGCCACAGAACTGACAGCTGTTGCTGTACCCAGTGTTCTGTTTGAGTCTATGTTTTCATTTCAGCCTTGAAACATCATTATAGCTGTGGACCTGTGGATAATAAGGAACTGTGGACACTGTATCCCACAGCAGGTGCAATGCACTGGAGAGCCTGGGGAAGTCATTATTTCAGAGGCGAGACTTTTTTGTGTGTGTCTATGTGTATGATTTTACAATCCTGTGTTTTATTTCCCCATTGCAATACATGTAGCTTACAATGCTGTCATACTGAGCAAGCACTAACTGGCTGTGTGATATTCCTCAGCCAAATGTGTCTCATGCAAAGGATTTTGCCAATGCTGACTGATAAACGGGAGTTATTTTCTTCATTCTACAGTATGGTTGTATTTCTAGACCCTGAAGGTCTATGCCACTGTTTACTTACTGTTTTGTAACATTGTGATTAGATAGGTATTCATATTTTGAATGCTTCTGTTATGTAGGCAATGTGAAAATAAATAATTACATGAATTTGCTAAGGAAGTGGGTATTACCATACACATGTGTTTGGAAACAATTGATGGGTGAAATCAAAACATACATACATAGCCTACATACAAATACGGCCTTGCTTACCCTCATATTAAATGGATAAGGGGAATCTGGGTTTTCAGGCATAGTACACAGTGTACAATACTGTAAAGTCTGGAGAGAACACGTATAAAGCTACGGCTAAGGCACTTGACATTGTGCAACACCACAGACTCAGACCCCCTGAGAAAGCATTTTACCCCAACAGCTCCAGAAACCATTACAGCTATTTCACCCTTAGGTCAGTCATAACCAAGGTGGGCAGTGCAGTTGACTCTGCAAACAGCAGGCCACTTATCCCAAGTGATTGGAAGAACATGATGCTTTGATGGTATCATGCGCTAATCCGTGGAGATCAGAGAGCAGGGTAAAGATTATGCTGGGGTCAATTGTGACCAAAGCCATTGGATGTCAATTACAGGAGGACATAAAGGGGGCTCCTTGCTCTGTGATGCACGCACCTGTTTCCTGGAGGAGAGCGTGCTCTTCGGGCGGCCCTGACGACCCCCTTTCCCTCCATCTGCTGGTTCCTTGCAGCTCCTGCGGAGCATGGTGGCACCAGAGGAGACCGTGCCCACATCGGGCCGGTTGGGGAGTGGATTGAGGTACAGGATGCGGGCGATGAGGCCGTACAGGACGATGGCCAGGAGCAGAGGGATCACATAGAAGATGGCAAAGTCAATGAGGTATATGGGGAGGTAGAGGTCACGGGACACCTTGTAGCCACACTGGATGCTGCCGCTCTTCATTACCTGGATGTCCACCAGGAAGAACCACAGCATGCAGTAGACACAGGTGAACACCCACACCCCTGCTATGATCCGCTTGGCCCGGGACACTGTGCACACTGTCTGGGCCCTCATTGGGTGGCAGATAGCAATGTACCTGGAAATGGAGAAGCACAAACAACAGACACTTTGGCTTGTTGTTCTCCAAAGAAATGTATACAGCAAATTATTCCAAATAGTTTTTGTTTATGGCTTTGGTTGATGAGGTATAAAGGGGTTACGGTAGTTGAGGCATCACTCACCTCTCCACAGTAAAGGCTGTTATAGAGCAGGAGGACACATTGATGCCAAGGTACTGGAGGTAGGTGATGCCAAGGCAGCCAGCATGCCCAAACACCCAGGTACCCGTCAGGCTGTCTGACACATTGGGCAGACCAGCGGCAACCAGCACGGTCAGGTCCGCTATGGCCAGGCTGACCAGGTAGCAGTTAGTGGGCGTACGCATGTGTCTCGTGGTGAGGACCACCAGAACCACCATGATATTACCCACAATGCCAAGTCCACAGACTAGCAGAACCAGAAAAACTGCCACAGTCTTGTACTCCAGAGACTGGGATATAGGGTCCCCTGGTCCCACCAAGGAAATGTTGGTTGGGGTGTCCATCCTTGAGCTCACATTTTCTGTCATGTTTGCAGGTGATGAGTTTGTTTCTATGTGAGTAAGATGGAGAGAGGGAAGGACATAGGAACTTGCATGTGTGAGTGTGTGATATGTCAGCGTGGGAATGTAGGAATAAATGTCCCTACATGTGTTCTGTATTTGTTGGTAATGATACCCTTTTAATGGTATACTATGTTCCGTCTGTCTTCAGCCTATTTCATTATTTTGCAGGGTTATAATTTGATTTAATTAATCAAATCAACATGTTGGAGCGAATTTTCCTCTGCCTCTAGCCCTTAAACAAATGAGAATGCCATTGATCCGCCTGAAAATAGAACAATTATTGTAGTTAATTGAAAGAATACTACTATCAAAGTATCTACCTTGGGAAAGACATGCATTGCCAATTGCTAAATACACATGATAGATAAATGCTGTTTGTTTGAATGTCAACATTAGGAGTAAAACAATTGGCTCAACACATGTTGGTAAAAGAAAACATTATAAACCATCTGTACAGATGGTTTCGTTCTCTGCAATAAAAATGACCAACAGGTGGCAGTGTTTCCCCTATATTCTTACCCCTATGTTCTAAAAGCGTGTCTTGGCAGAAATATATATACTGTATAAAGAAATTACATATTTTTGCAGCGGTGGCAACAATTTAGCAGCGCTAAATGAATATAGGGGAAACACTAGGGAGACATTATAAACTCCCACAGAAAATTATTCAAATGAGGCATTTTAGTTCTGCACAGTATTAGTTAAGCATAACAAATTCCCAAAAAGCATGCCAGCGCTTTCCAGACACTTGACATTTCCAAAATGATTCATTTAGATTGGTAAAGATAAAAATTATATTCCAATGTGTGCTTTCATGCATGTGCAACATACAGTATGTTTACTTGAAGCCCAGATAATGCAGATTAATATTCAGTAGAATATAAATGACCTTTTGGGGCCATTTAGCAGCTAATAGTTTCATATATTTAACACAATATCAATACAATTCAACACAAACATCAATACACTCTTTACAAATATCACCCCAAGAACCTCATCGACTGTGTTTCAAATCTGCTTTAGGCTTAGTCAGAGTGCAACACATTTAGTGAGTGAAAGCCATCTAGACATCTGTTGCTCTTTTCAGTCTCCTTGCCTTGTAAAATGAGATTGGGCCTCCTCCCCAGAGGATACCTCTAATAAATTGAGGTGGACATGAAATGAAAAGTAATTTAACTGAAGCCCACCATAATTCAGACACCACCATCCCCCCACATCTCACAGTAAACTTAGTTTTACCCATTTCTACATTTTCATTATGTTGGGCTGTTGGTCTGAAGCAATTTTAACATCGCTATGCAGAGATGATTGGAAGAATAATAATTCTGTATTATGGTCAGTATAGATTATCATCTACCAGCTACAGGCTGTACATTTAATAAACTGTTAAATAGACTATAGATGTGTTTGTTTACTAGGTTTGTCTTTAAAAATAGAAGTAAGCCTATTTGCTAGCCACAGATACTTTGCTGTGACTATTACATTTAATGTATTTCATTTTTTAACAACACATATCTTTACTGTGTTCTCTGTAGTTTGAACTCTCTGCTGTCATTGGTTGCTCTGATCATCACTGCAGTACACACAATCCAGAATGTCATTATTACACTGGGCTCTGGATTTCTATTGTCTTGTGTTGTGATGGATGCCAAACTTTCATTCTGATTCTGTTGGAAATTATGGTGGTAACTGAAGTCATGTGATGTTGATTAAGCTGTTGGAGATTGGGCATGTTTCCCTATAGCAGCATGGTCATAAATGGAAGAAACATTTTGGAGCTTGTTTGTCAATCTGTCATTCTATCAGTGTTTTTGTGCCTGCATGTGACAGCAGCATGCGAAGCCATCAAATCCAGTAAGAGTTGTTCAAAATATGTGGCTCATAGAGGCTCATCACAATCTTTCGGGCGTCATGGACTATTGACACTTAAAATGTACAAGTAAATGAACAAAAATTATCTTGTCATATGGATCAGCATAATTATGGAAAACAATGACATTAACTAATCATCAAACTCATTAATTAATATTCAAACTCATGAATCAATATTCAAATTAATTAATCACTGAGGACCTGATGACCCTATATGAGATATATATCATCAAAAAATAATCGACAGCTACAATTTCCCCACTACAGGTCATTTTCAAATTCATAACCTACCTATCATGTTGTCTCCAAAAACCCACAATAATACTTCACAGAACCCTGCTGTAGAGGCAACTTCCAGAAATGATTAAGAATTAATGGTGAATTTTGCAGGAAAATTTCAGAGAAATATTAGGCAAACAATGTGACAATTAATAATGCCTTTAATAACTTTAATCCCTTGCACCTCTCCTGCCCAAATCAATCTCAAAATTTGCGCACCTACCTTATATCCATTCTTGCTAATTAATGCGCATAGACACACTTCCCCAATTTCTCGTTTGTTCAAATTATTTTCAGCTCTGTTATTCACCTTGAACACTGTGCAGTTAAGACTCGTTTCTGTTGTCTAAGAGAATGTACAGTCTTGCAGACCAGCAATGCGCTGACATAGACTATGATGCGCCTTCACAGCCTCTCCAACGCAGTCCATGCGCTTTCGTCATAGCTCATGTATCCCACCTTGCGTTGAACCACTGCCACAGCGGTGTTTTGTTAATCATTAACCCATGGAATCCTAAACTATGCCGTTCTGCATGCAAGAATACAGAATTATATAGATAATTCAGCCAGTCATCAAGGCTACATTTATTTATGTCTGGAGCCTTTCTTACATGGAATGTTCTCTTTTTCGGATAGTAATCACTAGCCTACAATTTACATTATGCCCTGAATTACCACAGTAGGTCTAGGCCTATATCAAAATGACCATACAAATATTTTACTAGTCCAGGACAAAGTAGGAAATTGTATTGTGTTACCCACCATCCTCAGAAATCCCCACCTGCACTTCACCTTCACAAGTCCATCACCACCATGTGCCTCCCGCCAGCACCATCCCACTCCTGACACCAATGTAGGCTAACCCTAATTAGGCCAATATTAAAATAAGATATAGAAAATAGGTTTAAAAAAAAATATATATATATATATACAATGACGCCATAAACAGTGACAGAGTTGTATTTTGTTAAGTAATTGAAGTCATGCTTCATATTGAGCGCACGGTGGCGCCAAAGCCAAATCACTAAACTGACAGTGTCGTATTTTGATGACGCCACGGTAATGGCCGCTCTTAATGTATCGTGTAGGTTTTTTTGTTTTCTCATGCATAGCAGATAAATAACCATACAATTATTTATTGTAGAGCGTCAGACATAAAGAAAGAGACTGGGTTGTTCTTAACGCCGCAAACCTGTCTTCAAAGAGGTTCAGGTTGGAAAGGTGAATAAAATATAATAATATTTAAAGTGTAGCTACTGGTGTTTTTAGAGGGAGGGCTGCATTGTTAATTGAACAGACAAGACACGCATGCTTCGATAGCAGACCAGAAAGCGGTGTTTCGCGTGTGTAAAGTTGCTTTTCAGTTGTATTGGTTGATTGCACCTTTGTTTAAGCGCATTGTGGCTTCTTTTAAAGACAAATCAGACGTTGACGTTGGTCTCTTGTCTGCTAGAGCCCTGGCAGTTTTCGGGCCTGCTTCACCGGGTAGTTAGCTAGTATTGTAGCTAAGCGCTAACTAGCAAGCGAACGATACGTCTCGTCCTACAGCGCCCAAGTTGCCTCTTGATTTGCTTATCTACTAGATAGCTAGCTACCTATGACATTGTTCTACTGTAAACACCGAGTACCCGAGTTTTCATCTGATATATTATTAAAGGAAGCGATGATAACCTACCGGCTGAAACAGATAGCTACTATCAATCGCTAGCCAGCTAGCTAATGTGTTTCTGACCGAATGTTATTGACCTGCGTGAGGTTGACTCTTTTTGAGATGAGGCGGATGCCTTCTCTCTACATGCATGAATCTGATTACGAAATGTATGTAGTAGCTATAATGTTGATCAGATGGCTAGCACACTTGGACATATTGTATCGAGAAATAGATAGCTGGCAGTAGTCAAATGACTCCCATAATGATATTTAGTTACTAGCTGGTTAGTAAATCCTCCTACAAAATTATTGTAACTAGTTACTCCAAAAAGTAGATGGTGTGTTTATGGTATGTACCAAAATGTGTATATTGCCCATAGACGTTTTTTTGTGTATTAAAGAAATGTATTCTCATTTTAATAAGACACTTATATAATCAAATATGTTACTCTATTTTAGTGGATCATTCTCCAATGGACACCCCTGAGAGCCCCACCCAGTCCCCTGAAAGCCCCAACCAGTCACCCCAGTCCCCAGAGGAAGAGGAAAAGGGCATTTCTGACAGCGAATTCCTGGCATCCCCCGAGGAGGAGGACAGGCTGCTCTCCGACAGCGAGCTGCTGAATGATGAAGAAAATGACGAGTTAGATGAAGAGGGTGGTGGAGGTGGGGACTCTGAGCTGGATGATGACGGAGATGAGGGGATAGTTCAGGAGCGTATCTCTGATCCAGAGGATGATGAAGCGGGTGGAGACGGTAGAAGGGATAGCCATACTGGTTTAGAACAGGAGCAGGAGGAGTCAGTGGGGATGGTGATGATGGGACAGGTGAGCCAATCAGCTGATGAGGATGAAGAGGAGGACCAGGTCAGCCAAACTCCTAAGTCCCCTGATTCTGAGCCAGAGCAGGAGAGGTCATCCCCCTTGGCTGAGCAGGAGATGTCCAGATATGAGAAGGAAGAAGAGCGGGGTGAAGGAGGGGAACCATCAGCCAAGCTGGCAGCAGAGACGGCAGAGGTAGACGATGAAGATGAGGAGGAAGAGGGGCGGAGGAGGAGGAGGAGAGTGGTGGTGGTGAATGAGATGGAGTCGTCTGTGTCCAGAGAGCTTGATGAACATGAGCTGGACTATGACGAGGAGGTTCCTGAGGAGCCCAATGTTCTAGCGCCTGATGAGGATGAGGAGGTGGAGAAAGGACCTGGAGATGGGGAGAAAGAGGACAAGAGCATCAAAAAGAAAGAGAAAATACCAATCCTTCCTCCATCCCCGAAAGACGGTCCACCTAAGAAGCTTGAAGAGTCCAGGGCTCAGGAGAGAGGAAGGAGAGATTCCTTTCGTGACAAAAAGAAGGATGAGGATGATGGCGAGATTGATGAGGGAGAGATAGATGTAAGTAATGTAAATGGAGTTTACAGTGCCTTCAGAAAGTATTCTTACCCCTTGACTTATTCCACATTGTGTTTCAGCCTGAATTCAAAATGAATTAGATTCATAATTTTTCTCACCCATCTACACACAATACCCCAGGATGACATTTTTGCAAATGTATAGAAAATTAAATCATTATTAAATATCTCATTTACATAACAATTGACACCCCTGAGTCAATACTTTGTAGAAGCACCTTTGACAGTGATTACAGCTGTGACTATTTCTGGATAAGTCTCTTAAGAGCTTTGCACACTTGGATTGTACAATATTTGCACTTGATTATTTTAGAAAATTCTTCAAGCTCTGTCAAATTTGTTGGTGCTCATTGCTAGACAACTATTTCCAATTCTTGCCATAGATTTTCAAGCAGATTTAAGTCAAAACTGTAACTAGGCCACTCGGGAACATTCAATGTCTTCCTGGTAAGCAACTCCAGTGTATAATTGGCCTTGTGTTTTAGGTTATTGTCCAGCTGAATGGTGAATTAATCTCCAAGTTTCTGGTGGAAAGCAGACTGATCCAGGTTTTCCGCTACGATTTTGCCTGTGCTTAGCTCTATACCGTTTATTTTTGTCCTAAAAAACGTACTAATCCTTGCCGATGACAAGCATACCCATAACATGATGCAGCCACCACCATGCTGGAAAGTAGAGTGGTACGTAGTGATGTGTTGGGTACGATTTGCCCCAAACATAGTGCTTTGTGTTCAGGACATAACATACCTTTGCCACATTTTTTTCTGTTTTTCTTAGTGCCTTGTTGCAAACAGGATGCATGTTTTGAAATATTTGTAGACTGTACAGGCTTCCTTCTTTTCACTCTGTCTTTTTAGGATAGTATTGTGGAGTAACTACAATGTTGTTGGTCCATCCTCAGTTTTCTCCTATCACAGCCATTACACTCTGTGACTGCTTTAAAGTCACCTTTGGCCTCATGATGAAATCCCTGAGCGGTTTCCTTCCTCTCCGGCAACTGAGTTAGGAAGGACACCTGTATCTCTGGGTGTATTGGTACACCATCCAAAGTATAATTAATAACTTCACCGTCCTCAAAGGGATAGTCAATGTCGTCTTTTTTATTTATACCAATGTACCAATAGGTGCCCTTCTTTGCGAGGTATTGGAAAACCTCCCTGGTCTTTGTGGTTGCTCAATTGAGGGACCTTACCGATAAGTGTGTGTGTGAGGTACAGAGATGAGGTAGTCATTCAAAAACAATTGTAAACGATATTATTGCACACAGACTAAGTCCATGCAACTTATGTGACTTGTTAAGCATATTTTTACTCCTGAACTTATTTAGGCTTGCCATACTTATTGACTTATTGACGTTTCTGCTTTTAATATGTAATTATTTTTTAAATATTACTAAAAACATAATTCTACTTTGACATTATGAGGTATTGTTTGTAGGCCATTGACACAAAATCTCAATTTAATAAATGTTAAATTCTCTAGCACAACAAAATGTGGAAAAAGTCAAGGGGTGTGAATACTTTCTGAAGGCACTGTATATGCTGTCTCGGTCTTCAATCTGTATTGTTGTCATTTTCATTGAGAGTGATTTTTTTTTTTGCGTATACAGGGCTTCTCACACTAACATGAGGGAGGGAATCAAAACGGTAGATCAGATCAAGTACAGGACTGCAAAGTCAGAACCAATGTAACAATACAATAAACTTGCCATGCAATACAATTTATACCCTGTTCCAGTGTCATAATAATGTTACAGCAGTTACACACATGGGTAAGTAGATTGATATTTAGCCTGGGTTCTGTTTCCTTTGTGCAGGATGATGACCTAGAGGAGGGAGAGGTGAAGGACCCCATGGACAGGAAGATCAGACCCAGGCCCATCTGCCGCTTCTTTTTGAAAGGTACCTCAACATACTCTCCTGTGCACCACACACGTGTACAGCACCCGTCTTAATTATGACCAAGCTACGCTGTGCAAACATTGCGTGTGCAACTAGAGCATTCGATTCTACACCAAAGACGTATCATGATGAAGATAGTGTAAGCTACTTTATCATTAACACAAGCCTTGCATTTTGTTGCTTCACTGATGTGCTGCTTCTCTAGCCTGTGAAGCATGTCTCTTGTTGTTGAAACTTGTTCAGTGAGGCAGTGATATTAAAAACACTGGTTTCAGACAGCAGGGGGAAGCATTGTACTTCATATCTTACATAAAGATAATGTGGTAATGGAATAGCATTAGTAGCTAAACCACATACACCGATGATTGACGTCAATTTACATCCAACCACAATTTTCTTCAAAGTATTTGTATTCAATGAACATATGCTTTTTCCAATTCCCATTTATCTGTTATCACAAAATGATACCAAATGTTCTGTTTTTCTTTCCCAGGTAACTGCACATGGGGTATGAATTGTAGGTTCATCCATCCAGGGGTCAATGACAAGGGCAACTACTCTCTCATCTCCAAGCCAGACCCCTTCTCTCCCAACGGGGCACCACCTGGAGCACCCCACCCTCTCATGCCAGGCAATAACCCCTGGGTATGCACCACCCCTGACCTCTCACTGCCGCTGCATGGCTGTATGATTTGAAGAGTGTGTGTATGTAGGCTACGTGTGTAAATGTGTTGTATTTATGTCTGTTACTGTCTTTTACCTCTGTCTCAGGGTGGACCTGCTGTTGAGGAACTCCCTCCACCCCCTCCTCCAGTGGAGCCTCCTGTGGAGAGTGCCTGGGAGAGGGGTCTGAGACATGCCAAAGAGGTACAACACCCTCTCAGCTCTCACAAGCTAAATGTACTCCTCTTCTGTATATGTTATGTTTCAGCACCAACTGATTTCGTGTTTGATACTTTTTTGATTAACATGTTTTCTGAGAGGTTCCCATGCTACATTTGGCTCGAGAAGCCTCTTTATACTAATCAATGTATAAATGTAATCAATGTAATCAATGTAATCAAAGACTATGATTCATTAGTGGACTTTCCATGTACATGTTGCCCTATTCCTCTAGGTGTTGAAGAAAGCCACTATACGCAAAGAGCAGGAGCCAGACTTTGAGGAGAAACGCTTTAACGTGACCATTGGAGAGGATGAGAGAGACTTTGACAAAGAGAACGACTTCTTCAGGGAACGCAGCTACCGCATCACCAGAGAAATCCGAGACCCAGGGTAAGCTCAACAGCTCTAGACAAAAGAGAGACCTAAAGTGAGTGCAAAATATCTTGCCTGTGGATGTTTTTAGACTACGTCTCATATTTAATACATTTATTGCCTTTCCCCTTAGTGACGTGGAGTTCAGAGACCCAGTCTATCCGTAAGTACAGTGGAGGGGAAATAGCAGCATCCTCTTTTCACGCAGCTCTTATCTTTACTTTCTCTTCCCAAACAACTACTGCCATCAGCCGCACATGGCCCTGCCATCAGCCGCACATGGCCCTGCCATCAGCCGCACATGGCCCTGCCATCAACCGCACATGGCCCTGAATTAATTGTCTTTGATACAAATATATGATACAGAGACTCATAAAGATACTCATAGAGCATGTAGCTGCACAACCATATGAAACAAAATATCTTATTTCCTATTCATCTATATACTTTGATTTCCCCTCGCATGTTTGGGATCTCTTTTCAGTAACGACCCTTATGCTGATCCCTACTATGACTACGAGATGGAGGCCTTTTGGAGAGGGGGACAGTATGAGAACTTCAGAGTGCAGTACACAGAGACCCCTCTGCCCTACCACTACAGTGTGAGTACACTCAAAAGAGATGTCCACCCCTTAAGGACTACACGCCTTACAAACACTAATACGCAGAGATATTAACTTTATTAATACAAAGAGATATGAACTTTATTACGCATAGGCCTATTGATTAAAGATGATCTTGAAGGAACCATTAAAGGAGCCTTGCTGTAGGACCATGACCGAGTGTTCACAAATCCACCTGTGTGAATGTCAGGAGCGTGAACGAGAGCGGGATCCGCGGGAGCGCCACCGCGAGCGAGAGCGGGACCACCGCGAGCGAGAACGCCGGCAGAGAGAACGCGAGAGGGAAAGAGAGAGGGAGCGAGAGAAGGAGAGGATGCGCCGAAAGGAGGAGTGGGAGAGGGATCGCATGAAACGTGATGAGAAGGAGAGGCCTGTCAGGGAGCGGCCACCACGGGAACCTCAGGAGAAGGAGGGGGAGGACAAGCACCCTAAAGGTTCCCCCAGGTCCCCCACTGACACCAACATGGTCCCCAAGTGAGTAGCATATGCTCTACTATCATGTTCTCTGGACAAAGCTGTTAACACACCTCAGTGAGAGACCCTCACTTGACTAGGGTTAGATATAGTACACACCTCTTATGGAAGTTTGGGGTTTTCTCTCAGACTCTCATGGCTGTAAACACGACTCCTGTTGTGGCTGGCCATAAACATCTGCCCTACCGCATCAAAAGCTTAGTGAACATTTACAGTTCAGTTGACCAGGGTCTGGTCATAGAGCACTCATCTTTTGACATCCAATGTAGATCGTTTTGTATCTGACTGGGATATTAACATAAACCTGTTGCTAAATATTTTGACATGATTTAGACCAGGGCTGCCCAACCCTCTTCCTGGAGATCTACTGTCCTGTAGGTTTTCAGTCCAACCCTAATTTAGCATATCTGATTCAGCTAGTTAAGGTCTTGTTGAGCAGCTAATTAGTAGGTGTTTTAATTTAGGGTTGGACTGACCCCACAGGACGGTAGATCTCCAGGAAGAGGGTTGGGCAGCCCTGATTTAGACATTGGTTGATGTAGACTTTGCACTTTTGACTCCCCCTTCGATAGAGCTGGGGGATATGGGGGAAAGATTAATATTGTGATAAATTTCCTGAATTGATGCAATAATGATAAATGGAACGTTAAGTTCCAAATTATCCTTTAAACTACTGCTACTAGTTAGATGGTTGTATTCATTAATTCACACAATTCACACATGATAGCATAGGACGATATCATCAAAATGCTTGAGATAAGAGATCGGTATGGTTGGTATCGATAATTTTCGGTTTATCATCCCAGCGCTACCCTCCACTCCCTAAGTTGTATATAGTAGTGACGCTGTTACATAATCAGTTTTCACTGAGCAGTGACGATTAACAGATTGCACATGTACTAGTGTTTGCCCTATATTAATTTAGCAGCAGCAGCCGCCACTCCCAAACTCCTCAAAATTATGATATAAAAATTAAATAACAAAACTTAATTTTGGGATGGTAAGATGTTTTCAGTGTAAACTTAAACGACTAAAACCAGATATAAAGTATGTAGAAAATGTAATGGAGAAATATATTTTTAAATAAGAAAAATTAGACTGTCAGTGAAAATAAAATACAAAACAAATGTCATGGCATGGGGCCCCCATTGATTTAGTTATGTTTGAGTCAATCAGATAGCTTAAGACATGGCGAAATGTGTAGAATTGCAGGAAATTAGCTTTAAAATAGCAACATTTTTTCTCCGCGGTTAAAAGGTCCTCTAAAATTTATGGTCAGAAGCGGCACCATCGCCACACCCAGTATCCCCCCCCTAACGTTGCCACCACAGCAAAAAATATATACACTACCGTTCAAAAGTTTGGGGTCACTTAGAAATGTCCTTGTTTAAAAGAAAGAAAAGCTCCCAAAAAATGTCCATTTTAAAATAATATCAAATTAATCAGAAATACAGTGTAGACATTGTTAATGTTGTAAATGACTATTGTAGTTGGAAACGGCTAATTTTTAATGGAATATCTACATAGGCGTACAGAGGCCCATTATCAGCAACCATGTGTTCCAATGGCACATTGAGTAACCTAATCCAAGTTAATCATTTTAAAAGGCTAATTGATCATTAGAAAAGCCTTTTGCAATTATGTTAGCACAGCTGAAAACTGTTGTTCTGATTAAAGAAGCAACAAAACTGGCCTTCTTTAGACTAGTTGAGTATCTGGAGCATCAGCATTTGTGGGTTCGATTACAGGCTCAAAATGGCCAGAAACAGAACTTTTTTTTTCTGGAACTCATCAGTCTTTTCTTGTTTTGAGAAATGAAGGCTAATCCATGTGATAAATTGCCAAGAAACTGAAGATCTCGTACAACGCTGTGTACTACTCCTTCACAGAACAGCGCAAACTGTCTCTAACCAGAATAGAAAGAGGAGTGGGAGGCCCCGGTGCACAACTGAGCAAGAGGACAAGTACATTAGTGTGTAGTTTGAGAAACAGACGCCTGGCAGCTTCATGAAATAGTACCCGCAAAACACCAGTCTCAAGGTCAACAGTGAAGAGGCGACTCCGGGATGTTGGCCTTCTAGGCAGAGATGGCTTTCTCTTTGCAAATCTCAGACTTGCCAATAAAAAAGAAAAGATTAAGATGGGCAGAAGAACACAGAGACAGCTTTCAAGCCCTGCCACATCCGACGAGCGTCAGATCCAGTGTAGTAGGGTTCAATCTTAATCCTGTATTGACACTTTGCTTGTTTGGTGGTTTGTCTGTTCTTAGCGGGATTTCTTAAAAGCGTACGGATTAGTCTCCCGCTCCTTGAAAGCGGCAGCTCTAGCCTTTAGCTCTTTGCGGATGCTGCCTGCAATCCATGGCTTCTGGTTGGGATATGTACGTACGGTCACCGTGGGGACTACATCGTCGATGCACTTATTGATGAAGCCGAGGTGAGGTGGTGTATTCCTCAGTGCCAGTGGATGAATCCCGGAACATATTCCAGTCTGCTCTAGCAAAACAGTCCTGTAGCGTAGCATCCGCGCCATCTGACCACTTCCGTATTGAGCGAGTCACTGGTACTTCCTGCTTTAGTTTTTGCTTGTAAGCAGGAATCAGGAGGATAGAATTATGGTCAGATTTGCCAAATGGAGGGAGGGGGAGATCTTTGAATACATATCTGTGTGTAGAGTAAAGGTGGTCTAGAGTGTATTAAAAAAAATATATATATAATAAATAAATAAACATTCTCTCTGGTTGCACATGTGAAGGTAGAATGTAAAACACATTTTTGCCTGCATTAACGTCTCCGGCCCCTAGGAGAGACGCTTCTGGATGAGCATTTTCTTGTTTGATTGTGGCCTTAGAGTTGGTTGAATGCGGTCTTAGTGCCAGCTTTGTTCTGTGGTGGTAAATAGACGGCTACAAATAATATAGCTGAGAACTCTCTTGGTAGATAGTGTGGTCTACAATTTATCATAAGGTATTCTGCCTCACACGAGCAATACCTCTAGGCTTCTTTAATATTAGACATACAGTAGCCTATACAGTGTCAATAAGACACCAGTCCCTTCACTGATTGAGCTGAGGTTAAAGGCTGCGCTGTGATGTCTCAACGTAGCTCCGTAGATGTACTGGTTTGGGGATTTTTTTCCCTCCGATCTTAACTTGTCTTGGACAGCTAAATTAGGGCCAGATCGTGTAGTGTACACCCGGCTTAAGTTTTGTACACTGAGCAGTGACTAATATCAGGTTGTATGCACTGAGATGTCCACATATTATACTTGTGTTTGTGTAATAGTCTCAAGTGCAATACTTTCTCAAGTATATCCTTCCGTCAGTTGGCTCAGCTTGGAAGTTTAGCTGAGCTGTGCACCCCCGCCCACCTTCACCTATGGCCACTGATGTTTGGGAAAGTTTCCCATGATGTAACCTTGCTGTCCCGTCTGTTGGGGAGCTAAGTTAACAGAGCTGTCAGCACCTAAAGATAGCAGGGAGCTGGAAGGCAGCTATTGGTCATACTCCACACTACTTCCATATCATTTGTGAGGCACATGGCTAGAAAATGTATTCATGTATGACTGCAAGACGCTGGAATGTATTTGGTTTCTGTTTCTACCTGATGGGAATCCTCCAAATTATAATGTCACAGGTAGGGCTGACCCCATTTAGTCTACTGTTGATTGCTTGGTCGATTGGCTGTCGGTCGACTGAGATTTCTTTTAGTCGGAGTGGCATATATATATATATATATAACATTTAAAAAATGGCACATATATAACATTTAAAAAATGGCACATGAGACACCTGTTTTATTCACACCTGTCTGAGTGGATTAATCCATTGCAGAGGCCGTGGGGGTGGCACACCAGTATCACCAGTAGTACATTTACCATTACCATCATTTGTAATCTACAATGTTTGTTTGGTTACGGTAATTTCTGTTAATGCATTGAATATATTATTATTATTACAATTATTATTACAGTCTTACCTTTGTCATTGTAGGAGAAGACACGTTGTTTGCTGAGCACACAACCTAGGCACACTTGTGTTGGTTTATTTAATTTAATTATGACTTGTCAATTTATTGTCTATTGTTTGGAGCGCTCCTGTCAATCCTGAGTTAGGACGCGCACCTGATTACGCATAAACTGGGCCTAGGTTACCTGGCTGGCGTGCAAATGTTGGCTTATTAATGTGCACATTTGGGTATCTGACACGATTTATGATTGTCTTAACTCAACATCACTGTGGAGTTTCTCAAATAATTTTTCTTCACCTCAAAATGCAAGTAAACGAAGTCTGTTTTTACATCCATTGAGAATGACAATAGTTCCTCAATGTAGCCTATTTGAAAAAAAAGTCAACCTGATTACTACTTATCCCTTGCGCTGTGTCTCTCTGTCTGGAGCTCACTGACTCCGGTAACTCTGAGGGCCCACAATATTTTAGACAATGTTGCAAGTTTCCAAGTGCCGTCAGGCCTGATCCAAGTTAGTAATTGATAGTGTTTCAAGTTAATTGCAGGCTGGCCATACATTGCCAATGGGATTTATAGGATATTTGTTTTTATCAGGATATTTTCTACCTGCGGGCTGCAATGTTTTTATTTGATGGCTTTATGTAGGCTATTTTTACAGAAGTTACTTTAAGATTAGTCTAATTTTCATTTTGAGTTTTTATTAACCACGACTTTGGTTTTGAGATATGAAGACTTTATTATAAATTAAATTAAACTGTTCCACAAAAATGTGTGTATGAAAATCATAACTGGCACGCATAGAAATGGTACGATAACTTGGCACTCCAAATGGAAAAGGTTGCCGACCGCTGGTGTAGCCTATTGCTGGCAACTTCAGGAGCGTAATGGCAGAATCTGTAAAGGCCAGCAGCACCGGGCAGCGGGAGGAGGAGGGTCTGGTTGGGAACAGGTTTTTTCTTCTGGTTAGGCATGTTTTAAAATGTTGACCAATCAATTGGTTGAAAGAACCGACGACTCTGTCAACCAATATTTTTTTGTCATGGACAGCCCTAGTCACAAGCAAGATGATGGTTCCCTGATCTTCATTCCAAACTGCATTGTTTGAGTCTTTCCACCCACTATCTAGAACTTTGACACATTTTTCCTTTCTGAGATTTATTTCATCTATTGTTTACAATTTGCTCACGTTTGTGACCACCAATTGAAATCATAGTTGTCTTAGACTGGCTCAACTCGCGTTTGTGTTTTGCTGTCATATTCATGATGTAAATTCTTAGGCAGGGCAACCTGTTGGTTAAAAGGAGTTTGGCATTTGTTTTCCTGTTTACAAGTTTTGAGACTTTGGCCTGTTAAGTCATAACCCTGGTTGAGTTTCATTGTCGTCTCCTTTGCCAGTTTGTAGCATAGCCTGTGGACAGAGCATTGATTGACTCATTCACTCAGGAAGTAATGTATTTTTTTCACTGTTTTCTTTCTCAATGACAGGAGTGCCTAGTTTCTGGGTTTGTTTGGAAAGGGTGCGAGGGAGGAGTTTTGCATACGAAACATGATGCAACTTGCCCATCCCGTCCATGTCAGACATGCAGTATCTGTTAATATTATTAGTATTATTGAGTGTCTCATGTTCCGTGCAGTGTCTCATTGAGAGTGGCCATGTTCCGTGCAGTGTCTCATTGAGAGTGGCCATGTTCCGTGCAGTGTCTCATTGAGAGTGGCCATGTTCCGTGCAGTGTCTCATTGAGAGTGGCCATGTTCCGTGCAGTGTCTCATTGAGAGTCTCATTGTCTGGGACATCTAAATCAAGGCCAAATCATGTAGTGTTCGCCCGGCTTAAGTCGTTTACAGTAGTGTCGCTGTCACACTGTTTTCACTGAGCGGTGACTAATATCATCTTTCATGCACTGAGACGCCCACAGAGTATAGACGTGCTTGTTTTCCCTCAGTGTTTGTGTCATTGACTCAAGTGTAATACTTCCTCCTTAAGTCCTTTCTTCCATCAGTTGGCTCAGCTTGGAAGTTTAGCTGAGCTGTGCACCCCCCCACCTCGCTTATTACCACTGATGTTTGGGAAAGATTCCCATGATGTAACCTTGCTGTGCCGTCTCAGTTGAGGCACTAAGTTAACAGAGCTGGTTTATTATATCATCCACAGCATAATGATTCACTTAAAGATATATTCCATTTCCGGTTTGTTATTGCCAAATCTTACTTCTGAACTAATTTAGGCTTACCTAAACAAAGGTGGTGAATACTTAAGCAACAACTATTTTAGTTATTGAATTTGTGTTGATTTGTAAAAATGTGTAGAATTATTTTCACATGGACTTTTATGGAGTTTTTTTTGTGTACAGTACCAGTCAAATGCTTGGACACACCTACTCATTCAAGGGTTTTTCAATATTTGTGCTATTTTCTACATTGTAGAATAATAGTGAAGGTATCAAAACTATGAAGTAACATGTGGAATCATGTAGTAACCAAAAAAGTGGTTCTTCAAAGTAGCCACCCTTTGCCTTGATGACATCTTTGCACACTCTTAGCATTCCCTCAACCAGCTTCACCTGGAATGCTTTTCCAACAGTCGTGAAGGAGTTCCAACATACTGAGCACTTGTTGACTGCTTTTCCTTCCCTCTGCGGTCCAACTCATCCCAAACCATCTAAGTTTGGTTGAGGTCGGGGGATTGTGGAGGCCAGGTCAAATAGCCCTTACACAGCCTGGAAGTGTGTTGGGTCATTGTCCTATTGAAAAACAAATAATAGTCCCACTAACCGCAAACCAGATGGGACAGAGTATCGCTGCAGAATGCTGTGATAGCCATCCTGGTTAAGTGTGCCTTGAATTCTAAATGAATCACTGATAGTGTCAACAGCAAAGCACAATCACACCATCTCCTCCATGCTTCATGGTGGAATCAAACATTTAAAAAGGCACTCGCACATCTGAGCTATCTTTTTGGCAGGTGCATGGTAACAGTTGAATAAAATGGGGGGGGGGGGGAACCCGCACACTGCTCTTGATAGTCTCACTGCTCTTTAATAAGCTTTACGTATCGAGCTCTGACGAAGCCGTGAGGCTGATGCGTAAAGCTTATTAAAGAGCAGTGATGCTATCAAGAGCATTGTGCCGGTTCCTTCTTTTTTCTCATGGTGGGAACTAGGGCTGGGCGATATGGCCAAAATCTCATATCCCGATTATAGGTCATTTCATATCCTGATAATGATACATATCACGATATAGCACATTTTCTGTAAATTCAATGAATTGGGGGGGGGGGGGGGGGGGGGGCTTGCCTGTTTTGCGTGTTATTTTGCCCTCAATTTGCACTTGGTCCCTTGGGTCGATTGTTAGCACCAACTCACGAAATCTCAGTTTCTCGACCGTGTAAATTGGGGTCATGTCTTTGCAGATGTAAGTTGTAGAGGTCGACCGAATATATGATTTTTCAATACCGATTTATTGGAGGACCAAAAAAGCCGATACCGATTAATCAGCCGATTTAAAATAAAAATAATACAAAAAATTAAAAACATATATTTTTTTAATAATGTATTTGTAATAATGACAATTACAACAATACTGAATTAACAGTTATTTTAACTTAATATAATACATCAATAAAATATATTTAGCCCCAAGTAGATAATGAAACATGTTCAATTTGGTTTAAATAGTGCAAAAACAAAGTGTTGGAGAAGAATGTAAAAGTGCAATATGTGCTATGTAAGAAAGCTCAGAACATGAGAACATATGAAAGCTGGTGGTTCCTTTTAACATGAGTCTTCAATATTCCCAGGTAAGAAGTTTTTAGATTGTAGTTATTATAGGACTATTTCCCTCTATACCATTTGTATTTCATTAACCTTTGACTATTGGATGTTCTTATAGGCACTTTAGTATTGCCAGTGTAACAGTATAGCTTCCGTCTCTCTCCTCGCTCCTCCCTGGGCTCGAACCAGCAACACAACGACAACAGCCACCACATCGAAGCAGCGTTACCCATGCAGAGCAAGGGAAACAACCACCCCAAGGCACAGAGCGAGTGAAGTTTGAAACGCTATTAGCGCCCGCTAACTAGCCAGCCATTTCACTTCGGTTACACCAGCCTCATCTCGGGAGTTGATAGGTTTGAAGTCATAAACAGCGCAATGCTTGACGTACAACGAAGAGCTGCTGGCAAAACGCACGAAAGTGCTGTTTGAATGAATGTTTACGGGCCTGCTTCTGCTTTAGTAGTAGTTTCTATGCAGCAATTCGACCATGAAGGCCTGATTCACACAGTCTGACTGCAATTAAGGAAACGTTCAAAGTTCTTGAAATGTTCCTGATTGACTGACCTTCATGTTTAAACTAATGATGGATTGTAATTTCTATTTGCATATTTGAGCTGTTCTTGCCATAATATGGACTTGGTATTTTACAAAATAGGGCAATCTTCTGTATATCACCCCTACCTTGTCACAGCACAATTGATTGGCTCAAACGCATTAAGAAGGAAATTAACTTTTAACAAGGCACACCTGTTAATTGAAATGCATTCCAGGTGACTACCTCATGAAGCTGGTTGAGAGAATGCCAAGAGTGTGCAAAGATGTCATCAAGGCAAAGGGTGGCTACTTTGAAGAATCTCAAATATAAAATATATTTTTAATTATTTAACAATTGTGCTTACTACATGATTCCATGTGTTATTTAATAGTTTTGTTATCTTCACTATTATTCTACAATGTAGAAAATAGTAAAAAATTAAGAAAACCCCTTGAGTCCAAACTTTTGACTGGTACTGTATATCAATGACAAAAATAATATTTCAATTCTACTTTGTAATGCAACAAAATGTGAAAAAGTTCAAGGGGGTGTAGACTTTCTATAGGCACTGTATCTGGAATAAACCCTCAGGTTTGTGGAGAAGACTGTGGTAGAGCTGTGTTTAATAGAGCCCGGCAGATATATCGGTTCACCAATGTTCTCGACAGATATTGGCCTTTTTACCGCTATATCGGTATCGGCCAATAATTCCACGATAACCGATATTCAATAGATAAGTATGAGAGACCCTTTTTTTTCATCCTATTTGAACATTTGCTGCCATTCTCATGTGTCATTATTGTCACAATGTATTAAATCAACATTTGAAGTTTCAAGTTTTAATGTCACGTGCACAAGTCCAGTGAAGTGCCTTTCTTGCAAGCTATAAACCCAGCAATGCCGTAATCCATGCAGTACTAAACATATCAAGATAGAACAAAAACATGAGAAATAGAAAAACGAAAGAAAGAAGCTATATAGAGGGTCAGTTTCAATACCATATTTATACTATGCAGGGATACTGGAGTGATGGAGGTAGATATGTATAGGGCTAATCACGATGTATGCATCAGGACATTTGATAAGAGTAGAATATTTTTTGTGAGTGTGTATAGAGACCGTGCAAAATAAAATACAAGGATCCACTCCAATAATCTGTGTCGCTATTTAGCAGTCTTATGGTTTGGGAATAGAAGCTGTTCAGGAGCCTGTTGGTGTCAGAATTGATGGACCGCTTACGCTTGCCGTGCAGAAGCAGAGAGAACAGTCTATGGCTTAGGTGGCTGGAGTCTTTAACGATTTTACGGGGCTTCCTTTCACACGGCGTGATATGGAGGTCCTGGATGTCAGGGGGCTCGGGCTGTCCATATCCCCACCATGCAGTACTGTTGCCATACCAAGCGTTGATGCAGACAGTGGTGCTCTCAATGGTGCAGCTGTATAACATTTTGAGGATTTGCCTTCTTTACTACTGTGCGTGTGTGGACCATTTTAAGTCCTTGACCTGCTCCTCTGCAGCACCGTGGATGGGGGCGTGTTTGTCCCCCCCCCATTTCCTGTAGTCCACAATCAGCTCCTTGGTCTTACTGACTTTGAGGGAGAGGTTGTTGTCCCGGAACCACATTGGCAGGTCACTGAACTTCTCCCTGTAGCCTGTCCACCTGTGGTAAATTCAATTGATTGGACATGATTTGGAAAGGCACACACCAGTCTACATAAGGTCTGACAGTTGTCACTACATGTCAGAGAAAAAAACAAGCCATGAGGAGGAAGGAACTGTCCGTAGAGCTCCGAGACAGGATTGCGTTGAGGCACAGATCTGGGGAAGGTTACCAACACATGTCTGTGCCATTTGAAGGTCCCCAAGAACACATTGGCCTCCATTATTTTTAAATGGAAGAAGTTTAGAACCACGAAGACTCGTCCTAGAGCTGGCCGCCCGGCCAAACTGAGCAATCGGGGGAGAAGGGCCTTGGTCAGGGAGGTGACGAAGAACCCGATGGTCACTCTGACAGAGCTCATGCATTCTTCTGTGGAGATGGGAGAACCTTCCTGAAGGACCACCATCTGTGCAGCACTCCACCAACCAGGCTTTCAGTCATTGGCTTCATCAATAAGTGCATCAAAGACTTTGTTCCCACAGTGACCGTACGTACATATCCCAATCAGAAGCCATGGATTACAGGCAACATCCGCATCGAGCTAAAGACTAGAGCTGCTGCTTTCATGGAGCGGGAGACTAATTCGTACTCTTATAAGAAAGTGTCAATACAGGATTAAGATTGAATCCTACTACACTGGCTCTGACGCTCATCGGATGTGGCAGGGCTTGAAAATTATTATGGACTACAAAGGGCTACCCCGACGCGAGCTGCCCAGTGACTCGAGCCTAACAGATGAGCTAAATGCCCTTTATGCTCGCTTCGAGGCAAGCAACACTGAAGCATGCACGAGAGCACCAGCTGTTCTAGATGACTGTGATAACACTCTCGATAGCCGATGTGAACAAAACCTTTAAACAGGTCTTTATTCACAAAGCCACTGGGCCAGACGGATTACCAAGATGTGTACTCAAGCATGCGCGGACCAAGTGTCTTCACTGACATTTTCAACCTCTCCCTGACCGAGTCTGTAATACTTACATGATTCAAGCAGTTCAACAGTCCCTGTGCCCAAGG
Organism: Oncorhynchus clarkii lewisi; assembly: GCF_045791955.1. Classification (NCBI taxonomy): domain Eukaryota; kingdom Metazoa; phylum Chordata; class Actinopteri; order Salmoniformes; family Salmonidae; genus Oncorhynchus; species Oncorhynchus clarkii. The sequence continues at coordinate 24,211,094 of NC_092147.1, forward strand.
AAGCGAAGGTAACCTGTCTAAATGATTACCGCCTGTGGCACTCACGTCGTTAGCCATGAAGTGCTTTGAAAGGCTGGTTATGGCTCACAACAGCATCCTCCAGGACACCCTAGACCCACTCCAAATCGCATACCGCCCCAACAGATCCACAGATGATGCAATCTCAATCACACTCCACACTGCCCTTTCCCACCTGGACAAAGGAACACCAATGAGAAAATGCTGTTCATTGACTACAGTTCAGCGTTCAACACCATAGTGCCTACGAAGTTTGTCACCAAGCTAAGGCATCTGGGACTAAACACCTCCCTCTGCACCTGGATCCTGGACTTCCTAACGGGCCGCCCCAGGTGGTAAGAGTAGGCAACAACACGTCTGCCATGCTGATCCTTAACACTGGGGCCCCTCAGGGGTGTGTACTTAATCCCCTCTTGTACTCCCTGTTCACCCACGACTGCGTGGCCAAACACGACTCCAACACCAAGTTTGCTGACAACACAACACCTGATCACTGAGAACAATGAGACGGCCTATAGGGAGGAGGTCAGAGAACTGGCAGTGTGGTGCCAGGACAACAACCTCTCCCTCAACGTAAGCAAGACAAAGCAGCTGATCGTGGACTACAGGAAAAGGTGGGCTGAACAGGCCCCCATTAACATCGGCGGGGCTGTAATGGAGCGGGTCCAGTTTCAAGTTCCTTGGTGTCCACATCACCAATGAACTAACATGGTCCAAACATACCAAAACAGTCGTGAAGAGGGCACGACAAAACCTTTCCCCCCTCAGGAGAATGAAAATATTTGGCATGGGTCCCCAGATCCTCAAAAGGTTCTACAGCTGCACCATTGAGAGCATCCTGACCGGTTGCATCACCACCCGGTATGGCAACTGCTCGGCATCCGACCGTATGGCGCTACAGAGGGTTGTGTGTACGGCCCAGTGCATCACTGGGGCCAAGCTTCCTGCCATCCAGGATCTAATATAATAGGCGGTGTCAGAGGAAAGCCCATAAAATTGTCAGAGACTCCAGTCACCCAAGTTTCTCTGATACCGCACGACAATCGGTACCCGAGTGCCAAGTCTAGGACCAAAGGGTCTCCTCAACAGCTTCTACCCCCAAGCCATAAGACTACTGAACAAATAATAAAATTGCCACTGGACTATTTACATTGACCACCCTCCCTTTTGTACACTGCTGCTATTTGCTGTTTATTATCGATGTATAGTCACTTCACCCCTACTTACATGTACAAATTACCTCAACTAATCTGTACCCTCGCACACTGACTCTGTACCGGTACCTTTACTTTATTCTATTTTGTAAATATGTTCTTAACTCTTCTTGAACTGCACTGTCGGTTAAGGGTTTTGTAAGTAAGCATTTCACGGTAAGGTCTACACTTGTTGTATTCAGCACGTGTGACAAATAATGTTTGATTTGATTTACGGTAGCGTGGGCAGACGGAAGCCAGTCCTCAGTAAAAGGCACATGACAGCCTGCTTGGAGTTTGCCAAAAGGCACCTAAAGCACTCTGACCATGAGTAACAAGATTCTATGGTCTGATGAATCCAAGATTGAACTCTATGGCCTGAATGCCAAGCGTCTGGAAGAATACTTGGTACCATCCCTACGGTGAAGCATGGTGGTGGCAGCATCATGCTGTGGGTATGTTTTTCAGAGGCAGGTACTGGGAGACTAGTCAGGATCCAGGCAAAGATGGACGAAGCAAAGTACAGAGAGATCTTTGATGAAAACCTGCTCCAGAGCACTCAGGACCTCAGACTAGGGGCGAAGATTCACCTTCCAACATGACAACGACCCTAAGCACGCATGAGGGGCTTTGGGGGAAGTCTCTGAATGTCCTTCAATGGCCCAGCCAGAGCCCGAACTTAAACCCGATTGAACATTTCTGGAGAGACCTGAAAATAGCTGTGCAGCAACGCTCCCCATCCAACCTGACTGGGCTCGAAGAGGATCTGCAGAAAAGAATGGGACTAAATCTCCAAATACAGGCGTGCCAAGCTTGTAGCTTCATACCCAAGAAGACTCAAGGCTGTAATTGCTGTCAAAGGTGCTTCAAAAAAGTACTGAGTAAAGGGTCTGAATACTTATGTAAATTGATATTTATGTATTTTTATTTGTAATAAATTTGTGACTATTTCTAAAATTCTGTTTCTTTTGTCGTTATGTGGTATTGTGTGTAGATTGATGAGGGGAAAAAAATTATTGAATACATTTTAGAATAAGGTTGTAACGTAACAAAATGTAGAAAAAGTTGAGGGCTCTGAATACTTTCCAGATGCACTGTGTTTTTTCACATTTTTCTTTATACTGGTAAATCAATTAATAACATTCTTATTTAGAATGACAACCTGTCAGGAAGTGGGCGCAGGACGTATAACACGGAACATGGTATGGCAAGGAACAGTCTTTTGAACAGTTTAATGTGTTTTTTAGATCATCAGCTCATGTTGCGACACATCATGTTGTAAATCAGTGTCTCGGTTTCTCTTACCTGGAGGGCTGTTGCTCAAGTATGTTGTGTCAGTATGTTGTGCCACACTCTATCAAGAACATGAACTGGTTCCATGTACGCACGATGTTGTCATACCACAGCTTTTCAAAAAAAATAACACCTGTCACTGAAAAGCTTGTTAAGGAAGGAATGAAAATAGTGAATGGAATCAAAATGTCCTCATTCATCATTGGCCTTCTGTCCATGATTTCAGTCTCATTCATTTGTGATGCTTTATTGCAAAATGTGTGATTTAAAAAAAAAAATTGCCCCCATTTCCTTTCTCAACCCCTCAGTCGACCGATGATGGAACCGCCTTCCAAAAAGGAGCTGATGCCCATGTCCAAGCGGCCAGATGAGTGGAAGGACCCCTGGCGCCGGTCCAAATCCCCCAGGAGACTTCCGGGCATGTCTGGGTCACCACCGCGGGGCCGCCGGCGACACCGGCCTTCTGGATCCTCTGTATCGCTGTCCAACTCATCTAGGTAGCTTTCAATTCAGCCATACATCTACTTTGGTTCTCTACCTTACTAAAGCATCTATTTTCTGCAGTGTTTCAATCTACTTGAGTACTCCGTGTTTGTGTGTTAAAGAGAGAGGTTAAGTGTGTGTTCTGTTCTGCAGGTCTTCGTCCCGCTCTTCCTCCTACACAGGCTCCGGTTCATCCCGCTCTCGGTCTCGCTCAGGCTCCTCGTCCTTCAGTTCGTACTCCAGCCACTCATCCCAGCGCAGCTCCTTCAGCGGCAGCCACTCCAGGTCCGACACACACTCTGCCTGCCTGTCTGTCAACGCACAGCACCACCTAACACACCCCCACAACACTGTCTATTTAATAGGACACTCATTCACTGAGTCCATGCTAACCTTTAACCTATGGTCACTGCAGGTCCAGATCGTTCTCATCGTCTCCGTCTCCGACCCCTTCAGCACAGAGGAACGCCAAGAATAAAGTTGAGGCCCCGCCAGCTCTAGGCCCCAAAGGGTACAGCCATATCCATTCATCCATAGACATGCTATATTTTCATCAGTTGTGCTGTGCACCTTTATATGCAACTCACACAGATTGTTTGTACTTTTCCCTTCATAGCTCAAGAGTCTATGGGTACTGAGTCTTACATAATAATAGAGTAGTTTACATTTAATTGACATGCTATATGGTTCACCTTAGATGTGTAGCTAGCATGCTTCTGGTGTTAGTCTATAGTCAATCAGTCTTTTGAATAAAGTATGGATTTTGCCCTCATTACTGTGACGTGTGAATGCTGCATGCCAAACAACAAAGCAATATACTCTTATCTTCAAGCATCCCACTGAAGCCTGGTACACCTCCCCCTCCTCGTAGGGAGAAGGCACCCCCCAGGAAGGCTCCCAGCCCACCATTGCCAGGCCAGCCTGGGAAACTCCCCAAACCCACCCCGGAAGGGGGCAAGCCCATCAACCACCGCGAGCCACACGAGGGGGGCCGACCCATGCCGCCTCGGGAGGGGGGCCGACCCATGCCGCCTCGGGAGGGGGGCCGACCCATGCCGCCTCGAGAGGGGGGCCGACCCATGCCGCCTCGGGAGGGGGGCCGACCCATGCCGCCTCGGGAGGGGGGCCGACCCATGCCGCCTCGGGAGGGGGGCCGACCCATGCCGCCTCGGGAGGGGGGCCGACCCATGCCGCCTCGGGAGGTGGGCCGGCCCATGCCGCCTCGGGAGGGTGGCCGACGGAAGGAGAGGCAGCAGCACAACCCACCCAGGAGGTAGGACAGAAGTACACACTTCTACTGGCCATCCGTCTTATCACAGGTTCCTCTGTCACATATTAATAACACAGCCAACCTGAGAGCTCAAGGATATCCAGTGATATACCAAATAGAGATGGACATTTGAAATTATTTTACTATTCAAATGATATCATGACATTTGTTTGTATATGCGGGTAGTCCAAATGCAACACACAAATAAAATGCTCTTGACCAATCAAAATGACACAAATGCACATGGCAGTGGTAAACAGCGGACAGACTGCTTTTCTCCGCTAGTTTTGGCTAACAGCAAAAGTGAAAGAGAATTCTGATTTTCACATTTTCTGGTGTGTTTTGCATTGATCTGTTTCGGGTTTTTCGTGTTTTGTGGAAACTGTTTGAAGTGTACCAGGGAGGACTGGAGGGCTAAATGTGCAGCAGTAGCTCAACGTTATAAAAGCTACATTGTGTTTTATTCAATTAAGAATTAAGTGTCATGGTATATATCCTTGTAGCTACAATGTCACAAGTATCATTTAATTTAATTTAGACAGCTGTTTCATTGTTAAAATAGGCCTACAATTATTATATATTTTTTAATGAACACTCACTTAAGTAATCCAATACTAACGTCTGTTTGATTAATCCATTAACTGTTCCCATCCCTAATACTATGGTGCAATGATTGTACAAAATATTGCCACAAATCAAGGAGAGACCATTTTTTTTCCCATCTGGGTGTTAGTCTTTTTAAATGATTGCAGTGAACTCCACTAACTTGAGACTTAACCGGTTCACAATTTAATATTTTTCAAATCAGATTGTTAACCTTATTTTCAGGCAGTATGTCACAGGTAGGCCTAATACCAGGCATATTTGTGAGTGTGTGTGTGGGTTTTTTATTGAAATTGCACGACGAGTATCCCTCAGCTCACAAAGCCACTTTGTATGGCAGGTAGATTTGCATCAGCAGGGGCCTATTCCAGCAGCAGGACTGTGTGTTGGTGAAAGAACTATCCTCTATCTCTGGTTCAGCTGACGGCCATGTCTGGGCCTGCATGGGGAAGAACCCAGGGCTGGTGCTGTGGTCAGGGAAAGGACAGTAAAGGGTAGGAAAGGACAGCGAGGGGGCGAGCCACTGGCTGTGGTTTCTCTGCCTGCATGCATGGGTAGAGTGCACTAGGCTCACGCTGTGTGGGTGGCGTGGTTCTCCCTGTGGAAAATCTCATGTAAAACCTGTTGGCCGGGGGTCCTGCAGCTCTAAAGATGCATTGTGCTCCCCTGTAAAATGTAAATGTATTGACTTGACTGCATGTTTATGTAAGTAATTTTGTTCAGCAATGATTCATAGTTAATGAAACTAACACTTTTCCCTCAACACTTTTCCCTCAACACTTTTCCCTCAACACTTTTCCCTCAACACTTTTCCTTTAGTGGAACATGAACCATAACATAATTTCATACCATGGATACATTTTGAATAATGTATGAATGCTTTACTTTCTATCTCTTTTTAGAGTGTTCATGTGATTGAAACATGGAGGGCTGGTGTGGAAAGTAGTAAAGTACAAACATTTGCACATTCTATTAACTTTTGATGTTAAAGCCCATCGTTGTATGACATGGTGATTTGAATATTGTGATGACTTTAGCACTGCTCACCAGGTATCCATGTCACAGGAGCAGGCAAAAGGGTAGGAAGTAAGACGGCACAAGATTGATGTGCGTGCATCTTAAGGGCTGTCAAGAAATTATTTCAATGGGTGTTAGATGCTTTTAGTGTTACCACATACCTCAGACACAACCTGACTAATTAATTTCAACAAAAGATGCTGTCACTCAGAGATGAATGTTCACAGCTGACTGGCACGATGACGCCTGAGGTGCCGCTGGGAGTTTCCCTTGGTAAGAGGAGTAGGACTTGAAGACTGTTGTAGGCTGTTTCGTAGGTTTTCCTCTCAGGTGAACTTGTATCGTCAGTCACGACGTGACTTGATGTTAGTGGCGTCAAATGAACACAGCTGTTGTTCCTGCTCTGAGGGAAATCTCCCTTCATCTGTGATGCAGCACTCTACTCCACTGCAGGGACAACAGTTTGTTTTAAGTTATATGAATGTGACCTAAAATGCCTTGCCAAGTATGCAATCAAATCAAAGTTAATTTGTCACGTGTGCTGAATACAACAGGTGTAGGCAGACCTTAGAGTTAAATGCTTACTTACAGGCTCTAACCAATAGTGCAAAAAGGGTGTTAGCTGTAAAGTAAAGTAATAAAGTAAAGAAATAAAACAACAGTAAAAAGACAGGCTATTTACAGTAGCGGGGCTACATTCAGACACCGGTTAGTCAGGCTGATTGAGGTAGTATGTACATGTAGATATGGTTAAAGTGACTGCATATTAGAGGTCGACCGATTATGATTTTTCAACGCCGATACCGATTATTGGAGGACCAAAAAAAGCCGATACCAATTAATCGGCCGATTTAAAAATACATTACATTTTTTTAAAGTATTTTATTTATTTGTAATAATGACAATTAGAACGATACTGAATGAACACATATTTTAACTTAATATAATACATCAATAAAATCTATTTTGCCTCAAATAAATAATGAAACATGTTCAATTTGGTTTAAGTAGTGCAAAAACAAAGTGTTGGAGAAGAAAGTAAAAGTGCAATATGTGCCATGTAAGAAAGCTAATGTTTAAGTTCCTTGCTCAGAACATGAGAACATATGAAAGCTGGTGGTTCCTTTTAACATGAGTCTTCAATATTCCCAGGTAAGAAGTTTTAGGTTGTAGTTATTATAGGAATTATAGGACCATTTCTCTATACGATTTGTATTTCATTAACCTTTGACTATTGGATGTTCTTATAGGTACTTTAGTATTGCCAGTGTAACAGTATAGCTTCCATCCCTCTCCTCGCTCCTACCTGGGCTCAAACCAGGAACACATCGACAACAGCCACCCTCGAAGCATCGTTACCCATCGCTACACAAAAGCCGTGGCCCTTGCAGAGCAAGGGGAACAATTACTCCAAGTCTCAGAACGAGTGATGTTTGAAACGCTATTAGCGCGCACCCCGCTAATTAGCTAGCCATTTCACATCGGTTACACCAGCCTAATCTCGGGAGTTGATTGGCTTGAAGTCATAAACAGTGCAATGCTTGAAGCACTTCGAAGAGCTGCTGGCAAAAAGCACAAAAGTGCTGTTTGAATGAATGCTTACGAGCCTGCTGCTGCCTACCACCGCTCAGTTAGACTGCTCTATCAAATATCATATCATAGACTTAATTATAACATAATAAAACACAGAAATAGGAGCCTTAGGTCATTAATCTGGTCGAATCCGGAAACTGTCATTTCGAAAACAAAAAGTTAATTATTTCGGTGAAATACGGAACTGTTCTGTATATTATCTAACGGGTGGCATCTCTAAGTCTAAACATTGCTGTTACATTGCACAACCTTCAATGTTATGTCATAATTACGTAAAATTCTGGCAAATTAGTTCGCAATGAGCCAGGCGGCCCAAACTGTTGCATATACCCTGACTCTGCGTGCAATGAATGCAAGAGAAGTGACACAATTTCACCTGGTTAATATTGCCTGCTAACCTGGATTTATTTTAGCTAAATATGCAGCTTTAAAAATATATACTTGTGTATTGATTTTAAGAAAGGCATTGATGTTTATGTTTAGGTACACGTTGGAGCAACAACAGTCCTTTTTCACGAATGTGCACTGCATCGATTATATGCAACGCAGGACACGCTAGATAAACTAGTAATATCATCAACCATGTGTAGTTATAACTAGTGATTATGATTGATTGTTTTTTATAAGATAAGTTTAATGCTAGCTAGCAACTTACCTTGGCTTCTTACTGCATTCGCGTAACAGGCAGGCTCCTCGTGAGGCAGGTGGTTAGAGCGTTGGACTAGTTAACCGTAAGGTTGCAAGATTGAATCCCGGAGCTGACAAGGTAAAAATCTGTCGTTCTGCCTCCTGAACAAGGCAGTTAACCCACCGTTCCTAGGCCGTCATTGAAAATAAGAATGTGTTCTTATCTGACTTGCCTAGTTAAAAAAAAGTGTAAAAAAAAAAATAGGCAAAATCGGCGTCCAAAAATACTGATTTCCAATTGTTATGAAAACTTGAAATCGGCCCTAATTAATCGGCCATTCCAATTAATCGGCCGACCTCTAATGCATATATGATGAACAGAGAGTAGCAGTAGCGTAAAAGATGGGTTGGTGGGTGATGGGTGGCGGGTCACAATGCAGATAGCCTGGTTAGCCAATGTGCGGGAGCGTTGGTTGGTCTGCCCAATTGAGGTAGTATGTACATGAATGTATAGTTAAAGTGACTATGCATATATGATAAACAGAGAATGGCCATGCAGTCGTGGGTGAACAGGGAGTACAGGAGGGGACTGAGCACGCACCCCTGTGGAGCTCCAGTGTTGAGGATCAATTGGACTGACACGTTGTTACTGTGATGTACAATCTACTATTAAAAGTATGATGATCTCTTCGCTCACTGAAATATGTTAATCTTTCTCACTCTATTCCCCTGTTTAGGCGGACAGTCAGTGGCAGTGTGAGCGGCAGTAGTTACTCTGGCTCCAGCTCTCGCTCCAGATCCCGCTCCTCCTCTGCCTCCATCTCACGCTCTGGATCCAAGAAGTCCAGGTAGGATGAATCGATCCCACTTCCACTACACTGCTTTAAAAGCTGACAGTTGAGAGAATTTTGCCTCAGAAAGGAGTTATTGACTTGGTGCTGGTACCCCCTGTATATAGCCTAGTTATTATTTTATTGTAACTTTTTTTTTAATATTTTTTTTAACTTTTATTATTATTTTAGTTTATTTAGTAAATATTTTCTTAGCTCTTTTTCTTGAACCGCATTGTAGAGTAAGGGCTTGTAACTAAGCATTTCACGGTAAGGTCTACACCTGTTTGTATTCGGTGCATGTAACATATCAACTTTGATTTGATGCAGGTACCACTTTGAAACCGATATGTATTGAATACCTTCTCTCTTGTTTTTCTTTGCTGTTTATCCACTGGTCAACTACCTAGAAAATCCAGGTACTATGCCATTTTATATCTGCCATTTATATTACCCTGGCTTGTACACCTGCTCCTCTCTTCATTTATCTTAACCGTGATTCATCCGTTTGATTGATTTCTCCCCCATTTTGCCCCACCACCCACTCAGTCACCACCTTCTGTTCTTGTGTGTTTTAATCATAATTTGTCATGCTTAAATAAAAATACCCCCCCACTACAAATGTCGATATTCTGTCAATATTTCCTTCAGCCTGAGTTAGTGTGTGTGCAGGTTTTTGTGACACAGCACTGAGTCTCTCTCTCCCTGTGGCCTGTGTGGTCCCTGTTTAGGTCTCTGAGTGTGAGCAGTGTGTCTAGTGTGTCCTCGGCCTCCTCCAGCAGCAGCTCAGTGAGGAGCGCTGACTCAGATGACATGTACGCTGACCTGGCTAGCCCTGTGTCGTCAGCCAGTTCCCAATCCCCCACCCCCGGACAGCCCCATGCCCGCAAGGAGAGGGTCCCGCCACGGGACAGGGGTCCCAACAAGGACAAAGGTAGCAGTTAGGCTTTTGTCATAGACTCTGCAATTCACTCTGGATTGTGGTTGACGTGTCATCACAGAATGGCAGCATCTGGTGGTTCTATGGGTTGTATGTTAGTGATGTATACGGTCTGCTCTCCACAGGGAAGCCCACTAAGAAAGATGAGCCCCATCCCCCCAGAGAGGACCGGAGGAAGATTGATACCTCAGGCCTCCCTCATAGACACACCCACGGCCCCATGCCCAGATCTGGGCCTGGCAGCAGGGGGCACGGTCCAGGGGGGCACGGTCCTGGCGGCCACCCCATGCACCCGCCCCACGGACCCCCCATGGGAGCCCCTGGAGGCTATGGCCAGCACAAAGACATCAAACTCACACTTCTCAACAAGGTGACCGCTGCTGGGTTTACTGTTGAAAGTCAACTGCTCTCAACTCAAATAGACTGAAAAAATATGTGGATTAGTGTTGTCCCGAGACTAGTATCGACAGAAATGATGTTCATGTTGGAAAAAAACAGCCTTATGTTGCCACCCAGAGTCACATGTATTTATTTTGCAAGCTATAGCACACACTATTTTACAAATGTATGTTTTAAATGACCACAGAGTTCACTCTGCTTCGTGTTTTCTTTTTGCCAAGGAATATCTGGCATTGTAGGATTGCTATACTGGTATCGTGACAACATTAATTTAGATACAAGTGACACTGATATCACACCCTGTGACACTAATAGCATTAGAGTTTAGAGGTGTGAGTATCTTTGTGCGAAGGAGAGGTTGGACAGTCAATGTGATAAGTGTCTGACTTCCTCATACTCTTATTAGTCAGACTGAATAACTAGATACTGGACCTCCCGGGTGGCGCAGTGGTTAAGGGTGCTGTACTGCAGCGCCAGCTGTGCCACCAGAGACTCTGGGTTCGCGCCCAGGCTCTGTCGTAACAATTGGCCTAGCGTCGTCCAGGTTAGGGAGGGTTTGGCCGGTAGGGAAATCCTTGTCTCATCGCACACCAGCGACTCCTGTGGCGGGCCGGGCGCAGTGCACGCTAACCAAGGTTGTGTATCGGAGGACGCATTACTTTCAACCTTGGTCTCTCCCGAGCCCGTATGGCAGTTGTAGCGATGAGACAAGATAGTAGCTACTAAAAAACAATTGGATACCATGAAATTGGGGAGAAAAAGGGGTCTAAAATAAAATAAAAAATAACTAGATGCTAGTACTAACTAAAGCTTCTGTATACCATACTTTTGGTATCGCTGATATTGTTTCAGGGTATATACACACATTATTTAAATGCCACCATTGAACATTGCGCAAATGTGATTTTATCTCATGTGATGTATTTTGCATTTGTTGCTTGTGAACTGTCTGACTAACATATCGCTCTCTCACTCTGTAGCAGCAGGCAGAGCGGGGTAATAGGAAGCGATACATGCCTTCAGACAAGGACAGGCCTACCTCTCCACTCAGCAAGAGGATAGCATTGTCTCCTGAGAGAGGTGAGGGCCTCAAACTGTTAAGAAAACGCTTAGTCTGACATTAATAATGTGTTCTTCCCAAGGAACTCACACACACACACACACACACGTGGTTTGGTTATACCAAATGTGGAAATCCAACTACCAGAGAAACCTTACCGTAGGCTGCATCATCTGTTCTTTCTATATGCTTTGCCTGTGTTGAACCAAGTCATTCATCTGAGGCCACAATTCCCTGCTGTATGTAATCAACTTCCCATCAATGTCCTACAGGTCGTGGTGACAGGAGGATGCCTGGACGGCCCCCACTCTCTCCTAGAATGGACCGGCCCAGAGGCCAGGGCCCTCGCCCCATGCCACCACCGGGAGAAAGGTAGGTGCCCTCTGCTAGTTCTCGTATAAAACTACACACACAACCCCAATCTGACGCCTCTTTGTTGGTGCTGCCCTTCACCACTGCAGTAGTGATGTCATTTTAGGATGTTAGAGCAACCACAAGCCTTTGTTTTGAATGTGGAACAAGTCACAAAAGTGGAAGCCCCAGAAGTATATGATATACACCAATACACAGGGCATGTGACCCTGTCGTCACTATTTATACATCTACTCGCACCCTCTCTATACAGGTAGATTAATCCCCATGATAACCCTTGTAAATTGTCATAGGCATGTGGCACTAAGCCCAATCATGTCATTTCTCTCTTTAGAAAACGTCCTCTGTCCCCACCACCAAAGTCGTCTGGCAAAGGTCCAGGGGTGTTGTCCTCGGGCTCAGGCAAACAGCCCCCAGGCGGCCCGGGCTCAGGCTCCGGCAAGCCTAGCAGCACACTGTCTCGCCGTGAGGAGCTGCTGAAGCAGCTCAAAGCTGTTGAGGATGCCATCGCCCGCAAGAGGGCCAAGATCCCAGGGAAATAACCCTCACCCTGCCTGCCTGCCTACCCAAGTCGCCCAGGCAACATCAAGCATCAAGGGACATAAGTCACCAATACCTGTCAAGAAGCCTAGCATTCTCTGGAAATGTAAAAAAGGTGTCTGTCCCTAAATGTAAAGGCCATTGTGTAATTGTTACTGAACAAAATGGCCACCGAAACATTTCTGCTTGTTTGCCCTCAGAGAGAGGTTGTCTAAAAGGTTTTACAGTGCTGAAAAGAAGTAGTAGCAGGGTGTCACTGTTGCTCACTGTTGTCTATTTAGTGAGAAGGAACAATCTTCCCATCGTGTCTCATTGATAAGGTGAATTTATATACTTTTGATCCACACTGTTTCTCTCTGTCTGCCCCTTTTACTGTCTCTTATCTCATGTCTTTTTTTTCTTTCTGTTGGGTCGAGTGCTGGTCTTGCCCCATTTGTTCCGTTCTGAAGATCCTGGAAACTGCCTCTAGTCTCCCAACTGGTTCTCTGTACAAACATTTCGTCTGCATTCATTCAGAATGAGAAACACGCTCACAGGACCTCTTGTTCATGGTGGTTATGTCTTAACCAATGACTTCTCCTGTTCTAGGCCTGTGCTCTGTGTTCTCTTGCAGTGTTCATTTTACATACCGTGTACAATAATAGTGAGCATTTGACAAGTACCCATTTTTTTCAAGTGTATGATTGTAGAGAACAAATTGATAGTGATGTGAAGTATTGCTTTTTTTAATCTACCCAAAAGAATCTCTAGCTCTTCTCAAGTAATTTACTGTGTTTTATTTTTCTCACATTTTTAGTTGACAGAGTATGAGAGATGGTTGGGGACACCGGAGGATAAGGAGCGTCTTGCTTTTGTGACAAAAGGCTTCTAAATAAACTATTTTGATAAAGAGAAACCATCTGTCGTGTGTCTGTTCCTTCTCCATAATTTCACTCTCCCCAATCCTATATTAATTGGATACATGGCTCCATCAATCACTTGTTTTCTCTTGTTCTTCACAGGAGATGAAGCGCAATGTATTGCATGTTGATGTACATTTTCACTACCAAATATAATTTGAAAAACAAGGCTTTCACATGATTACTGCAGATCTTATGAATAATAATGGACAGGACACATTATGCTTTCTAGGGTGGGGCAAGGACATCACAGATGCATTCGGATTAACCAATGATGTTTGGTGCTTTTCCACTGGCAGTCAATGGCTGGGCTGAGGCTCCAGGCAATTACTCTGGAAAAGAGACTGGAGGCAAATGTGATAGAAGACGTGATGATATTGATTTAACGTTAGTAAGGTGGAAATATGAGCCCAGCTAAACTGGTCAATGGTACAAGTCCTACTGATTTAGTGTGTTTGTTCTTCGGGGCAGGGATTTGATCATTGGAAAGTTCTTGGTACTTGCCCTTATTGGACTCATCTCAGTTTTCACTGAGCCATCTCCAGAGTGGCAGATGTTAATGTATATCTCTCAGACATGTTAATCAGTAAGCAGACTAATAGTCTAGGGTCTGTTTCAACATAACCAGAATATATTAAAACACACGCTCTACTACTTTATCTGCATACAGTCTGATTATTCTGCATACTAAAAGTCCCACACCCTGACAGCTCATTAGTTTACAGATAGAGGGAACTTCTTCATCACAAAGAAAAATACCTATTTATAATGAAGCATGTTGTCTTCTGACAGTTTATTGAAGCCATGTGGCGTTCTTTCCAGATTTCTCTTTGCCTGTGTACTGGCTTGATGGTGAGGATACCTGTCATTTTGACAATCTCGCCTGATGTTTGTCGTTATAATGCACTGATAAGGCATGCTTACTGGTTTGCCCAGCTATCACACCTTATCTGCTTTCTTTGTAACTGACTTGTATTTCTGGAACCAACTATGTTGGAAATGTTTCAATCAGGAGAAACATGAAAAATACTCCTTGTTCAGTAAGGGTACGACTAGGAGGGGCAGGGAGAGATGAGGCTATTGTGATGACACCATTGTTTGCATCAGAGTGGGAAGATCCAGGCTGCAGGAGAAAGTGTTCACCTTGTAGGAAGGCTGATGAGGTTGTCTAGTGAATGAGCTAAATATACTATAATAAGAATTCATCAATCATCATCCTTCGTTTATCATGCTGAATTTAACATGAAAAAATATATTTACAGTTTTTTTCCCTCTGAAAGTTTTAGCATACAGTATGTGGTTACATTTATTATTGGTAGAAAACTGAAAAGGTGCAGTAGGATAGGCCAAAATTAGGCTACATTCATTTATGGATTTAGATTTGATCTATTTTATCCGTGTGTGTATAAATGAACAGTTTTGTTACATTTCTTCATAATTCCTAGCTTCTGTCTTGACTATGGAAACATATCAGTAAGATTACTGTCTGTCAATGGATGCAAGCTGTCTGATAGTATGCCTATGGTCAATATATTGATTATAGCGGCTAATAAAATCAATATGAATAAGTATGTATAGGTGTACACAAGCTCATTATAGATTAATGTAATAACAGGTGATGTAATGTTGATGTAAACACAAGCCAAGTCCTGACAGTGGGGACACTCACTGTAGGAAAGAGGAAGCTGGGAACTGAATATAGTGATTTCCATTTCCTCCTACATACGGATTTCCCCAACCAGGTACATCCGCTATAAATTGTAGGATCACTGGCATTATGGCACAAAACAGAGCATAAGCACTTGAGCTCCTCTACTAACAAATATATATTTGATATTAGAAAATGCCAGGTCTATTCAAGATTATGCAGGTAAGTGAGAGTTTGACTGCCCTGATTGTTTGAAATTTAACTACACCTGAATGAATGTTGGATTACGTTTTGATCCATCATTTTGGATTGGTTTTTATTCAAATGGTAATTTATGAATGGTGTTTGTTCGTTTTTATTCATTTATTTCACTCCTTTGCAGACTCTACTTTTACTTGGACTTTTTATTGATAAATTGACTTTGGCATCAGAGGCACACAAGCATAAGGGATGCTTCAGTGCAGAAGAACTGGAGGATGGAGCTCTTAAGATCTTGCGTCGAAACCGGTACCTGAAAGACGGTCATATTGATGAAACGCAGTATCACAAGCTGGGTACGAAGAAGACCTGCCCTGCTGTGCTTCATTCACAGTCAGTAGACTACAACAACCGTTCTGTCTCCCCCTGGCGGTACAGGTAAGGCATCTCTTTCTACTCGAAGTAAATACTTTCTGGATAGGTCTAACATTTTATAGCCTCGTACGAACCATCATGATCTCGCGAACTCATATTCTGTTTCGACACAGAACGTGATCAAAGAATGTGAGCTCCGAGATCAGGATGGTTCGTACGAGGCTACAATTTTACTCATGCAGCCATAGTATTCTCATTCGGACAATAATATAATTTGAGTCAATGTGCATGACATATGGCTAGGAAAGAAAATACATTTTCGTATGGCATTATTAATTGATTATTTGGCTATTTGGATCATTGGAATGTGACTTTTCCCACAGCATCGATAGCAAGGAGGGACGATTCCCTGAGAAGATTGTTGTTGCTGAATGTCTATGCACGGGATGTATCATCGTCAAAGGGCACGGACATCACGGGGCCGAATACGAAGATTATGGATATAACTCTGTGCCTGTAGTGCAATCCCAGATGGTTTTGATGAAGACCGAGTGCACGACCGACCCAGGAAAATATTCATTCAGCTCACATTATATTAAAGTGCCTATTGCCTGCACCTGCGTTAAGGCTAGGACATATTAAGTGCCTCTCATAGAGGACATTTTTTAGACAAACTGTAGTGACATGTTTCACATTTTGTTGTGTTTGTTTTAAAATGCACTTAAGTTATTGAAAGTATAACACTATGCTTATGGATACGAAGCTATCGAGAATACATGGATTTTTACATGACACTCTTAGGTACATTAATGTAGTACTTGTGTTGCAAGGTTGTATTTATTTGATGATCTATTAACTATTTATTAGTCTCGGCAGACGGGTTTCCTCCCACAATGTACCAATGTTCCGGCTGTTGCTCATAGGTCTGGGTTTCAGAGACTAACTATTTATTGAACTATGTTCTCAAGCTATTTATTTATCGATGTTTTTTGGTGACTTTTGCTATTAGGACTATTCCTTTCAACATCAATGTGTTCTTCTGTTCCTGTTTTCCCATCAACATAATCAAATATTTTAGATAGCTGCCTCTGTTGAAATGTAGCAGAATTTATGAAATGTTATTGTTGTTTCCTTAATAAAGATTACTAATGAAATATCTGCCGATCATGCTTTATTTAGGCCAACCTAAATGATTAAAGGTGGATAAATCTTCGGGGTTATAATACATACTAAGGTTATTTAAAAAGCAACATCAAGACAGCCTTCGTTATTACATTAGCCAACAATTTACTATTGAGATTTTTATAATAACGATTTGAGAATGAGCGCAGATGAATTGCTTGAAGGCGTCCGCCAATTCTTTACGGGTATCTTCTGTTTTCAGATCTATTAAATTATAACCAATCGGATCCACTCCTGAACTACCCACATGAAAAGTGGGTAAAATTTCGGCGACGTGTTTTTAGCAGCATGGCTACAAAAGATAATCAGGTCTTGAAATAAAAACGGTACAGGACCTCTGCTAAAGAAAGATAAAACATAAATATGCCATACTGCCTGCACGTAGTGTTCTCACTAAACCTCTCGGAGGTAAGTTAATATTCAGTGTGATTTAGCGAAAGACGCTCATCATTCTTATGTACAGTACCAGTCAAATGTTTGGACACACTTAATCATTACAAGGTTTTTCTTTATTTTGTACTATTTTCTACATTGTAGAATAATAGTAAATACATCAAAACTATGAAATATCACATATGGAATCATGTAGTAACCAAAAAAGTGTTAAACAAATCAAAATATATTTTAGATTCTTCAAAGTAGCCACCCTTTGCCTTGATGACAGCTTTGCACATTGTTGGCATTCTCTCAACCAGCTTCATGAGGTAGTCACCTGGAATGCATTTCAATTAACATGTGTGCCTTTTTAAAAGTTTATTTGTGGAATTTCTTTCATTAATGCGTTTGAGCCAATCAATTGTGTTGTGACAAGGTAGGGGTGGTATACAGAAGATAGCCCTATTGGTAAAAGACCAAGTCCATATTATGGCAAGGACAGCTTAAATATGCAAAGAGACACGACAGTCCATCATTACTTTAAGACATGAAGGTCAGTCAATGCAGAACATTTCAAGAACTCAGAATTTTTTTTCAAGTGCAGTCGCAAAAACCATCAAGCGCTATGATGAAACTGGCTCTCATGAGGACCGCCACAGGAAAGAAAGAGCCAGAGTTACCTCTGCTGCAGAGAATTAGTTCATTAGAGTTACCAGTCTCAGAAATTGCAGCATTTACCCAAGTAAATGCTTCACAGAGTTCAAGTAACAGACACATCTTAACATCAACTGTTCAGAGGAGACTGCGTGAATCAGGCCTTCATGGTTGAATTGCTGTAAAGAAACCACTACTAAAGGACACCAATAAGAAGAAGAGACTTGCTTGGGACAAGAAACACGAGCAATGGACATCAGACTAGTGGAAATCTGTCCTTTGGTCTGATGAGTCCAAATTTGAGATGTTTTGTTCCAACCGCTGTGTCTTTGTGAGATGCAGAGTAGGTGAACGGATGATTTCTGCTGTGTGTGGTTCCCATCGTGAAGCATGGAGAAGAAGGTGTGATGGTGTGGGGGTGCTTTGCTGGTGACACTGTCAGTGATTAATTTAAAATTCAAGGCACACTTAACCAGCATAGCTACCACAGCATTCTGCAGCGATACGCAATCCCATCTGGTTTGCAGTTAGTGGGACTCTCATTTGTTTTTCAATAGGACAATGACCCAACACACCTCCAGGCTGTGTAAGGGCTATTTGTCCAAGAAGGAGAGTGATGGAGTGCTGCATCAGATGACCTGGCCTCCACAATCACCCGACCTCAACCCAATTGAGATGGTTTGGAATGAGTTGGACCGCAGAGGGAAGGAAAAGCAGCCAACAAGTGCTCAGCATATGTGGGAAATGCTTCAAGACTATTGGAAAAGCATTCCTCATGAAGCTGGTTGAGAGAATGCAAAGAGTTTGCAAAACTGTCATCAAGGCAAATAGTGGCTACTTTAAAGAATCTAAAATATATTTTGATTTGTTTAACACTTTTTTGGTTACTTTATGATCCCATGTGTTATTTCATAGTTTTGATGTATTCACTATTATTATATTATTCTAGAAAATAGTGAAAATGAATAAGTAGGTGTCCAAACCTTTGACTGGTACTGTTTGTGTACAGTGTTAGCTAGCTAGCTAAGCCACATATGAATAAGGGAAAGCTGTCTACCCCAATGCTACATTTACATTTATCCATGTCAGAAGAGAAATAGCTGTGACTAGTTAGCTTTGTAAAAACGTTAAGGGAGAGGTTGTTGTCCTGGCACCACACGGCCAGGTCTCTGACCTCCTCCATATATGCTGTCTCGTCGTTGTTGGTGATCTTGCTGGAGTCGTGCCTGGCAGTGCAGTCATGAGTGAAGCGAGTACAGGAGGGGACTGAGCATGCACCCCTGAGGGGCCCCCATGTTCAGAATCAGCGTGGCGGATGTGTTATTACCTACACATACCACCTGGGCGGCCCGTCAGGAAGTCCAGGATCCAGTTGCAGAGGGAGGTGTTTAGTGCCAGGGTCCTTAGCTTAGTGATGAGCTTTGAGGTCAATATGGTGTTGGAACGCTGAGCTGTAGTCAATGAATAGCATTCTCATATAGGTGTTCCTTTTGTCCAGGTGTGAAAGAGCAGTGTGGAGTGCAATAGAGATTGCATCATCTGTGGATCTGTTGGGGCGGTCTCCAAATTGGAGTGGGTCTAGGGTTTCTGGGATAATAGTGTTGATGTGAGCCATGACCAGTCTTTCAAAGCACTTCATGGCTACAGACGTGAGTGCTACGGGTTGGTAGTCATATAGGCAGGTTACCTTAGTGTTCTTGGGCACCGGGACTATGGTGGTCTGCTTGAAACATATTTGTATTACAGACTCAGACTGTTTAAATGTCTTACTTACATCAGTTGCGGAGAGCGGGATCACACAGTCGTCCGGAACAGCTGATGCTCTCATGCATGTTTCAGTGTTACTTGCCTCGAAGCAAGTATAGAAGTAATTTTGCTTGTCTGGTAGGCTTGTGTCACTGGGCAGCTCTTGGCTGTGCTTCCCTTTGTAGTCTGTAATAGTTTGCAAGCCCTGCCACATCCAACGAGCGTCAGAGCCGGTGTAGTACGATTCAATCTTTGTCCTGTATTGATGCTTTGCTTGTTTGGTGGTTCGTCTGAGGGCATAGAGGGATTTCTTATAAGCTTCCGGGTTAGAGTCCCGCTCCGTGAAAGCGGCAGTTCTACTTTAGCTCAGTGCGGATGTTGCCTGTAATCCATGGCTTCTGGTTGGGATATGTACGTACAGTCACTGTGGGGACGTTATCAATGCACTTATTGATGAAGCCAGTGACTGATGTGATGTACTCCTCAATGCTATTGGAATAATCCCGCAACATATTCCACTCTGTGCTAGCAAAACAGTCCTGTAGTTTAGCATTTGCATCATCTGACCACTTTTTTTGTTGACCGAGTCACTGGTGCTTCCTGCTTTAATTTTTGCTTGTAAGCAAGAATCAGGAGGATAGAATTATGGTCAGATTTGCCAAATGGAGGGCGAGGGAGAGCTTTGTACGCATCTCTGTGTGTGGAGTAAAGGTGGTCTAGAGTTTCTTTTCCATCTGGTTGCACATTTAACATGCTGGTAGAAATGTGGTAAAAAGGAAATAAGTTTCCCTGCATTAAATTACCCGGACACTAGGAGAGCCGCCTCTTGATGAGCATTTTCCTGTTTGCTTATGGCGGGATATAGCTCATTGAGTGCGGTCTTAGTGCCAGCATCGGTCTGTGGTGGTTTGTAGACAGCTATGAAACTAGGTAGATTGTGTGGTCTACAGCTTATCATGAGATACTCTACCTCAGGCGAGCAAAACCTAGAGACCTCCTTAGATATTGGATATACAAATATACATAGACCGCCACCCCTTGTCTTACCAGAGGCTGCTGTTCTATCCTGCCGATACAGTGTATAACCCGCCAACTGTATGTTATTCATGTCGTTGTTCAGTCACGACTCTGTGAAACATAAGATATTACCGTTTTTAATGTCCCGTTGGTACGGTATACGTGCTTTTAGTTTGTCCAATTTATTATCCAGCAGATTAGCCACTCGCCGGCGGATCCTCACAAGTCACCCCGATCTCTTTCCGCGATACCTCTTGTCTTTTTCTCCTGCGAATGACAGTTATGAGGGCCTGTTCGGGTGTCTGGAGTAAGTCCCTCTTGTCCGACTCATTAAAGAGAAATTCTTCGTCCAGTTCAAGGTGAGTTATCCCTGTTCTTAGAAGTTCCAGCATGTGGCCACCAGGGCAGCTTTCACCATGGTGCAGGACCTCCCAGAGTTTACCCAACAATACCTGGTCATCCCCTCTTCAGCTCCCTCCACTACTGTGGCCAGATGATAGGTTAGTCAAATCAAATCGTATTTGTCACATACAGTGGACTTGCAGTGAAATGCTTACTTACGGGCCCTTCCCAACAATGCAGAGAGAAAGAAAATAGAGAAATAATAGAAAAGTTATGTGATGTACTGGGCCGTACGTACTACCCTCTGTAACGCCTTGCAGTTGGATGCCAAACAATTGCCACATGAAGCAGTAATGCAGCCAATCAAAATGCTCTCAATGGTGCAGCTGTAGAACTTTATGAGGATCTGCTGGCCCATGCCAAACCTTTTCAGCCTCCTGAGGGAGAAGAGGCATCAGCCCTCTTCATGGCTGTGTTGATGTGTTTGGACCGTGTCTTTCTTTTTCCCAACGCAGTTAAGCAAAACCACGTCTCGTTATTCAGAGGGTTGTTCTACTACACTTCCATTGGCTAGCGTTTGTTGGCTCGCGACAGCATTGCCTCACAGCCTGTTGAGAGACATGGATGAACGAACACGCAACACAACATTTGCCCATATATTTATTTTCAGAGTTTCAATGAGTTGTAAAAATGTCTCAGAGAATACTGAGGAATTCCCTTATTTGAAGGTCACCTGACTTAAGCTAGGCTACTTAACGTTACTAGCTCTGTATTTAAAGTTGTTATATTATCATTAGTAGTCTATTATCAGGTAAACGCATATGCTTATTATTCATAATTTGTCAAATATTTATTAGCTAATCATTTCTATCTTTCAAGTTACTCAATCTTGAAATGCAAGGGCAAATGTTATTTATCAGTGACTGAAATTTTGTGCTACTCACTTCCGTATTTGGAAGATGAAATTTCGTGCTACTCACTTCCGTATTTGGAAGATGAAATTTTGAGCTACGTGATATTCACTTCCGGACTTGGAGAGCGATCAAAGTGTTGTAGAATGCCCCTCTGAATAACGGGGCGTGGTTTTGGCTTAACTGCTTTGGGAAAAAGAAAGACGTTTTGGACCATAATCCTTAGTGATGTGGACACCAAGGAACCTGAAGCTCTCAACCCGCTCCACTATAGCCCCGTTGATGTGAATGGGGGTGTGCTCGGCGCTTTGTTTCCTGTAGTCCACGATCAGCTCCTTTGTGTGGCTGACATTGAGGGAGAGGTTGTTGTCTCTGACCTCCTCCTATATGCTGTCTCATCATTGTTGGTGATCAATGCCTCCGTGCATAAAGCGAAGTCCATACAGAAATGGTTTGTCTAGATCGGTGTGGAAGAACATGACTGGCCTGCACAGAGCCCTGGCCTAATCGTCCAACATCAGTGCCCAACCTCACTAAAGTTCTTGTGTCTGAATGGAAGCAAGTCCCCGCAGCAATGTTCCAACATCTAGTGGAAAGCTTTCCCAGAAGAGTGGAGGCTGTTATATCAGCAAAGCGGGGACCAACTCCGTATTAATGCCAATGATTTTGGAATGAGATGTTCGACGAGCAGGTGTCCACATACCTTTGGTCATGTAGTGTATTACAGACAGTGTCAGGAAGAGGTTGGAAGTTTTAGTGAAGACACTTGCCAGCTGGTCAGCACATGTTCTTGAGTGCATGTCCTGGTAATCCATCTGGCCTTGAGGAATGTTAACCTGTTTAAAGGTCTTACTCACATTGGCTATGGAGAGCATGATCACACAGTCATTTGGAACAACTGGTGCTCTCACGCATGGTTCAAAGTTATGTCAAAGCGAGCATAGAAGGCATTTAGCTTGACTGGTAGGCTCACGTCACTGGGCAGCTTGCGGCTGGGTTTCCCTTTGTAATCCATGATAGTTTGCAAGCCCTGCCATGTCCAACGAGCGTCAGAGCTGGTGTAGTATGATTCGATCTTAGACCTGCATTGACTCTTTGCCTGTTTGATGGTCCGTTGGAGGGCATAGTGTGATTTCTTACAAGAATTCGGGTTAGTGTCCTACTCCTTGAAAGTGGCAGCTCTAACCATTAGCTCAGTGTGGATGTTGCCTGCAATCCATTGCTTCTAGTTGGGATATATATGTATTGCATGCTGTGCTGGAGTTTCTCTGAGAGAAAAAAATACTACACTGAACAAAAATATAAACGCAACATGTAAATTGGTCCCATGTTTCATGAGCTGAAATAAAAGATCACAGAAATGTTCCATATGCACAAAAAGCTTATTTATTTCAAATGTTGTTCACAAATTTGTTTACATCCCTGTTAATGAGCATTTCTCCTTTGCCAAGATAATCCATCCACTTGACAAGTGTGGCATATCAAAAAGCTGATTAAAAGCATGATCATCATTACCTTGTGCTGGGGACAATAAAAATCGCTCTAAAATCTTAAGTTTTGTCACACAACACAGTTCCACAGATGTCTCAAGTTTTGAGGGAGCGTGCAATTGGCTTGCTGACTACACAAATGTCCACCAGAACTGTTGCCATTCATCCGCCACCATCACCTCATGTTTCAGCATGATAATTCACAGCCCCATGTCGCAAGGATCTGTAAACAATTCCTGGAAGCTGAAAATGTCCCAGTTCTTCCATGGCCTGCATACTCATCAGACATGTCACCCATTGAGCATGTTTGGGATGCTCTCGATCGACGTGTGGATATTGGCGTGTTCCAGTTCCCGCCAATATCCAGTAACTTTGCACAGCCATTGAAGAGGAGTGGGACAACATTCCACAGGCCACAATCAACAGCCTGATCAACTCTATGCGAAGGAGATGCACTGCATGATGCAAATGGTGGTCACACCAGATACTGATAGGTTTTCTGATCCACGCCCCTACTTAAAAAAAAGAAGGGTATCTGTGAACAACAAACAAGATACCAAATCCATAGATTAGGGTGTAATAAATGTATTTAAATTGACTGATTTTCTTATGAACTGTAACTTAGTAAAATCTTTTAAATTGTTGCATGTTGCATTTATATTTTTGTTCAGTCTACTTAGTCACCTATGTTGGTTTGTTAAAAATGAAAATAATATAGGATATATAACTGAAAAATAACCACCACTGTTGATAGTGTGCAGAACTGATTTCAGCTGCTTACCATTTCCTTTTTCTATAAAAATGATTTGCTCTGTGCTTCAGGGAAATTGACACGGCTACAGAAAAATACTGTTTTAATTAGTCTGCCGATCAATGCCCTTACTGCTCTGAAAATGACTCTAGGTATTTACTTGGTGTGTGTGCTTGTGCAAGCTGCCAGTTGTGAACTTCTCAACACACCCTATTTGTGATGGTCCCTTCAGCAATGTAACAATGGTTTCACATGTATCTTGTCATGGATTGATCTCTGCTTTTTAGATAGTTTCTAACTTTTCCCTGTATGATGTGTGCTCCACAGCGCCCCCTGTCAGGAGATCCTGCTCATGTGAGTGGGTTTGTGTTAAATGCGGAAGACACATTTCAGTTGAAGGCATTCAGTTCTACAACTGACTAGGTATCCCCCTTTCCTCTCTTTCCTATTCAGCATCACACAATAACTGGTCCCCAATTCTTCTCTTCCTGGGGGGAAGGGGGAGGGGGGTCATGTTATGGAGTATTCCAAGGAGGGATAGAAAGACAAAACTATAAACTATTCAAACATGCTTGAAGTGTCTCCCTTCATGTATCTCTCCCCTCCTCTCCTCTACCCTGCATGTCTCAGTAATGAGGATGATGCTCTGTATGAGAGGGTGTCTGGGGAGCAGTGGAGGGTGGAGTGTCTGGCCCAGCTGCTGGCTGAGATGGACAGTGACCTGCCTGGAGACTTCTTCCTGGAGCTTCTGCAGGTAGCTACTGTACCACACACAGAGAGGCAGCCTATGGCTTTGGACATGAGTCTTTATTGTCCTGCTGTGTTGCCCAAGTGAGGTTGGTCTGTAACTATGGATGTTCTTTTCCCTGCCAGGCACTGACTTGCTGGGCTGAGGAGGAAGATGAGCAGGAAGTGGACACGTCAGCCATGACACTACTGCAGCTGGAGAATGAGGGAAAGTCACAGGGCGGGGTCAGTAGCTGGCTCTACTGCAGGTCCTGACTGTCATGTGTGAAGGTCATACTCTACTACTGCGCAAGCCATAGTTAACCAATATAGTCTTTGCCTTTCACTGCATAACTATGCATCACAGATTGGTACTACTGCCTGTTATTGTCCATGCCTCCAGGGCCTGCGTGAGGCCCAGGAGAGGAGCCTCTTCAAGGCTACGGTGTTAGAGGCCCCTCTCATGGGAGATGGAGATCCTGAGGGCAATTGGGATGATAGATAGATAGATACTACTGAATCAGAGGGAACCCATTAAACCCATTTCTGTACAGGGTCCCCTGGTTTATTCACAGTCAGACCACAGTCATATTTAATAAGCTATACGCTACCTCTCTGCTCACCGTGAGGACTTTCTCCTGGTTCTGTAGTGCCTCTCTGTCTCCGTTATGTATGGCCCGGGTTAGGGTTCTCAGGGTTACTGTTCTGGTGGGGATGTCACGGTCACAAGCCTACAGCAGGCAGTCTGAGAAGGGCCCTACTGGGGACGCCATTGGAGGGCCCACTGCTCCTGCTGCCATCCCTCCCTCCTGCTGTTCCTGTTCCTATCCCTATACGACCCTGGCCAGCCCCAAATGACCCTATCTGGGATGGGATGAGTGTTCTGGGCCAGACTATCCCCATCACCAGAGCTGTGTTCTGAGGTTGGGGATGCAGGTCTGAATAGGGGCTGGGGTGTTAGGCATTTGGGAAGTGTGTGTGCTGTGGTTGGAATGAGAGGTGGGTGAGGGGAGTCTAGTTTGGGGGACTTGTGAGTGACTTGTTTGGGACGCTTGATCTTTAGGTTCTTCTCAGAAGGCATGTTATTGTCAGTTTTGGGGTTTTGGTATGAGGCGGCTCACGTCACGTTGTCAGGGTGGTATGCCCCATGTGGCGATGGCGGCGGTCTGAGGCCAGCTCCTGGATCACCACCTCAGGGTGCCTCTGGGAAATCTCCTCCAAGGGTGGGAGGAGCCTTGGCATTGCTGAGTAGTCATCAGCACTCAACTGTGACAAGGAGAAAGAGAGAGGAGACCGAAAGAGACAGAGCGAGGGAGAGCGAGGAAGAGAGACATCAAAACAAAATACCACATATTACACAGAATGACCACATCAACATAGTAGCATACTAGTCGCAGTATTAGTAATATCAATGTTAAAGCCTGCTGCCTGAACGTACGTGCGTGTACCAATGAGGGTCCTGAGAGCAGGGTGGCCACCAGGCCCATTCCCATACTGAGGGTCTCGGTCTCCACCTGTCCCTCAACACCCCAGACCTTGTCCAGACCCACACAGGCCCTCTGCGGGTTGGCCACGATGAACTCCACCACCTGGGAGAGAACAGACAGACAACTTCTTGTACAAACCACAAATTTCCTACCACTGGGTGTCCACTAAAGAGTTCCATCACATCCTCAAACCAACACAGACATAAAAAAAGTTTTCATTTAAAAAAACCTGGCTAATGGCAGTAGAGATAAGACGTCTAAAATTACTGCTTATCAACCAAACTGAGACCAGTTTATCAGAGACATGTCCTAATCTGAGCATGAAGAGTTTACCTCATGCAAAATGGCACAGTGTTAACCCTGGGTCTTTTACCTCATCAGAGACAGACACTGCTATTCTTAGAGCTATTAAAGTATTAGTCAACATGCCCTCATTCCTTAATAAAGAGGCCCAGATGACCAGTGTTCTGTAAAGCCCTGATGCTGAGGGAGAGGACAGAGACGCTTAAAGATGCACTATGCAGAAATCACTCCGCCATCAGTTTATGTGACAAAGCAAGCGAGAATAGTGTAGATAATCATTGTACCATCTAAACCACTGTGAAATATATTTTCCATAACCAAAAATATTATATTTTCAGCTGTACAAAACTAAAAGACGCAAAAACTAACTTAAGAATGGGAAGCATATAAATAACGCACATAGAACAGATATACCGCTTTTTAGACTTGCTTTCAATGAGAGTTACAGAACTATAACTGATTTTGGTCAGGTTGCCCAAAAAGTTACATATTGCAGCTTTAAAGTAAAAGTTTGACAAAAAACTATTACGTAATGAGGTGGTGAACTTAGACCCCACTGTCACGCTCAGGGTCTCTGATCAACTCCACTCATCTATTAAACATCCTCTCCACCCAAACAGACAGCAGCACCCACACAGATTGGTACTGTTGCCTTGAAGAGGCTCCTCTCCTGGGCCTCACGCAGGCCCTGGAGGCATGGACAGTAGCAGGCAGCAGTACCAATCTGTGTGGGTGCTGCTGTCTGTTTGGGTGGAGAGGATGTTTAATAGATGAGGGGAGTTGATCAGAGACCCTAGGCGTGACAGTGGTGTCTATGGGGACTTGTTAATGTGACTGAGGTGGAGGAGACTGGATTATCACCCCTGGGCCTGGCTCTCATTTAGTATTCAGCGTAATGAGCCCCCTTTTGTGTGCACTTTCCACGACCCCCGTCCCCCCGTCCCCCGTCTGTCCGTCCGTCCGTCCGTCTGTCTCAGCTTAGGGGGTACCATACCAAGTGGGGGGTGGGGTTCCTCTTTAATGTTCATCTTATTGAAGATGTGTTAGGGTTGTTTTGGGACAAATAGTAAGCACTATGGAGATACACATTTCAGACAGGGAAGGTTGAGCAGATTTGGTGTAATGTGTCTTATCTTATAGTTTGTCTTAAAGCTCTTTCTGGAGAACTTGGAGCACGAAGACTCTTTTGTGTATCTGTCAGCCATTCAAGGTAGGAAGTCAAGGGGCTCCAGGTAGTGCTTCACCTTACATGTGTAAACCTTTGGTCTTCACTCTAGTTTTGTGGGGTGTTATTAACCTTTGACTTTGGCTGGCTTTCCTTTTAGAAAGTTGTAACAAGTGTATCTATGATACGACTCTTGTATCTCATCTCATATGCCCTAGAAATGGATGTTCTGGAATGACATTGACATTAACCTGCGGTGGAATCACCTAATGGTGGTATATCAAATCATCAAATCAAATCAAATCAAATCACCACTCCCTAGCATTCTTCTTGCCAATGTCCAGTCTCTTGACAACAAGGTTGATGAAATCCGAGCAAGGGTAGCATTCCAGAGGGACATCAGAGACTGTAACGTTCTTTGCTTCACGGAAACGTGGCTTACTGGAGAGACGCAATCCGAAGCGGTGCAGCCAACAGGTTTCTCCACGCATCGCGCAGACAGGAAAAAACATCTTTCTGGTAAAAAGAGGGGCGGGGGCGTATGCCTTATGACTAACGTGACATGGTGCGATGAAAGAAACATACAGGAACTCAAATCCTTCTGTTCACCTGATTTAGAATTCCTCACAATCAAATGTAGACCGCATTATCTACCAAGAGAATTCTCTTCGATTATAATCACAGCCGTATATATCCCCCCCCAAGCAGACACATCGATGGCTCTGAACGAACTTTATTTAACTCTCTGCAAACTGGAAACAATTTATCCGGAGGCTGCATTCATTGTAGCTGGGGATTTTAACAAGGCTAATCTGAAAACAAGACTCCCCAAATTTTATCAGCATATCGATTGCGCAACCAGGGGAGGAAAGACCTTGGACCATTGTTACTCTAACTTCCGCGACGCATATAAGGCCCTGCCCCGCCCCCCTTTCGGAAAAGCTGACCACGACTCCATTTTGTTGATCCCTGCCTACAGACAGAAACTAAAACAAGAGGCTCCCACGCTGAGGTCTGTCCAACGCTGGTCCGACCAAGCTGACTCCACACTCCAAGACTGCTTCCATCACGTGGACTGGGAGATGTTTCGTATTGCGTCAGATAACAACATTGACGAATACACTGATTCGGTGTGCGAGTTCATTAGAACGTGCGTTGAAGATGTCGTTCCCATAGCAACGATTAAAACATTCCCTAACCAGAAACCGTGGATTGATGGCAGCATTCGTGTGAAACTGAAAGCGCGAACCACTGCTTTTAATCAGGGCAAGGTGTCTGGTAACATGACCGAATACAAACAGTGCAGCTATTCCCTCCGCAAGGCTATCAAACAAGCTAAGCGCCAGTACAGAGGCAAAGTAGAATCTCAATTCAACGGCTCAGACACAAGAGGCATGTGGCAGGGTCTACAGTCAATCACGGACTACAGGAAGAAACCCAGCCCAGTCACGGACCAGGATGTCTTGCTCCCAGGCAGACTAAATAACTTTTTTGCCCGCTTTGAGGACAATACAGTGCCACTGACACGGCCTGCAACGAAAACATGCGGTCTCTCCTTCACTGCAGCCGAGGTGAGTAAGACATTTAAACGTGTTAACCCTCGCAAGGCTGCAGGCCCAGATGGCATCCCCAGCCGCGCCCTCAGAGCATGCGCAGACCAGCTGGCCGGTGTGTTTACGGACATATTCAATCAATCCCTATACCAGTCTGCTGTTCCCACATGCTTCAAGAGGGCCACCATTGTTCCTGTTCCCAAGAAAGCTAAGGTAACTGAGCTAAATGACTACCGCCCCGTAGCACTCACATCCGTCATCATGAAGTGCTTTGAGAGACTAGTCAAGGACCATATCACCTCCACCCTACCTGACACCCTAGACCCACTCCAATTTGCTTACCGCCCAAATAGGTCCACAGACGATGCAATCTCAACCACACTGCACACTGCCCTAACCCATCTGGACAAGAGGAATACCTATGTGAGAATGCTGTTCATCGACTACAGCTCGGCATTCAACACCATAGTACCCTCCAAGCTCGTCATCAAGCTCGAGACCCTGGGTCTCGACCCCGCCCTGTGCAACTGGGTACTGGACTTCCTGACGGGCCGCCCCCAGGTGGTGAGGGTAGGCAACAACATCTCCTCCCCGCTGATCCTCAACACTGGGGCCCCACAAGGTTGCGTTCTGAGCCCTCTCCTGTACTCCCTGTTCACCCACGACTGCGTGGCCACGCACGCCTCCAACTCAATCATCAAGTTTGCGGACGACACAACAGTGGTAGGCTTGATTACCAACAACGATGAGACGGCCTACAGGGAGGAGGTGAGGGCCCTCGGAGTGTGGTGTCAGGAAAACAACCTCACACTCAACGTCAACAAAACTAAGGAGATGATTGTGGACTTCAGGAAACAGCAGAGGGAACACCCCCCTATCCACATCGATGGAACAGTAGTGGAGAGGGTAGCAAGTTTTAAGTTCCTCGGCATACACATCACAGACAAACTGAATTGGTCCACTCACACAGACAGCATCGTGAAGAAGGCGCAGCAGCGCCTCTTCAACCTCAGGAGGCTGAAGAAATTCGGCTTGTCACCAAAAGCACTCACAAACTTCTACAGATGCACAATCGAGAGCATCCTGGCGGGCTGTATCACCGCCTGGTATGGCAACTGCACCGCCCTCAACCGTAAGGCTCTCCAGAGGGTAGTGAGGTCTGCACAACGCATCACCGGGGGCAAACTACCTGCCCTCCAGGACACCTACACCACCCGATGTCACAGGAAGGCCATAAAGATCATCAAGGACATCAACCACCCGAGCCACTGCCTGTTCACCCCGCTATCATCCAGAAGGCGAGGTCAGTACAGGTGCATCAAAGCTGGGACCGAGAGACTGAAAAACAGCTTCTATCTCAAGGCCATCAGACTGTTAAACAGCCACCACTAACACTGAGTGGCTGCTGCCAACACACTGACACTGACTCAACTCCAGCCACTTTAATAATGGGAATTGATGGGAAATGATGTAAATATATCACTAGCCACTTTAAACAATGCTACCTTATATAAATGTTACTTACCCTACATTATTCATCTCATACGCATACGTATATACTGTACTCTATATCATCGACGGTATCCTTATGTAATACATGTATCACTAGCCACTTTAACTATGCCACTTTGTTTACATACTCATCTCATATGTATATACTGTACTCGATACAATCTACTGTATCTTGCCTATGCTGCTCTGTACCATCACTCATTCATATATCCTTATGTACATATTCTTTATCCCCTTACACTGTGTACAAGACAGTAGTTTTGGAATTGTTAGTTAGATTACTTGTTATTACTGCATTGTCGGAACTAGAAGCACAAGCATTTCGCTACACTCGCATTAACATCTGCTAACCATGTGTATGTGACAAATAAAATTTGATTTGATTTGATTTGATTTGATTTGCTGATGAGGGCTGCCAGGGCTATGGATGAGTGGACTGTTATGAACCCAGCTTGCTGACCTAGTAAAAAAAAAATGAATCGCCACAAAAACCACACATCATGGGAGAGGCTCCAGCAATAGACTCATTATCTTTTGGCGTGTAGATTTGACCACACAAAGAAGGAAGTACCTGCAGTTAGCCTCAATGACACAGTCACCCAAGCATCTGACAGATTCATAATGAGCTGTTTTGTGAGGGACATGTGTATGAATGAATGTGAATGTGCTTACTCATGTTAATGTGTCCATGCTTACTCATGTTATTATGTCATAACAGTGGATCAGGCCTAATTTTAGTCAGAAAGGCATAAAACAGTCTTACATCAGACAATACATGCTTGTTCCATACTCAGGTTTGTTTGGAGGGGACTGTATTAAAACCTATCTCTGATAGAATTCCCTGTTTGGGTTTTTCCCCTCTCCCTGGTTTTGTCTGCCAGATCTCGATAGTGCCATTTCTCGGGACAAGTGAGGGTTTATTCGGCATACCCCACTCCCACTGCCTTGTCTTGGATGTGAAAGACACCCAGACAGACCAGCGACGGTCTCTCCCTGGCCCTGCTCCACCAGTCTAACAGAACATCATCTCAGCTGGTTCAACAGCTGGTTTGTTGCCACATTAGATACCCACAGGGATATTTTGTCACTCCTCTGTATCACTCTCCCCTTCTTATGCACCTGGGAAACTTGCCCGCCAACCCACGTATTCGGAACAACTGTGATCAAACCATAGGGCCCCACGTTCTGTATCTGTCCAAATCCCCAGTGCACAATGGGCCACTTTTCTTTTGCTTTTTCATTGTATAACAAAGGGGTTGAATACTTATTGACATTCAAGACATTTCAGCTTTTTAATTTTTTATTAATTAAAAAATATATATATAAAACATAATTTCACCTTGACATTATAGGTTGTTGTGTGTAGACCAGTGACAAAAAAAAGCTCAATTTAATCTGTAACAACAAAATGTGAAAGAGGTGTGAATACTTTCTGGAGGCACTGTATGTTTCACCATTTAGAATGAAATGTATCTAATCCCCACATTTGAAAAAGTCAACTATTTGGGTAAATTCACCTAGTCAAAAGTTTAATATTTGGTCTCCTGTTCCTAGCAGACAATGCCATCAAGCTTGTGACTCTACAAACTTTTTGGATGCATTTGCATTTTGTTTGGTTGTGTTTCGGATTGTATTTTGCCCAATAAGAACTGAATGGTGAATAATGAATTTTGGAGTCACTTTTATTGTAATAAACAATATAATATGTTTCTGATCACTTCTACATTCATTTGGAGGCTACCATGATTATGTGTCACGCCCTGACCTGAGTATTCTTTGTTTTCTTTATTGTTTTGGTTAGGTCAGGGTGTGACATGGGTGATGTATGTGTTTTAGTACTGTCTAGGGGTTTTGTAGGTTTATAGGGTTGTTTATCATCTAGGTGTTTATATATGTCTATGGTTGCCTAGATTGGTTCTCAATTAGAGCCAGGTGTTTATCGTTGTCTCTGATTGGGAACCATATTTAGGCAGCCATCTTCTTTGGGTATTTTGTGGGTTATTGTCTATGTTATGTTGAGTATTGATAGCGGTCACGTTCGTCTTATTATTTTGTATAGTTTGTTCATTGTACTTTGTGCTTTTCATCATCCATTAAAATATGCATTCACACCACGCTGCGCTTTGGTCTCCTCACTTTGACGATCGTGACAGAATAACCCACCTTAAAAGGACCAAGCAGCGTGATTGGGAGGAACAGCGCTTAATGGAGAGATGGACCCGGGAGAAGGACGAATGGGTAACAACCTGGGAGGAGATTGAGAGTTGGTTGATCGATCCAGGGAGAGTGCCAGAGCCTGCATGGGATTATTTGGAACAGTGCGAGGAGGGATACAGGAGAATGGAGGAACGGCGAAGATATAAGGGTACACGGCTAGCACGGAAGCCCGAGAGGCAGCCCCAATATTTTTTTGTGGGAGGCACACGAGGAGATTGGCTAAGTCAGGTAGGAGACCTGAGCCAACTCCTCGTGCTTACCGTGGGGAGCGTGTAACTGGTCAGGCACAGTGTTATGCAGAGATGCGCACGGTGTCTTCAGTGCGCATTTCTAGCCCGGTGCGCTATATTCCAGCTCCTCGCATTGGCCAGGCTAGAATGAGCGTCCAGCCAGGACGGGTTGTATCAGCTTTACACTCCAGACCTCCACAGCCTAGTACGTCCTGTGCCTGCTCCCCGCACTCGCCCTGAGGTGCGTGTCCCCAGCCCAGTACCACCAGTGCCAACACCACGCACCAGGCTTCCTGTGCGTCTCCAGAGCCTTGTAAGCCCTGTTCCTCCTCCCCGCACTCGCCCTGAGGTGCGTGTCTCCAGCCCGGTACCACCAGTGCCGGCACCACGCACCAGGCCACCAGTGCGCCTCCAGGGTCCAGTACTCCCTGTTCCTCCTCCCCGCACTCGCCCTGAGGTGCGTGTCTCCAGCCCGGTACCACCAGTGCCGGCACCACGCACCAGGCCACCAGTGCGCCTCCAGGGTCCAGTACTCCCTGTTCCTGCTCCTCGCACTCGCCCTGAGGTGCGTGTCCCCAGCCCGGTACCACTAGTGCCGGCACCACGCACCAGGCCTATAGTGTGCCTCGGCAGTCCAGTACGCCCTGTTCCTCCTCCCGGGCACTCGCCCTGAGGTGCGTGTCCTCGGCCCAGTACCACCAGTGCCGGCACCACGCACCAGGCCTACAGTGCGCCTCGCCAGTCCAGAGCGTCCGGCAACAGTACCCAGTCCAGAGCGTCCGGCTACAGTACCCAGCCCAGAGCGTCCGGCTACAGTACCCAGCCTAGAGCGTCCGGCTACAGTACCCAGTCCAGAGCGTCCGGCAACAGTACCCAGTCCAGAGCGTCCGACAACAGTACCCAGTCCAGAGCGTCCGGCAACAGTCTACAGACCGGAACCTACCATGACGGGTCACAGTCCGGATCCGCCAGTCTCCCTCCTGTCCTGAGCCGCCAGCGTCTCCCTCCTGTCCTGAGCCGCCAGAGTCTCCCTTCTGTCCTGAGCCGCCAGAGATTCCCTCCTGTCCTGAGCCGCCAGAGATTCCCTCCTCTCCTGAGCCGCCAGAGTCTCCCTCCTGTCCAGAGCCGCCAGAGCCGTCAGCCAGCCAGGAGCCGCCAGAGCCGTCAGCCAGCCAGGAGCCGCCAGAGCCGTCAGCCAGCCAGGGACTGCCAGAGCCGCTCCTCAGTCCAGTGACGCCCTCTACGATGATCTTCAGTCCGGGGTCCGCTGCGAGGGTCCCCGCTCCAGAGGCGCCACCTAAGTGGGCCGAGACTGAGGTAGAGTGGGGTCCACGTCCTGCACCCGAACCGCCGCCGTGAAAAAGGCCCACCCGGACCCTCCCCTTTAGATTAGGTTTTGCGGCCGGAGTCCGCACCTTTGTGGACCACTGTCACGCCCTGACCTGAGTATTCTTTGTTTTCTTTATTGTTTTGGTTAGGTTAGGGTGTGACATGGGTGATGTATGTGTTTTTGTACTGTCTAGGGGTTTTGTAGGTTTATGGGGTTGTTTATCATCTAGGTGTTTATATATGTCTATGGTTGCCTAGATTGGTTCTCAATTAGAGGCAGGTGTTTATCGTTGTCTCTGATTGGGAACCATATTTAGGCAGCCATCTTCTTTGGGAA
The DNA here is from genome assembly GCF_045791955.1 of Oncorhynchus clarkii lewisi. Classification (NCBI taxonomy): domain Eukaryota; kingdom Metazoa; phylum Chordata; class Actinopteri; order Salmoniformes; family Salmonidae; genus Oncorhynchus; species Oncorhynchus clarkii. The sequence goes on from NC_092147.1 coordinate 24,245,779, forward strand.
TTTCGTGGGTTATTGTCTATGTTATGTTGCATGTTTTCACAGAGTATTGATAGCGGTCACGTTCATCTTATTATTTTGTATAGTTTGTTCAGTGTACTTCGTGTTTTTCGTCATCCATTAAAATATGCATTCACACCACGCTGCGCTTTGGTTTCCTCACTACGACGATCATGGCATTATGGATAATCATGAATTAATCGTGAATATTGATGAGTGAGAAAGTTATAGAGGCACAAGGCCCCAAAAATGCTAATGTCGTGAAAATTATTACACAGGGACACTCAAAGTCAATCTTAAATGAATCATTGTTTATTGTCAGCGAGCTGGAGAGGTTCCAACCAACTCAATGCACCATTGTACACATGTCAATCAGGAGCTCTGCCAAGGCAGACCCAGCTGTTGTCTTATGTATGGCTGGCTATACACAGACAAGTTATATTTGCATGATATAGCATAATTAATTAATCATTACTGTTTTGTTTAATCCTTGTGACAGACCAATACTGGTTTATAACATGTGACAGATCAATACCTCACAATGCTTCTTTCTTGCTAAGCTGACACCTTGAAATTGAGATATCGTTTGTTTGTTCTCAAAACAAGATCTGGGGGGGGTACTGCCAAATTGCAGCTACTGATAGTGAGGATTTGTATAGCCAGCCACTTTCATGAACACAGAACTTGATTATTTAGAACAACACATGAATAGAACAGATGAGTGATAAGATTATCACAGGCATTAGAATTCCCATTACACTAACCTCCCCTTTTATTGGTAATAGTGAGAGGTTAGCATGTTTTGTTGTAGCCTCTGTAACCTTTTCGCTCATCATGATTCATTCATGATTTGATTAGATTTTTTATCATGGCATTATCAGCTTTAATTTAGAAGTGTTCAGAAACATCTTATCTACTCACTTAAAAAGAAAATGACTCCAGTCATCATTCACCATTCAGTTCTTATTGGGAAACATTTCACCCAAAACAACCCTAAAAAACTGCAAATGCATCCAACGAGTTTGTAGAGTTAACAAGCTTGATGTAGTCATTGCGTGCTAGGAATAAGAGAACCAAATACAATACTTTTGACTACTTTAAAACACTAAGTGAATTTGTCAAAATACTTATTAATTCATAAAATGCTTTTCATTTCCAAACAGTAAAACAGATATCTATGAAAATACCTCAAATAAGGTGACATTCTGCACTGCGCCTCACATGAAACATTTTTATTTCAAAACCAAAATCCTGGAGTATAGAACAAATGTTCTAACTTTTGCTTCACTGTCCAAATTCACATGAAGGCGAATGTATATCCTTGAGATTCTTGGTCTGAGACTGATGGAAATGTACAGTCAGTTGTTTGACTTACTGGACAAAGGAGCTAGAATGATGAAGTGAGTCAGGAATGGACAGGAGAAACTGGATGATGTACATGCCTTCTAATCCAGATAAAGTCACTCACACACCTGTTTTCTCTTTCATTAAGGCAACTATAACCGTGACCCTCCTTTGAAATGTGTCTCTGACTGAGGAGTGGCCAGCTGAACTGGTGTGTGGGGTGTATCTGGAGGGTACAGGGTGGAGGCCTCGGCAGGCTGAATGATACCTCTCATAGCATAGAATTAGGAATTACAATACAAATATAGGATACTAATTTAATAGGATCTGTGTGTCATGGTGGGTCTATCTGACTGGTCCAGCAGACTCACCTGCAGGGACCCAGGCCAAGTCCACCCGTCTGGGTCTTACTGGGACACCCTGTCACCTGGTCAACTCCATTGCCCCACTCCCACTGCTTTGAGCTGTAGAATAGAGCAGGTTTAGCCCCGTCAGTGGGGGGCTGTATCCGTAAGGCAGATATACACACTCTTACACTCTCTCACACACACACACACCCTGAAAGGAATAAAGTCTATTCTCTATTTAAGCTTCTCCTCAGTTTTAGCAACCGCTTTTGCAAAAAAAAAACAATGACTCAGTACTTTGTATAGATTAAAAGAACTTCACCAGCAGGACCACCGGGCAGGTAGTAATGTCATGTTCTCCTGAGGTGTGTTTGAGGACAGACATGTGAGGAGGTTTCCTCAGCACTGTCAGCAGCCAATAGTTAATTGTGCTTGTTGACTTGCTCTGTGCAGTACTCAGGAGGTGAGAACCATTAGTAAACCTTGTCATACGGTTAAACAACTTTACACTATGGACTGTCAGTTTATTCGCCTAGTGTCTAAATGTCAGTAGGTAAGGTAGATAGTTATTATGTCTCCTTTGTCCATCAATTAATCATCTTTACATTTCCCACCCACTCATTACATAATGACTTTACTGAACCTTCTCTTAATTGTGTCACTGAGTTGGGGTCAGGGTGGGGTTCAAGTAGGGGTCAGGGGAACAGCTCAGCAGTATTGTTGTTGGAGTGTCCTCTCCTATAGAGCCCCTCCTTCTGCGCTGAGATCAGGCTTTTCGCAGGTGGGGGGAGGCTGAGGGAGTGAGGCTGGAATCACTTCACTCAAACGCATGTCCACTCCAGGCAGAATGTGTGTGTGTGTGTCAGGGCAGCCTGTGGAAGGCCTGCCTGCATGCTGCAGTGGTCAGGGCCCTAAATAAAGCTGCTGTGAGTTGGGGGTCTGTCAGCGAGGGCTGTGCACTGCAGACTCTGCTTCATGAATAAGCATCTTTGTCAGGCTGAGTAACAGGGATCCTTATTCAAGAGAGCCATGGCTCTCTGCTCTCTGCTACAGCCTAATCCCTCTCAGTCCATCGCAGCCTGCCGGAATGTGTGGGTGTGTCCATCCTTCCAATATGTAAATCGACCCGGTCCACTAGCGGTAACCGCAGCACTGCGAACCTTGGCAAGTTCACTGCTTCTGTATAGATCGGTTTCTGCCATTTCAGCCCCCATTAGTGTTTTTATCTGTGTATGTGTGTTTTTCATCAGTTGAGCACCTGTCTGACGGCACTAATAAAGACAGGAGGAGGCAGAGCTGTGGCGAGCTGCTGAGGTGTGGCGAGCCCTGCTGCGACAAAGCCACACAGGTACATCAATACAGCAGATACAGTATCTATACCTACACAGGTACTAGAACCAAATGGAAACGCACATTTGTTGAGCATTCACACACAAATTTGTTGAACAGTCATAAGAAGAAAAACATTGGTATGTCCTCTTACAAAATGTAATCGAATGTAGTTGACATGTGAGTGGAGATGTGTGTCTTGGTGAACAGCACCGTGTTTACATGTGGAATACTAGAGCCAGCTGGAATGGAGAGACAAAGAAGAGTGGATCTGTAATGTCCTTCTCCCTTACTTTGAATACCAGTCTGAGAACCCCAGCATCGTTGATCCCAGAATACCTACAGTATCTCCGTGTTTATCTCACTCACACAGCCTTTAATCCACACACCACACTTTACAGCATGTACTAGTGTACTACAGTACACCTCCCTGAATTCAACTGTTATTATGTCATGTTCAGTTATAAATATGGAGTTACTGCCAAGACAGGATTCTTTTTGTTGTATTGAAATAATGATTGACCTCGGATGTATTTCCGTGTGTGTACTGCACTCTGTGACCCTGAACTGGAGCAGGTACTGTACATCTGATGCAGTAGTTTGCTGCAACACTAATTGATTTCAGTGCAATTTGGCCTTCCTGGTTCTACACTCCGTAGGCGCGTCTGTTGGATGTGGTAGGTAGATAGGTATGTCACCTTGATGCCAGAGCCACTGTGACTCACATTGGTGATTTCCTCTGCCCGGCCCCACAAACTTGGTTGTTTAAAAGAGTCCGCAGCCTGCCTTTGGAGAGGCCATGCTAATACAAAACTGATGATTAATGGCCAGGGATTTTCCACATTGTGTGATGAGACTGGCCACTGTTAATAAGTTGCGTGGGAAAGTGTAGACATCGAACATTTAAGCCATTTGGGTCCTGCCATAGAGTTACATTAGAAGTGCCCTTCCAAGAAGGCTCAAGGTCATTGGCCACAGATAAAATTACGTCAAATCACATTATATGTACAGTAGCTTTGATTGGACTGATCATGTCATCATCTTACTTTCAAAATCTTAGATAGCAGTCATCGTCATGAATCAAGTCGACAGTCTCCTGGCAAATTCTTTTTAATCCTTGTCATATGGAGAGAAATAATGAAGTGAAATTATAGATAAAATGTATCGGTGCACATCTTCCATTGGACATAAACATTCTACAACAAGTTGGAAATCACAAATTCAGCAATGAATGGTTTGGAAGGAATCAGTGGCTAACGGCAAGCATTGCAAAGCAATCACTAGCCTGCTATTCAGTGGAGTGGATGTGTTGTTTTTCTGAGTTCCCACCAAAAATCCAGAGAATGCCAGACTTTGATGACAAAGTTTGATGACACAATTTGCCCACAAAGGACTGCCTTTTTGCCCACAACAGGACCTTCCTGTTTAATTTGAGTCCAAAAATGTCTTGTGACGTTATGCTGCTGCATAAATGGTGTAAAATGCAAGGGAGATATGTATACTGTAGCTAAGAACGTAATACTAAGTGTATGTTGTTTAGTAAGCTGTTAGTAGCCCATGTGCCTCACCCTAATAATTTGGTCTATTTTCACCAATGTGGTATTGTAAACACATCGTTTGTGTGTGCTTGTTTGCAGACTTTTTTTTGTATGGCTTTGACAGTGCTACTGAAAGAAGTGGTGGCACTTGGCTTGCATGTGCAAATTCAGCACACACAACATTCTATAATAGAATTGTGTTATTTGACATGTCAAATTAAAAGCATATTTAATGCGTCAAACAGTGTTAATTGACGTGTATCTTTTTTGACACACAAAGACCCAAATGGGGTTCGATGTGCCTCACCCTAATAATTTGGTCTATTTTCACCTCTTAATTTCACCTACTGTTCTAACTTGGTGGTGCACATGTAGCCTATAACCTGTTTTATAGAAATGTTATCATTGAATATGTAAGAGCTTTCATTATCTGCTTATATGCCCCCTTTATTTATCATACGGTTCTGACTTGGTGTACAGGGAGTACACTGTAAGAACGTGCCCATGTTCTGAATTCTGTTGCTGCACATTTCAAAGTGCTGAACAAATAGTTATATTGACTACGTCCGTTGTGACTAGCTCATTAATGTCTTAATCAAAATTACGGATTGCCTCTTATCCGCTTGTCGTCCCCTTATGCCATAGTTTGTACATCTCAATTCTCAGTAGAATCCACATTTGTTTATTAAGCAAGTCAGCCATATCAGTTATGTTTTTTTTAAAAGCAGTAAATGAGACTGAATGAACTGTTTCGCTGCCAGACAAGGCTCCGCTGATTGCCAGGTGTAGAAGTAGTAAGGTATTTTTATTTATTTTATTTTATTTAACCTTTATTTAACTAGGCAAGTCAGTTAAGAACACATTCTTATTTACAATGACGACTGCTGTTTGGACTCTGCTGTTGGGACAGCTTTATGTAGGCCCCGTTTGTCACCGTTATAGTGCAATTAATGTATTGTTTAGTCTTGTGTAGTGGGTTTCCTGGCATGCCCCCCCCCCCCCCCCCCCCCTCTGAAAACGATATAGGTTAGTAGAGGAACCCTATCTGTGGAGGAAGGAGGGAATGTCCATATTGTCATCTCTGGTGCTCTACACTGGCCAGCCTACTGAAACACAAGTAGTGTGAACTGAAAACAACACTAACGGTGTTCAACAATCTGTTCAGAGCCTGTTCTTTGAAACAATTGGTTCATTAATCTTGTTAGTGTCACGTTGCTCCACAGTGTGATTACAGACTGCTAGGAGATTCTCACCAAGAACAGGAAGGAGACCTGGTAAAAACTTCCTGTTTGGACTTGTACTTGCCCTGTAACAATCATGTTATCTGGGGAAATTCCATGTTCAACTTGGATAACATGCTCTGTCCAAACAGATAGTAAAAGAGCAGAATACAAAGAACAGCTAACTGTTGTGGCTGTCTAGGACCTGGACTGGACACAGATGTGTTGCTAAGGGTCAATACAGTCTGGACCGAGGGCCAGTTAACTTTCACCCTCTTGATTTATAGATTGGTCATTGATTGGGATTGGTTTTAGCAACCCCAGTTGGTTTTCTTCAAACAATGTCATGGTCATTCAAGAATGGGTCCTTGCAGTGTAACCTATAGGTGGAAGAACGTTTACACTAACCTTCTAATCTGCAATTGCTTTTTTCAACACAACGTTTCCCATTGTTACAGCCCCAGTGCAGTCATAAACATGAGGTTTCTGAGTTTTATTTACATTTCTACACTGAGGTTGGAATAATACTGTGAACTGAATTATGATAAGGCCCTTTTAGTGTAAGAGCTGTTTGAAAAGACCACCTGAAACTTCTGCCTGTTTTGGTGGGATGGAGTTTTGGCCTGCCTTGTGACATCCCCAGGTGGTAAATTACTTAGGATGTGTTCATAAATTCACTCTGGAGTGCCAGAGTGCGCACAAAGTGTGCTCTGGGCATTCGTACATTCAGAGCGTTGTCAGATTGTCCATTGGTAAAGTGTTTCACTCTCGGAGAGTTCAGAGACCACACAATGGATGCTCTGGCAGATGAGTAGGGTTGATCTGCTAGCTACTTCCAGATACACTGTAAAACTCACACTGGCAGAGGTGGTTAGGCTGTTTTCATATTATCTAGACTAGAGTGTTGGTGACTAACTGTGCTGCTGGAAATAATGTTTAAAAAAATTGCCAACGTTTATGGACACCAGTCATATTGAACGGGTGTTGCGCGTTTGTAAATGTATCAATCATTCTGTGCTCTGGCACACTCAGACGAGAGTGTCCTGAAATCAGAGTAGATACCAAGACTGAATTTATGAACGCTCCCTTAATAGACTTTTAAGAGTTTCAAAGCTCTCTGCCAATAACAACTAGTTCAGTTTTCACCTCCCCACTCAGACCCCTCCCAGAGAGTCTTGGCAAAATTATTTCTTGAAAAATTGCTCTTTGCTAACAAACATTTTTTTTGTCTTTTTGACCATTTTAATTGACAACAATCACATTAAGGTACTTAATTGTTACCCAGAAATTATTTGATTTATTTTTTATTTTTAAACGGCTGTATTGGACCTTTTTAAGTTTCTCAGGCTTTTCTCAAGATCCTGTCATTTTGTTCATTGCTGTAGCTGTGTGCAGCTGCTGTGATGGTAATGGCACACAGAGTCCATGTGAAATGTCAGGTAGGTAGACCAGACATGACATCAAACCTGGTGTTAGAGGAGAAACGGCTGATGGCTGAAGACCTGTGTCTTCCTTCTGCTCCCAGGAGCAGTGGTCACCTACCTACACCACTCATTATGGTTCTATGAGATTACTCCTGTTCAGTTTTGCATACATCCCTCTAATATGTCTCTCTCGTGCCTTTCTCTCTCTCCTTATTTGTCTCTCTTTCCCCTATCGTTCTCCCTTGTTTCTCTTCTGTCTTTCCCAGGTCCTGAGGGATGTTCAGCTGGACCTGTACCGGGCCTTGAAGTGGGTGGTGCGGTCAGACACTGTCACAGTTCTCCATGCTCAGCTGGCTCTGGAGGAACTCGATGATGTCATGAGGAGGTTCATCTTCCCTGCGCAGAAGCTGGAAAAGAGGGTGGATTTACAATGAGATTTAATGAACATGAACACAGCACACACATCAACCAACCAGTATTAGATCATCAAGAGGACCTTGGAAGTGTCTAGGAGTAAGGGATTGTTCAAGCTGGGCACGACATTCCAGCTTTTGTTCAGCTATTATATGATAGCTGAACTGTGCATGAAACATGACTTTCTCAGAAAATTGGGCGCATCTCTTTCACCGTCTGTCTGAAGTGGTGACTGTTCACTTGGTCATTTTGTCAGTGTTTGCAGTACATGGAATTACCCCCAGACAGCCTGTGTCATACTGTCTTTGTGACCAGAGGGGAAATTAAGAGTATTTTAAAACAATGACAGATCTAGGCCTTCGGCAGAGGCACCAAACTTTCCTTCTGGAAACAATACCTGCTTGTGCCTAGGAATCTTATAAACAGCATATTATTAGAGGTCAAAATGATTAGCTGATAACGTGTGTGCCTCTGAATAAAATCCCATTACAGTGAAATAAAATGAAGGGATATGAGTTTATTTTTGGTATGAACTAATGCGTGTTCTGTTGTTTTTAGCAGTGTTCTTTGCAGTGACCTCAGGCTATTGTAGTTTGTTTTCTAGGCATATATCCAATGGAGTCCCAGCTAGGGCTGTTGCGATGACCGTATTACCTCCACACCGGGGGTCACGAGTCATGAAGGCAGTTAAATTCCACGTGACAGTTTAGTCACTGCTCTGATGCTGCTGCTGGTCTTTAGTAGCCTACCAAACTTGCTAACTGCCTGGTACTCAGCACTCTATTGTCCTTCTAATCACTCTGACATCAATGCAAATGTATTCTAAAATCTAATCAAACACTTTATGAGAGCCCATGAGCTCATGTTGCGCAACATTTCTATAGGCTATGAAATTGCGTGAGAAAAACAAAGTGAAGGCCGCTAATAAAAAGATGAAGATCCCATCAGCTTTCTAAAGGCCTATGATATTTATTTCCCAACTTTCCTAATATTAAGCACATTGCTTATATTTACAACAGGAGTATAGCCTACCTGGTTGGCATGAAAATAAACCACAGGGCTTAGAGTCCTCCATTCACTATTTAAGTGCATAGATGACATGTATTTTTTTCCGCTGCCCCTGTTTCGATACAGGTTGTTAGGCACTATATAAACAGAGTAAAAACCCACAGACGATTATAAACTCAAACCAAGTTTATTCACCCACTGGTTCACACAGCTGCATAAGACAGAACTGACCTCGGCCCAAATTGCTCACTTCTCCCCAACTCACAGCTGTTCTATTGACTTGTACCAGACTGTTGCCTTTCGCCTTTCCATAGGATACCTGATGTCTAACAATAGACTAGAGCGTTGTTCTGACAGAATGTAAATGTTCTGCATTCCATTCTCTCTCCCTCAGTGACATGAAGAAGGATATTTCATATTTTCAAGTTTTTAAGTCAGAACCCATCAAGGTGTATGATAATAGTCAATTCTAAATCAAAACAAATGTCACACATGGTATTTTGTATATGTAAAGACAATATTAATAGTCTGATGGGTGACAATATTAGCCTATCACTTGTGAATTATATATTATCGCTTGTGAATAATGCCCAGCGTATGAAACAATGCCTTTTTTTGTGACTTTTTCAGATCATAGTTGCACACCTCATGTAGCCTAGCCCATCAGCCTAATTTGTTTTAATATGATTTGTATCACAAAAAAAGTGGCTAAATAACTATTCAAAAATTAAGAATATTAATCCGCTTTACAAGGAGTGTAGAGCCTAACTGGCATACATAAGCAGCGCGTCAGTTTCAAGTTTGGGGAGATCATTTTCACCATAAAAATGCACCTTTATAATCAAATCAAATCAAATGTATTTATTTATATAGCCCTTCGTACATCAGCTAATATCTCAAAGTGCTGAACAGAATCCCAGCCTAAAACCCCAAACAGCAAGCAATGCAGGTGTTGAAGCACGTTGGCTAGGAAAAACTCTCTAGAAAGGACAAAGCCTAGGTAGAAACCTAGAGAGGAACTAGGCTATGGGGGGTGGCCAGTCCTCTTCTGGCTGTGCAGGGTGGAGATTATAACAGAACATGGCCAAGATGTTCAAATGTTCATAAATGACCAGCATGGTCAAATAATAGGTCTGGGACAGGTAGCACGTCCGGTCAACAGGTCAGGATTCCATAGCCGCAGGCAGAACAGTTGAAACTGGAGCAGCAGCACGGCCAGGTGGACTGGGGACAGCAAGGAGTCATCATGCCAGGTTGTCCTGAGGCATGGTCCTAGGGATCAGGTCCTCCGAGAGAGAGAAAGAAAGAGAGAATTAGAGAGAGCATACTTAAATTCACACAGGACACCGGATAAGACAGGAGAAGTACTCCAGATATAACAAACTGACCCTAGCCCCCCGAACATAAACTACTGGCGGCTGAGACAGGAGGGGTCAGGAGACACTGTGGCCCCATCCGATGATACCCCCGGACAAGTGACCCCACCCACTTTGCCAAAGCACAGCCCCCACACCACTAGAGGGATATCTTCAACCACCAACTTACCATCCTGAGACAAGGCCGAGTATATCCCACAAAGATCTCCGACACGGCGCCAACCCAGACAGGAAGATCACGTCAGTGACTCAACCCACTCAAGTGACGCACCCCTCCTAGGGACGGCATGAAAGAGCACCAGTAAGCCAGTGACTCAGCCCCTGTAATAGGGTTAGAGGCAGAGAATCCCAGTGTGCTAATGCTAATAATAACATTACATGCATAATTGCATTTGCGGTCACTTTTGATAATGGTGTTTTCCGCTAATGGAACTCATAACATGAAGAAATAGCCTAATAGTTGATCCATTTTAAGGTAAATGTTCTGATCTGTGTCAGCCACAAGTTTTTTTGATGCTAGTGGTTGTATTAATTTGGGATCTATCGCATCCCACAACAGTCCCAGACTGTCAGTCCCAGTTCATCCAATATCTTCATTATTCACCTCGGAATTGGATAAGGACGCAAGCATTTGCGTTGTGTCGGTCTTAACTTGTACAGCCGTGGTCAAAAGTTTTGAGAATGACACAAATATGAATTTTAACATAGTCTGCTACCTCAGTTTGTATGATGGCAATTTGCATATACTCCAGAATGTTATGAAGAGTGATCAGATGAATTGCAATGAATTGCAAAGTCCCTCTTTGCTATGCAAATGAACTTAATCCCCCAAAAACATTTCCACTGCATTTTAGCCCTGCCACAAAAGGACCAGCTGACACCATGTCAGCGATTCTCTCGTTAACCTCTCTTGGATCGTTCGGGACGGTAGCGTTCCACCTTGCCAACAGCCAGTGAAATTGCAGGGCGCCAAATTCAAAACAACAGAAATCTCATAATTAAAATTCCTCAACCATACAAGTATTTTACACCATTTTAAAGATACACTTCTCGCTAATCCAACCACAGTGTCCGATTTCAAAAAGGCTTTTCGGCAAAAGCAGAACATATGTTAGGTCAGCAACTAGTCACATAAAGCATTGAGCCATTTTCCAACCAAAGAGAGGTGTCACAAAAAGCAGAAATATAGATAAAATGTATCACTAACCTTTGACGATCTTCATCAGATGACACTCCCAGGACTCAATGTTACACAATACATGTATGTTTTGTTCGATCAAGTTCATATTTATATCCAAAAAGTTTACATTGGCGCCATGTTCAGAAATGCCTCCAAAACATCCGGAGAAATTGCAGAGAGCCACATCAAATAACATAAATACTCATCATAAACTTTGATGAAAGACACATGTTTTACATAGAATTAAAGATAATCTTGTTCTTAATGCAACCGCTGTGTCAGATTTCAAAAAAGCTTTCCTGCAAAAGCACAATTTTCAATAATCTGAGAACAGCGTTCAGCCACAAAAGCAAGCCATACAGTTACCCGCCAAATTGTGGAGTCAACAAAAGTCATAAATAGCATACATCTTACCTTTGCTGATCTTCATCAGAATGCACTCCCAGGACTCCCACTTCCACAAGAAATGTTTGTTTTGTTCGATTACGTCCATATTTATGTCCAAATACCTCCGTTTTGTTTGTGGGTTTAGTACACTATTCCAAAGGCACAATGCACGAGCGCAAAATCCAGACGAAAAGTTAAAAGAGTTCCATTACAGTTTGTAGAAACATGTCAAACGATGTTTACAATCAATCCTTATGGTCTTTTTATAACAAATCTTCAATAATATTCCAACCGGACAATAACGTATTCATTACAGAGGAAAAAGAAGGAACGGCGCGCCCGCGTGACCGAGCAGTAAACAACCGATTGGCCTCAGCCTAGTCCACTTGATGAAACAGCTCTTATTCGACACCCTTCCACAATAGAAGCCTCAAACACCTTTCTAAAGACTGTTGACATCTGCTGGAAGTCTTGGGAAGTGCAATCTGGCCCCATAGACACAGCATATTGGACAGGCAATCACTTAAATGAAACTACAAACCTCTTCCCACTTCCTGGTTGGATTTGTCTCAGGTTTTCGCCTGCCATATGAGTTCTGTTATACTCACAGACATCATTCAAACAGTTTTAGAAACTTCAGAGTGTTTACTATCCAATACTACTAATACTATGCATATATTAGCATCTGGGACAGAGTAGCAGGCAGTTTACTCTGGGCACCTTATTCATCCAAGCTACTCAATACTGCCCCCCTGTCACCAAGAAGTTAACGCAGGTGTGAGTGTTGACGAGAACAAGGCTGGAGATCACTCTGTCATGCTGATTGAGTTCGAATAACAGACTGGAAGCTTCAAAAGGAGGGTGGTGCTTGGAATCATTGTTCTTCCTCTGTCAACCATGGTTACCTGCAAGGAAACATGTGCCGCCATCATTGCTTTGCAATGAAAATCATTGCTTTTCACAAGCAAGGATATTGCTGCCAGTAAGATTGCACCTAAATCAACCATTTATCGGATCATCAAGAACTTCAAGGAGAGCGGTTCAATTGTTGTGAAGAAGTCTTCAGGGCGCCCAAGAAAGTCCAGCAAGCTCCAGGACCTTCTCCTAAAGTTGATTCAGCTGCGGGATCAGGGCACCACCAGTACAGAGCTTGTTTAGGAATGGCAGCAGGCAGGTGTGAGTGCATATGCACGCACAGTGAGGCGAATACTTTTGGAGGATGGCCTGGTGTCAAGAAGGGCAGCAAAGAAGCCACTTCTCTCCAGTAAAAACATCAGGGACAGACTGATATTCTACAGGGTACAGGGATTGGATTCTGAGGACTGGGGTAAAGTCCTTTTCTCTGATGAATCCCCTTTCCGATTGTTTGGGGCATCCAGAAAAAAAAAGAATTCCGGAGAAGACAAGGTGAACGCTACCATCAGTTCTGTGTCATGCCAACAGTAAAGCATCCTGAGACCATTCATGTGTGGGGTTGCTTCTCAGCCAAGGGAGTGGGCTCACTCACAATTTTTCCTAAGAACACAGCCATGAATAAAGAATGGTACCAACACATCCTCCGAGAGCAACTTCTCCCAACCATCCAGGAACAGTTTGGTGACGAACAATGCCTTTTCCAGCATGATGGAGCACCTTTCCATAAGGCAAAGGTGATAACTAATCCCATTGGGAACTTGTGGCCAATCCCCAAAAGGCGGGTGGACAAACAAAACCCACAAATTCTGACAAACTCCAAGCATTGATTATGCAAGAATGGGCTGCCATCAGTCAGGATGTGGCCCAGAAGTTAATTGACAGCATGCCAGGGTGGATTGCAGAGGTTTTTAAAAAGAAAGCTCAACACTGCAAATATTGACTCTTTGCGTCAACTTCATGTAATTGTCAATAAAGGCCTTTGACACTTATGAAATGCTTGTAATTATACTTCATTATTCCATAGTAACATCTGACAAAAATATCTAAAGACACTGAAGCAGTAGACTTTGTGAAAATTTACATTTGTGTCATTCTCAAAACTTTTGGCCATGACTGTAGCCTGTGAGAAAGACCCGATTACGTGACAGAGAGTGATGTGAGTGAGAGACTCTAGTGCAGCAGACTCAGGGAGATGCAGCACAATGCAGCACTCCAGGCCGCAAAAGGCATGTATTTTTTCTGGGTGCATTATGGCCACAAAGGGTTATGCCGCCATGAAATTTGAGGGATTATCAAGTGCTTGTCAAATTGTGAATGAGAGACTATTGGAGTATGTACAGCATGCTCAAAAAACAAAGCAGAGCTCATGTCTTTCAAGCGCCTTTCTTCAAATCATCATTAGAGTCTCATCATGCAGCCTTACAAAGCATTAAAAAATCCAACCATATATACCGACGTTTGTAGATGTCACGCCTTGACCTTAGAGAGACTTTTTATTTCTCTATTTGGTTAGGTCAGGGTGTGATTTGGGTGGGCATTCTAGTTTGTCTATTTCTTTGTTGGCCGGGTATGGTTTCCAGTCAGAGGCAGCTGTCTATCATTGTCTCTGATTGGGGATCATACTTAGGCAGCTCTTTTTCCCACCTTCAGTTGTGGGATCTTGTTTGTGTGTAGTTGCTTTCTGCACTGCATATAGCTTTATGTTTGTTTTGCATTTTGTTTTTTGGTGTCATTTAAAATAAAAGTATAATGTACGCCTACTACGCTGCACCTTGGTCTCCTTCTAACAATGGAGATAACAGTAGAACAACTAAAGTTACATTTATAACTGTCAATTTAGCATATTGGCTATTTCTTTGTTAACTGCTCAACACAAAATAGTTGCATGTGCGCACTCTCTCAAATAGTTTGGAGAAAATATTAATATTTTATTTGGCTTTGTAGGCGAAATTAAGAGGTGTAATAGACCAAATTATTAGGGTGAGGCACATGGGCTACTGACATCTTACTAGACAACATACACTTAGTATTACTTTCTTAGCTACAGTATACATATCTCCCTGGCATATTACATCATTTATGAAGCAGCATACAATACATTTTTGGACTCACATTGTTGTGCTAGGGTCACTTGAACAGGAATGTGGCGCAGCGGTCCTCCGAGTTAACAGTTGTTTTGACAGCATGACCAATGTTGAATGTTTATCACTTTAAACTTGGAAAAGAGCCCCTTAATCCCAGATTTGGAATCACACAGCCATTGTTACTGATTTCTTCCAAACCACTCGTTTAATTTGCGATTTCCAACTTGTTGTGTTATGGACGATGAGCACCAATACGTTTTATCTATAATTTCTCTTCATTATTTCTATTCATATGACAAGGATTAAAAAGGATTTGCCAGTAGATTGTCGACTTGATTCATGACAATGACTGCTAGCTAATATTTTGAAAGTAAGATGATGACATGATCAGTCCAATCAAAGCTACTGTACATATAACGTGATTTGATGTAATTTTATCTGTGGCCAATGACCTTGAGCCTTCTTGGAAGGGCACTTCTATGGCAGCAGCCGAAGGGATAGAATTTCCAAGGTCTGCTCTTACACTTTGCAATGACATAAAATTCCTATGAGTGACAGAACAGTGAGCTAGTCACGATGCAACACTCCGTATTTCCACCACAGAAAGCACTGAGCTAGGCTGAAACACCTGCATTTTGGAGCTGCCTTACTCAAGAAAACAAAAAAGAGACCATGTTTGTATGTGGCTTTATTAACTCAATGATATATATTATTTTTTACATTGTTTACAAATTGATATGTGACACGTATTTATGCCAAAATAACATGCAAAACAGGCAAGCCCCCCAAAAAAATATATATACATTTCTTGTTATTATTTTTTGCTAAAAATGTGGGGCTCAATGAGGGGCTCTGCCCCACCTGCCCTGAATGACGGGTCAACACTGGCCATTTGGCATAGCCATATCAGGACCTAACATAAGGACAACTCGGAGTATCAGAGTATTTTATTATTTTCTTCTGAAATAGACAACGTTTTCTTCATATCATGATTCTTTAGACCTATATAAAATAAATAATGGATTTATTGTGAAGATGTAGAGGCTATATTACATGGATTTATTAGACTTTTTAAAATGGCTTGTAGGCTATGTATGGAAACCAGGTGATGCTAAATGTGTTAATGTTAAGTAATTACAGTTATTTGCTTGACAATCACCGGCTGACAAAATTTTGTGACCGCCGCAGCCCTAGTCCCAGCTGAAAATAGCTCTGAAGCAGGGAGTCAGAGCCACAAGGGACTAACCATGAATTCACCAGCACAGCACTTTTAGCTTCCAGAAACTATCGCATAGGGAAGTAAAGTCACAATGTACTAACACATTCATGATCATACTCAATGTCAGTTATTGTTGAACGATTTGCTAGTCATGCAATGCTTGCAGTTGTAAGTTCATTAAATTGAGGACTAAACAGCAAATACTTTTGATATTGGCATGCCATGGAAATTAATGTTTTTTATCTTTCATGTATACACTTACAGTCATATTGTCGTGAAGAATTTCAGCAAAGGGCAAAGTTGATCAAAATCAGTTTTAGAAACCATAAAAATATACCTTATGGAACTGCGGGGATTGTGAAGAAAAAAAACACAGGCACAGACCCACATGCACATAAGACATAAACGCTACACACACGTACACGTGTTGTATTGTAAATATGTGATAGTGGAGTAGTGGCCTAAGGGAACAAACTAAATGTTTTGGGTAAAGTGTAATGAAATGTATTGTCATGTAATATTTGAAATGGTACAGTTGGAAATGTACATACACCTGAGCCAAATACATTTAAACTCAGTTTATCACAATTCCTGACATTTAATCCTAGTAAAAAAATCCCTGCTTTAAGTCAGTTAGGATCAGTTGGAGTCCACCTTTGATAAATTCAATTGATTGGATATGCTTTGGAAAGGTACACATCTGTCTATATAAGGTCCCACAGTTGTCAGCGCAAAAACCAAGCCATGAGGTCGAAGGAATTGTCCATAGAGCTCTGGGACAGAATTATGTTGAGGCAAATATCTGGGGAAAGGTACCAAAACATTTATGCAGTATTGAAGATCCCCAAGAACACAGTGGCCTCCATCATTCTTGGAATCAATTTGGAACCATCAAGCGTAAAGGGTCTGAATAGTTAGTTACATGTATGTAAATGTGATATTAGCTAACATTTCTAAAATCTGCTTTTGCTTTGTCATGATATAATATTGTGTGTAGATTGATGAAGGGGGAAAACGATGTAATCCATTTTAGAATAAGGCTGTAATGTAACAAAATGTGGAAAAAGTGATGGGGTCTGAATATGTTACAGATGCACTGTATGTAAATATACAGTACCAGTCAAAAGTTTGGACACACATACTCATTCTAGTTAATTTTTTATTTTTACTCTTTACTACATTGTAGAATAATAGTGCAGACATCAAAAGTAGCCACCCACAGCTTTGCACACGCTTGACATTCTCTCAACAGGCTTCACTTGGAATGCTTTTCCAACAGTCTTGAAGGAGTTCCCACATATGCTGAGCACTTGTTGGCTGCTTTTCCTTCACTCTGCAGTCCAACTCATCCCAAAACCATCTCAATTGGGTTGAGGTTGGGTGATTGTGGAGGCCAGGTCATCTGATGCAGCACTCCATCACTCTCCTTCTTGGTCAAATAGCCCTTACACAGCCTGGAGGTGTGTTGGGTCATTGTCCTGTTGAAAAACAAATGATAGTCCCACTAAGCTCAAACCAGATGGGATGGTGTATCATTGCAGAATGCTCTGATAGCCATGCTGGTTAAGTGTTCCTTGAATTCTAAATGAATCACTGACAGTGTCACCAGCAAAGCACCACCACATCATCACACCTCCTCCTCCACGCTTCAAGGTGGGAACCACACATAGCGGAGATCATCCGTTCACCTACTCTGCGTCTTGGCCCAATCAAGTCTCTTCTTCTTATTGGTGTCCTTTAGTGGTGGTTTCTTTGCAGCAATTCAACCACGAAGGCCTGATTCACACAGTCTCCTCTGAACAGTTGATGTTGAGATGTGTCTGTTACTGTGTTATTTCATAGTTTTGATGTCTACATTATTATTCTACAATATAGAAAATAGTAAAAATAAAGAAATGCCCTCGAATTAGTAGGTGTGTCCAAACCTTTGAGTGGTACTGTTTATAAATATATAAATTATGTGTGTGTGTTATATGGTAATTGGTAACTTGTTGTTCAGGGTATGACTTGAGTAGTGTATTTGATTACAGCATGTATTGGTTGTGTGTCAGAGCTTGCTGCAGTTTCTTTCTTTCCCTCACTCTACCAGCCTGTGTTGGACCTGAAGGCTGTCGGCAGCACCGGGAGAGGAGGGGTGGGTAAGTAAATAAGCCCATAAAGGATGCTTTGAGCCAGGCAGTGTGGAGGAGAGAAGAGGGGGTCTGTCTGAACAGTCCTGAGTCTTTTTGGAAGCTGGCTGCGCTGCAGTGAGCTGGGACAGGGAGGGGGAGAGGACAGGAGAGGAGGGTGAGCTAGTGAGAGGGTAGAGGGCTCTTGAAGAGGAAAAGCAACGTCAGTCTGGGCAGCTATGCACCGAGCCAGGACAGTGTGACAGAGGAGAGGGGAGCAGGGATTTGGGCTGTGCTGCAGAGGGATGCAGAGAGGAGCTGCCACTGCAGTAGGAGAGAGAGACTGAGACAGAGAGGGGGACTGAAGGACAAGCACCAGCCAGGAGGCTACAGAGATCCATTCTTAGACATCCAACCTCTACCACATCGTGGCCTGGCTGCTTGCCCATGGGAGAGACCCGTGAGCAGGCATGGACTCCAGACCAGATGGGCAAGATTCTGCCAGGACCAGGGATGGGATCAGATCATCTGCTATCCTCCTGTACATTTCTCCCTGCCTAACACCCTCAACTGCTGGCTGAGATACTGGGATCTGAGGGCCTTCATGCCCCAGGACAGTCCGGGTAGATAGAGGAGAGGGAGAGGAGGTGGGTCAGGGGAGACAGAGGATAAGGAGGAGGCGGTAGCTGTAGTTTTTTGATGAGGGACTCCTAAATTAAGTGAGTTGGAATAAAGATGTAGTGTGAGTGGGAAGCAGAACAAGGAGTGAGCTGTGCTGCAGAGTGTGGTGGAGTGGAGTGGGGCAGACCGGGAGCTGGGTGGACTGACGGACACACTGCCTGAGCTGCAAGGGTAACTCCAGAGGGGAGACGGAGCCCGAGTTGTACTCTGGGTCAGGAAGGTACGGAACAATATATACTGTGTTTTATATGTGTATGTGTGCGAGAGAACATAAAATCATTCTAAAGGATGTCTTGTGTGTAGTGTTATGTGGAGCAAATTCGTGTGCCAATGGCCAAAACAGGATATTGGTCGTAACATTTGGCTAAAACAAACCTTCTCAGAATATATTCATGGTTATTATATGTGAGTAGTAGAAATAGAGGGAGTATGTGGTGGGGTGAGAGTAAATGACATTCTGTTCATGGATAGATGAATGTGTAGTCTATGTGAGTGTTGTGTGTCGGCTTGTGTCAGGTTAGTACGTTAAGTGTGTGGTATAGGCTTCTGTATTTCATGGCAGAGCACAGTGGTTGGTTCCCTGAGGCTGGTGCAATGTTAGAAAGACAGACCGACAGGAACTAACGCCTCAGAATTCCATTTGAAGACGTGACCTGTGCAAGGAAAACGTTGCCTGTTTGACGTTCCATTGGATCACTGGTTGACTTCAAATTTGAAGGCCCTGTTGGGTTTTGTCAGCAGACTAAAACAGGCCTTAAGGGAAGTGGTGCTACTCTAGCTGCTCATACATTCTATTTGACTAACAGTCAGAGTGTACAGTTACCAGCAACCTCAAAGTGCCAGAGAAGGGCTTTAGCTCTGCAACCACACACCTCTTTGTATTGGGGAATGATGTTTTTCATGATACGAGCTAGGCCCCTTTGTTCCAGTGAATATACGTTTTTTTATTTTACCCCTTTTTTCTCCCTAATTTCGTGATATCTAATTGGTAGTTACAGTCTTGTCCTATCGCTGCAACTCCCGTACGGACTCGGGAGAGGTGATGGTCGAGACCCATGCGTCCTCTGAAACACAACCTCGCCAAGCCGCACTGCTTCTTGACACAAAGCTCGCTTAACCTGGAAGCCAGCCGCACCAATGTGTCAGAGGAAACAACGTACAACTGGCGACCGTGTCAGCGTGCATGCACCCGGTCCGGAGGAGTTGCTAGAGCGCCATGGGAAAAGGACAACCCGGCCGGCCAAACCCTCTCCTAACCCGGACGTCGCTGGGCCAATTGTGCGCCGCCTCATTGGTCTCCCAGTCGCGGCCGGCTGCGACACAGCCTGGGATTGAACCAGGATTTGTTGTGACGCAGCTAGCACCGAGATACAGTGCCTTAGACCGATACGCCACTCGGTAGGCCCGTGAAGAGAAAGCTTAACACTACAGCACACAATGACATTCTAGACGATTCTGTGCTTCCAACTTTGTGGCAACAGTTTGGGGAAGGCCCTTTTCTGTTTCAGCATGACAATGCCCCTGTGCACAAAGCCCACACAGAAGGTCCACACAGAAGATTTGTTGAGATGGGTGTGAAAGAACTTGACTGGTCTGTACAGAGCCCTGACCTCAACCCCATCGAACACCTTTGGGTGTTCCTAATGCTCTCGTGGCTGAATGGAAGCAAGTCCCCACAGCAATGTTCCAATATCTAGTGGAAAGCCCTCCCAGAAGAGTGGAGGCTGTTATAACAGCAAAGGGGGGACCAACTCCGTATTAATGCCAATGATTTTGGAATGAGATTTTCTACGAGTAGGTGTCCACATACCTTTGGTCATGTAGTACATGTTGTGAGATTGAAAGAGAGCCCTCTAGAGGGGAGTAGATGTGAATTGTTATACTGAAGATTAAATAATATAATATTCTTAGTCCTGGTGACAATGTTTATATAGACATACTGTAAACAGCTGATTCTTTTTTGCATGGGAAGCAGAAAGATCTCTGGCCCACTGAGTTTATCATTGTAATTTGCAGACACTGTGCCCTGGCTCCAGAGCTTTGATTCGCAGGCTTGGTGGAAAACTATGACTCTTTAAAGAAAGGCTGTGGAAGTTACAGTTAGATTGATAAATTATCAAGTTTAAACCCAGCCAGCAGGAGACTCCACACACTGGCCCCAGCGCTCTCTCCCTTCACACGGTCATCCACTCCCCCTCCTTTCCTCTTTGGTTTCTCACCCCTCCCTTCCTCCCTCCTTCCCTTCTTCTGTAGTCACTGTAAAAGTGCCTGTCCCACAGCCAAAATGCTCATTCAGTCTGCACCAGCCTGCCATTACACCTGAGAATACAGTCCATTCAGTCTGCTGGAGGGAGGCATTACACCTGAGAATACCTGCCTGGGACCCACCTGGGAAGAGCTACCTGTGCCTGAGCTTGGATCTCGCCTGAAAATACCTGCCAGCCTTTCCTCTGTGAATGCTGACCTGCAGCTCGCCCGAGAGCCGCTGAATTGCAAAGCAGATTCTTAATGTGAATGGGAAATCCAAGCCAGAGAAGATACATGTACTACACCAGGATATGTATGTTTAAGTAGCAGGGACAAAGTCTTGATCATGAGATGATACCCTAATCCTCCAGGTGTGAGCCAGCTATCACCTCTACCACCACAGTGAGTACTGGGCTTTGACCATTCACTACCATGGAGACTGACTACAGTATTGTTCAGATATAGCCTTAAGTGGTGATGAAGGGTTACAGTCTGTGTTGGTTAGTGCATTGTATAGTAGTGGAATGGTCTCTCTCTCTCTCTTTCTTTTTGGGGAGATGTTAATTAGAGGGTTTAGTGCAGAAAGGTATGGTGGTTCTAGAATTGATTTTGTGATTGTTTTGGCGATGTGACATTTCAGAGGCTGGAATTCTATGGGTTTCTGCATCAGTGACCAGTGACACTGTTCATCTTCATGATGCCTTAAAAACAGCAACAACTAACGTTACTCTTCGTTTTGGCTGTGCAGTTCAACTTGGAAGTCCTAGTTTCTACCTGAAACATGATATTTAGTCCATAGAGTTTGACATGGAGCCCCCTCTCTATTCTTTTCTAATCCTGGCTGCTAACAGCCCCCCAGTGAATGTGGCTCTCTAATTAGGGTCAAACAGACCCTGTCCCTGTCTGTCTGCTTGCCTGTCATCTTCTCTATGCCCAGGGGGCATTTAGAGCATGCTGGCTGCCTCGCCCCTCATATTGCCCCCTATGGTCCATGGATCATAGACTGGCCTTCAGAGGGGAATAGTTATGTGTTGTCAGTCGACACTGAATTAATCTGCACTCACTTTCCAAAAACAATTCTAGATACAATACCATGCATGGTGGAATACATTTGGAATAATGTGATATCCTGGAAATTGAGTTTGGGTAGTGTACTACTTATTCTGGTGGAGTACCATATTTACCCTAATTACAAGTTGCTTAAATAAAATAAAATCGACATGTTATTCGTCACATACACAGTTTACAGTAGGTATAAAAGGTGCAGTGAAATGCTTATGTGCTCGCTCCCTCAATACAGTACATTAATCAATATAAATAAGCATAAAAGAGTCAAGTCAAAAATAACAGGCATTAGGAGAGGTAGTATGCATAGTAATGATGGACTTTATTTACACTGTATTTACAAATATAAAGTGGGTAGTGACTTGGTCACGCAGTAGAATAAATAATATATACACCAGGGTTGACTGTGTGTGTGTGTGTGTGTGTTACAAGTTCCTTAGTGTATTATTACATTGAAAGCGGGTCTCATAGAAACATGATGAGAGAATGTACTGTATGTGTGACAGTGCCAGGATGTAAATCCACTTGGTGAGTAGTTATTTACATTTCTGCCAGTGTTTTCCAAAGAAGTGTATGTTATGATATGAGGGCTGTGAATGAGGGCCGTCTTTCTCCAGCCGAACCGAGAGGGGTGCACAGGGAGGTAATTTAATCAATGAAAGGGGGGGAATTGTTCTCCAGTCTGGCCACTCCTGAGTGTCTGCCAAGCCCTGCCTCGCCTTTAATTAACGTCATTAACCTGGGAGGAGAGAGAGAGTCTGACTGAGTCTGAAGACTGCTGGAGATGCCAGACAGAAGTTACTCTAGCCAGTTGTTTCTGTCTGTCAGGAAAATGAAGGCCAACTGATGAACTAGGCATCATTTCCAGAGATTGTTTAAAGGTTGTAAATGGCTATGCTGTTTCTCCGTGTTTATTCTGCATTTTTTCGGTGAGGTCTTTCACATTCTTTCATTTGGAAAAATTTGGGTATTGCTTGAATCTTAATCTTTACTTTTCGTCGTAGCCAAAAATCCCATTATTTAGTGTTATGAAAAGTGGATAGCCTAGTTAGTGTATGTTTCAGAAGAGTACTGGTCGTTAAGGGTGTGACAGAAAAGACAGGAAATTACAATTACATTTACTGAAATAAGGGAGCAAATAAACATGTCGAATATGTAAACCTGTGAACTCATCATCTGCCTGTAGTTCCTAGGAGCTTATCAGGGCAAGCCTGTGTGAGCTATCCCTGGGTGTTCTCTATCACTGTATAGACAACTATTGATGTGGGCAATATAAAATAGATTCACCACTAAACAAACCCAACCACATGTATTTATACATTCAAGGCCTGGCTAAAAATGGTATTTGATGAATTCATATAAGGCATCTCAAGTGTATTACCTGCTTTGGATTTTCTTAAACACGTGTGGTTTCTTGTCTGCCTCCATCCAAACCCAGCCTGAGCTCTGTCTGTCCTCCAACATTTCTGTCTGTCCCCATTCTGACTCCTTCCCCTCTCCTTTCCCCCCCAGATGCCCTCTCGCTGTAGGACTGTGCTGCATATCGTAACCACCACCCTGTTCGCCACGGTGGTCCTGTTTGGGATCCTGCTGGCCTATGTGACTGGCTATCAGTTCATCCACACAGAGCAGCACCACCTGTCCTTCGGCCTGTACGGAGCCATCCTGTCCCTGCATCTTTTCCTCCAGAGCCTGTTTGCCTTCCTGGAGCACAGACACATGCGCAGCCCCGCCCGGCCCCAGCACCTGCGGCGCTCTGTGGCCCTGTGCATCGCAGCCTACCAGGAGGACCCAGACTACCTGAGGAAGTGCCTCTGCAGCGTGCGCCGCATCTCCTTCCCCAGCCTGAAGGTGGTGCTGGTGGTGGACGGGAACAGACCGGAGGACCACTACATGATGGACATCTTCCAGGAGGTGATGGGTGGAGTGGACCAGGCTGGCAGCGTGGTGTGGAAGGGGAACTACCACAGTGACGGGGGTGGAGGGGTGGGCAGAGGGGGGACTGGAGCAGCGTCCCTGCATGCGCAGGAGGCTGCACGTGTGGCCAGGCTAGTGAGAGGCTGTCGCTACTCCTGTATCATGCAGGAGTGGGGAGGGAAGAGAGAGGTGATGTACACAGCCTTCAAAGCCCTGGGAGACTCTGTGGACTATATGCAGGTAAGTCTCTTTGTGTTTAAATTTTGCATCTCTCAACGGGTCCTCTGTTCTGCTTGATATAAATAGGTAACCTCATCTCCTTGTGACTGAGTCTCCACAGACGTTGGCACAAGGCCCTGTATCGATGCTCTTCCATTACAGAGCAATATCTCAAAGTTGCGAACACACACACGCGCGCGCGCGCACACACACACATACGCACACAGAGGTAATCCCATTACTCAAAGGCCAGTCACGAGCAGCATTTCCCCCCCTCCCAAGTGAGTACTCTTTTATACACTCTCAAGTGTTACATATTATAGCAACTGATTGAAATGTCTGCATTTCTCCTGGGCTTGCATACTGTATACATAAAGCAATAATACAGTATATTACTGCATTGCCAGGGTCAAAGTTCAGTTGTTCAGCTGGATCTCTTCTGTATACTTCTTGAACACCTGTGTGCTGTCAGAAGTCTCTAATTTCTTTCAGCTAACTTGAGTGGCACCTGATGAAACACAGGGGACCTGAATCACCTGCTGTGTCCCTAAGCCTTCATTCTTGGGTCTTTTGCAATCATTTATAAACACTTAACCACTCATTTATTAATGTAGACCACATCAGTGTGTATTGCACACATATCATCCCTACAGCAATCGTAGTAAGATCAATAGCTGATTGTGTGATGGGATAAGCAAATTAGATTAATCCACTGTCAAAGCCAATCCCATTACCACCAACTTGGCTCCATGTCAGTTATATTACAAGGATGGAAATAATACACCTGTGTATGTGTGGCTTTGCAGGTGTGTGATTCAGACACAGTTCTGGATCCAGCGTGCACCATAGAGATGCTGAAGATTCTAGAAGAGGATGCAAAGGTGGGCGGAGTAGGTGGAGATGTTCAGGTGAGAGACTTCTTTCTCTAAGAAGACCCTTCACATTGTTTTTATTGTCATCCTTTCTAAATGTATTTACTACTTCTACTGAATCACCAGTAACAGTTTCTCCTCACTTGTCTCTGTTTCCCTTCAGATCCTGAATAAGTATGACTCGTGGATCTCCTTCCTGAGCAGTGTTCGTTACTGGATGGCCTTCAACGTGGAGCGGGCCTGCCAGTCCTACTTTGGCTGTGTGCAGTGTATCAGTGGTCCCCTGGGCATGTACCGCAACTCCCTGCTGCAGCAGTTCCTAGAGCCCTGGTATCACCAGACCTTCCTGGGCAGCAAGTGCAGCTTTGGTGACGACCGCCACCTCACCAACCGCGTGCTGAGCTTCGGTTACAAGACCAAGTTCACGGCCCGCTCCAAGTGCCAGACTGAAACGCCAACGCGCTACCTCCGCTGGCTCAATCAGCAGACCCGCTGGAGCAAGTCCTACTTCAGAGAGTGGCTGTACAATGCCCTCTGGTTCCACAAGCACAGCCTTTGGATGACATACGAGTCTGTGGTGACGGGTTTCTTCCCCTTCTTCCTTGTTGCCACAGTGATCCACCTGTTCTACCGCGGGCGCCTGTGGAACATCCTTCTCTTCCTGTTGACAGTGCAACTGGTTGGCATGGTGAAGGCCACCTACGCCTGCTTCCTGAGGGGCAGTCTGGTCATGATCTTCATGTCTCTCTACTCCCTCCTCTACATGTCCAGCCTGCTACCAGCCAAGATCTTTGCCCTGCTCACTATCAATAAGGCTGGCTGGGGCACGTCAGGGCGGAGGAAGATTGTGGTGAACTTCATAGGGGTGGTGCCCGTCACAGTGTGGGGGGCTGTGCTGCTGGGTGGGGTTGCCTACACCATCTACTGTGAGACCCAGGAGCCCTTCAGTGAAACCGAGAAAGCGCTTCTCATCGCTGGGGTCATCCTGTACGCCTGCTACTGGCTCATTCTGCTGGTTCTCTACCTGGCTATAGTGGCCAAGCGCTGCAACAAGAGGGAGGAGCAGTACCACCTGCCGTACGCAGAGGCATAAGACATGGATCCTTGTTCAGTCCCTTGTGTGCTGCTAGAACAACTGAGCCAGTCTGTGGCCCCACCACTCTGTCTCCATGGTGCTAAACCTCTGGGACCTATGGGGCATGAATGTGTTGTAGAATGACAATGGACGGACAGTTCACACATTAACCTGGGAGACTTGGTTAAGTAGGTTACAAACCTTTTCTACAGTACAGAGTCCTCTACCAGTGGCCATGGTGCTTACCATGGATATAAAGCACATTATCACACAGCCCGTTTGGCCATGGTGGGACAAGGTGTGGCCAGGATATACCAGAGATCATAAGAGTTATGACACGGTGTGTGTCAGTATGAAGCAATGTTGATGTGTTACTTGATGCACTGAGCTGAGGGCCTTCTCTGCCTCAATCAGGACACACAATGATCTACAGTTGTATTTTTGTAATACAAAAATTGATAGACAATCTAACATTTATACAAACATAACTTACAAATACATTTGGTGCTGATGAACAGGCCCAGGGTAAACTTTTAGCTCGTAAGCTAATGGCTTGCAAGGGTATTGACACTCAATTGAATGAGTCAGTGAGTTTCAGTGGCCATTTTGTTCTATGGGTGCCAAATTGTATTCACATTATACTGCAGTGTTCATTACAGGATGTACTTTTCCAAGTGAGGATAATCCCACATTAATTCCATCATGTACTGTAGACTATGACCAAAGAGCACTTGTTTTTTGACATGTCGTACCATTAATACAACATAAGTACTAACTCCATTGCTGTTATTAGTTGTAAATCCATGAGAAAATAAAAACATGATCCCATTTTATCAAGGTCAGGTGGTATTAGTGTAGGTGCTACCATGTCTAAGTTGACATGTGTTTTTTGTTGTTGGAGAATGGAGATAATGTCGTGGAAGTTTCCACTTGTGTGCTATTTAAGTTGTGTTCATATTATTTTATTAAATGAGGATTGCATAACTTGAAACTTGAAAGTGCAAACAAGACACATAAAACAATGTTTGTTTACAGACTTGTTCAGCCTCTATCTACAAATGATGCAGTAGGTCAATTTGATGGTACAGTACATTTCCAGAGGTGATATAGATGTTCAAGTACAAACTTTGTGGGCCACCAGGAATATGTTTTCAGTGTTGTCTTGGCTATGAATTAGAGTTTGCTGTTGTTGGGGCTCAGAACTGCAACCTCCACACCAGTTTCACAAGGCACAAAATTGTTTGCAATTCCTTCAAGTATTGGTGGCCATGAATTGTGACCACATTATTTAGGAGTTTTTTTATACTGAAATTGGGGTTAAACAGATAAAGAGCCCCCACAAAAATGTAGTACTTTGAAGTTATTTCCTGAGTGCAATGCCAACATAAAGTTAACACCAACATAAAGTGTCTTAATAGGGCGTTGGGCCACCACGAGCCAGAAAAGCTTCAATGCACCTTGGCATAGTTTCTACAATTGTCTGGAACTCTATTGGAGGGATGTGACACCATTCTTCCACGAGAAATTCCATAATTTGGTGTTTTGTTGATGGTGGTGGAAAACGCTGTCTCAGGCACAGCTCCAGAATCTCCCATAAGTGTTCAATTGCGTTGAGATCTGGTGACTGAGATGGCCATGGCATATGGCTTACATCGTTTTCATGCACAATCACTCATACCCTGTCAATGGGGGGCATTGTCATCATATGGGGGCCAGTGGTGGAAAAAGTACCCAATTGTCATACTTGAGTAAAAGTAAAGATACTTAATAGAAAATGACTCAAGTAAAAGTGAAAGTCACCCAGTAAAATACTACTTGAGAAAAAGTCTAAAAGTATTTAGTTTTAAATATACTTTAGTATCAAAAGTAAATGTAATCGCTAAAATATACTAAAGTATCAAAAGAAAAAGTAGAAGTATAAATCATTTCAAATTCCTTATATTAAGCAAACCAGACGGCACCATTGTCTTGTTTTTATTTATTTATGGTTAGCCAGGGGCACACTCCAACATGTAGACATAATTTACATCCCTACTGCCTCTGATCCGCCAGATCAGAGGCAGTAGGGATGACCAGCGATGTTCTCTTGATTATTGCATGAATTGGACTATTTTCCTTTCCTTCTTAAGTACTTTACACCACTGATGGCATAGCCATGGTAGCCAAAATATTAGCCTGCTCAGCATGATGGCCCTAAGCATGATGGGATGATAATTGTTAATTAACTCAGGAACCACACCTGCGTGGAAGCACCTGCTTTCAATATACTTTGCATCCCTCATTTACACAAGTGTTTCATTCAGTTACTTGTGGTCATTAATGGGGTTGGTTTTAGGCAGTATATTGGAAAACATGTTGGAGTCACAAGGCCATTAAGAGACGCCAGCCAGCCAGAGAGATTGTGTGTAGTGTGGGGTGGGGTGGGGTGGCCAGGCACAGAGGGGGACATTTTGTACTGTGTGGCTGGATGAATTGGTCCCTTCAGCCATCATGGAGCAAAAATGGTGGACATCTATGGTTACACTTCTATGTGCATGCCAAGAAGGGACCTCCCATAAACAGCCACTAGGAGGCTAGGGATGCTTGCAACCCCTTTGGTCCTCTTTAAGGAATAAGTACTGAATGCTGGAACACTGAACTTAGTGTTTAGAATTGTGTACAGACATCAAACTAATCTCTATTATTAATCTGTCTTAACATGTAGATGTGGCCTACCTTTCCCTTTCTACTCCTGAGGGTGTATGTCAGGTGACTGTGTAATAAGACTCTCTATGCACATGTATGATGTGTGTAAACTAGCAGCACCATATCAGCAAGTAAAATTATGAGTATGTGTACATTTATTTGGCGAATAAAGGTGATTTGAGTCTTCTGATTTTGACATATTTGGATTATGTGAAGAAATGAGAGGCAAGGACACCATAGAGACGACTGTGACAGTGTTGTCTGACATTTGTTTGTGTGGTGTGGAGATGTCAAATACAATCTTTGTTATAGCCTATCTATCAGGCTGAACATCTGCTTTCAGTCTACAATATTGTCAGCAATTTTTGATTTCCTTGATACAGCCTGCCACTGTTTGACAACAAATCAATCGGTTTCATAATGCTGAGTGACTGTAGATGTCCAGCCATATGATGTAAGCATATCTGACATGAAAAAACCCAGTCTTATAATTGTTTTGAATATAATTATGTAACTATTCAATACGTCTGTGACTGAAAATCTATGCCAGACTTTTCTAAGGTGTCTCAATGCCGCAGAACAACTGTTGAGCCTATCGAACAAACCATGATATCTCAGCTCATACAACATTCAATGTTACATAAAGGCAATGTTTCACAGTATATTGCAAAGTAATATATTTTGTGTATTGTATATATTCAAAGATATTTTGAAGATGTACAAGAATTATGGGTTTAAGAATAGACCTATATTTAAAAGGAACTATGGGATTTGTACATTTCCTGAAACAATAGCGTTTTACATTATTTTTACAATGTGATGTAGTTAGCACAATGATCTGTTATTCAGTGTAGTTTGGTCTCTAGTGTTCAAAATTGCCACACTTGTCTTTTTGTAGTTTCATGGACGAGACATCACTCATATCACCAATATCCCTATTATGATTTAGGGATGATGCTTCATGTAGATTTAGAACAGGCAGTTAT
Organism: Oncorhynchus clarkii lewisi; assembly: GCF_045791955.1. Classification (NCBI taxonomy): domain Eukaryota; kingdom Metazoa; phylum Chordata; class Actinopteri; order Salmoniformes; family Salmonidae; genus Oncorhynchus; species Oncorhynchus clarkii. Next base: position 24,275,416 of record NC_092147.1, read on the forward strand.
AACTGTCATGTAAAAGTAGCAAACCAAGATAGCATTTCTAATACAGTAGTAGGGTACAAAAAAAAATCACAATCAATCACCAGCATATGGCTATTGAAACATAAAATACACATTTTATTGGTATGTAATAGCTGAAAATAAAGTATTGTAACCACCTATGTATTTCATTATGTTTAAATATAGAAGGCAAGACATGTTGTTGGAAAAAGGTTTTGTATTTCAAATCAAAACAGTTATTTTTCCGACTTGTACAGCAGTTGAAAAAAAATGTATTTTTTATCTGAATAAAAAAATATTCTCATTCGACTGTTGTGGTGATTTCTTCCCCATCTGAAAGTAATCACTGTACAAATGTCATGTCAAGACATTACTAAATCCTGTAATCTGATAAGTGCAAGTGTTAAGCAAATTCCAGCAGTGTAACCACTGACATAACAAAACAAATATGCACACAGCCTAGTTTCAGATGTCCCATAACCTCAAGCCAGAGGAGTGTGTCTCAAGTACAGTCTTGCAATGGGTGCTCCATACTTGTGGGTCTGGCGTCATTAAGAGTGCGGCATGTCCTTTGCTCCCATAGAGGTGACCAGGGTCAAGGTCATTAGGCACAAAACGGAAGAAAACAGACTGCAACAGGGACTATCTGAACTTGTCAAATTTTTTTCCAGTTAAAAGTGTTTTGCGACAGTGAGCCCTATAATGCATATGACCAAGCACTTCACTACAGTTTCTTGGGCACATTAGTGATGATGGGCTTTGGGCGAGTATTGAAGATGAGCTTCTTCTTGATGAGGGAGGAAATAGAGTAGGTGGTGGGGTTCTGCTGGTTGATTTCCATGGGAACCTTCTCCCCCTGTGGGAGGCCAGAGTGTTTCATCAGGACAGCGAAGGGCTTCTCCAGTTTGACCACCTTCACATAGAGGATGTGGTGTCCCACAATGAGCACAGGTACACCCTGGGGAGGGGACACAGGTGAGCACAGTAAAGACAAGACACAACATCTCTGAGTGGAAAGAGGTAACAGAAGAGTGTACTAGCACTGCATTATAGTGCCATGTTGTCAAGTGCCTCTTTGGTGTAGAGCAGATCTCCCACCAGGTTCCCAGCCAATCCAGAGTTCTGCCTGGACATCATTTCCCCCTGGAGTTCAACCAGCAGCCACTCAGTAGGACCAGGTCCATCCACACTGGACAGGGATGGATAGGGGAGTAAAAACAGATGTTCTCACCAAATACATAGACATCAAACATTGTCACTAAACATGATGAAATTAATCTTTCATACACTACAGCTGACTGATTGCGAGTGTCAATGCTGTCTGTCTCTCAACATATCGAACTCTGTTTATAACCATCTGACGAAATGAAATAGTTAGCTAGCTAGGAAAGTTATACTATCCTGAATGTTTTCATACTCTGCGACGAGACAGACAAAACTTCTCTGAATTGACCATGTATAAGAATTCAATTGATTGAGAAGTCTTACCTTGAAGTTTTAACAATTAGAACCATTGTGCTGCTCGCAGAAAGGTAACTGAAACACTATCCAGGGGAGGAGAAGAGAGATGCAACACAGGCAACAATGCAATATTGTTAGGTAAATATAATGACGCATTAACGCTAATTCTGTCACTGACAAGTCCTGTTTGTTTTAAGATTAAACATTTTTATGTAATTAATTTCATTGTTCTTTTGGCCAAATTTCATATACACAAATGTCAATTTACAAACAAAAAACACATTTTCTTACCCTACAAAAATAAATTGAACTGTATTTTAAGACAATTAAATACTCTACTAACAAAAAAAGCTGTTAGAATTATAAGTGTATGTAAGTTATGTCCCTTAAGGTCCTTGTGTAATTGTAATGTGATATTGTAGCCCCTAGGTCGATTGTCCATTGTATATAATCTGTATATACTTGTGTTCCCTCATGTACCTTCTGTATTGATTTGTTGTTAATAAAATAAAAAATAAAAAAAGTCCTGTTTGTTTTCATGTTTTTCCCGCCACGAAGATACCACCTTCATCCGGCGCACATCCGCGTCACTTGCATGTAGAGTGGTTTTCGTTTCCAGTTCAAAGGTGTCCAACGTGGTGTCTGCTGTAATTCGACGTGTGGACACAGGAATTCATGTTTGGTAAAAGTGAAGAAAATACTAAAGAAAGGGACGATAAAAGTAAGCGTTTTCTTTAACTGTTTGTATGTGCATTGTAAATTGTTACATGTCAACAATATAATGATTTGCGCATAGGCAAGCGGTGTTCTTTCAGTGTCAAACGAGCAACTAGCTTACCAGCCAAATTGTGTGCTAGCTAACGTAACGTTAGCTATCCAAGTAACGTAGCTAGTTATTTAGCTAACTAACGAGAACTAATTAGCGTGCTATTTTTTTTGTTGCTAGATATCCATTTTGTTGCTTACATGTTTCAAATTATGACTTGCATCACATTATGACAGTTTAGTCGGTAGTTAACAAACGGCACGAGGCTAGCTAACTGCATAACAATAATGACTTCCATGCAAAACTCTTAGTCCTCTTCATTTTAGCATCTAACTGTTTTCTTAGATTAGCGACAATGGGGGAGTTTAAAGTGCACCGGGTTCGATTTTTCGACTACATGCCAACTGCCATCAGAGCTATGGCATTCAATGCCCACACAGAGAGATTGGCCCTGGGACGAATGGATGGGAGTGTGGAGATTTTCAACTTCGCAGACCACTATTTCCAGGAAAAGGTTAGTAACTCGTTTTATACATGTATGGCCTATTCAGAATGAAAATAAACATTATGCTTGATCCTTAGTCTACATTATAGCACACTTAAAAGGCTTTACACCTCCCTCCTTAAGACATTGTTGATGCTTATTGTTGATTAACATTGTCGACAGAAATACACCCATGGTTGGTTGTCACACTTGCCATTAATTAACACTTGTTTTGGAATCTGCAGGTTATTCCAGGGAAGGACTCCCGGTCAATCGAGGCCCTGTGTTGGGTTGGAGGACGCCTGTTCAGTGCTGGCCTAAATGGAGAGATCACAGAATATGATCTGGAAAACCTGAGACCCAAGTACTCCCTGGAGGCATACGGGGGCCCCATTTGGACCATCACCAGCAATTCTCAGGGGGCACACTTAGCAGTCAGTCACATCTCTAATAGTGTCCTTTCAAACATATTGGAATTTGTGTTTTTCATGCTGACTTTAGATGGAATTTAATAATGTATTTTTTTCTAATCATGTTAGATTGGATGTGAAGATGGGACAGTGAAGTTGTTTGAGGTACTAGAAGAGAGCATTCAGTTTGAGCGCAATCTGGACAGACAGAAAGGTGAGTGGAACAGGGTATTGATTCACTTGTCTAAACATTTGTTCCTTCCTTACATTACAACCTTTCTTGATATGTTTTGTCATCCTTGCTGTCAATGGGGTTGCAGCTGTGTTGACAAACTGACCTCTTCTAGTGCAGCTTAAACTGTGTAATCCTGTCTTTCAGGTCGCATCATATCCCTCTCCTGGCACCCCTCTGGCACACAGATTGCTGCTGGCATGATGGACATGATCCGTGTCTTTGATGTCCCGACGGGTGAGTTAGGAACAGCCATGTGGAAAATATTGTCAGGCAGTTAGTATGCTAACCACAGTGCATTTTTGATAGGTTTCCAATTTTGGACTTGTTTGATCCTGACCTCCAGTGTTTGTTGTTTCAGGTCGTGCTGTACAGAGGCTCCTGGTGGACCGGGGCTTTGGAGGCTCTAAGAGTCGGGAGACTGTAGTCTGGAGTGTAGTCTTCCTGTCAGACTGTACTATCATCAGCGGTGACTCTGCTGGGAAGGTCCAAGTCTGGGACGGACACACCGGTACGCTCGTCAAAACACACCTGGTGACCAAGTGGGATGTGCTGGCACTGTCTGTCTCCAAGGTGAGAGGGTGTTCAATGTGATGGACACTTGCCCTTTACCAATATTTTATCCCTCCTTCCAGATTGTTGCCCTCTGTTTATTAGGAGGTGCTAGAGAATGTAGATGTCTCTTTGATTGTCTGAATCCATATGTTGCAGGTGAACATGATTTGTTTGACCCAACTAATGTGAATTTGTAGGCTTGACTAGAGTGGAGCTTCCTTGTAGACTGGTTTGTGTGTGATTGACAGGATGAGAGCAGCGTGGTGGTGGGGACGTCAGAGGGTACTGTGATCCAGTTCCAGTTCATTGCTCCTAATCTGCAGCAGCAGCAGGACAAGGAGTGGGTCAGAACCAGGACCTTCAAGAACCACACGCATGATGTCAGAGCCCTGGCTGAGATCGAGACTGCCATCGTCTCCGGAGGTCAGTGCTAATGTTCAAATGGATAAGGGGGAAATGCTACTGTAGTACAACAAATGCTGCTCTATATTGACTGCATTACTAATTCTGGATACATTCTCTCCTCAGGTATGGATACCCAGCTTGTAGTGAGACCCCTCTTGGAGAAGTTTGATGAGAGGTCACATGCTTCGGCACTTCGCAAGATCCAGTTTCCCCATGTGAGTACAGAACTAGTAGAAATTACTCTGGCATCAGAGCTGTTGCAAATAATGTTAATTGCATAGATTGTGAATAATGAATTCAACAGAATGTTCATATTAACATTGAACAGGTTGTTATAGAATTGCACAAAAAAATCTTGATTTCATCCTGTTTGTACTGTTCTTTTCAGCGGAATCTAGTATTTTGTGCAAAGAAGGCAGGGCTACTGCTCTTCCAGTTCCCTGGCCAGCTGGAGCTGTGGAGACTGGGAGAGAGTGATGGACATGGTGAGAATCTCACTCACATGGATGGAAAGAGGGAGATGGGAAAATACAGTCAATATCATGCACATTATTGTAGCAACTTTTCAAACAAAGGGGAATGATTATCACACTTGTCTAATGGGTATAGTTATTGTGTGCTGTATTTGACAACCCATCTCTCTAACTTTCAGGGAAGCCAGGAGACAGCTTGCCTCTGAAGAGGAAACCTGAGAAACTCCTCCATCTCAAGAGAAAGGTAGGCATTTCTCCTGCATACAACTGTTTAGCACCTCAGTCTGTAGAACTATCCAAAATCACCTCTCCTTTGGGAGTTTCATTTTAACTGATCTAACTAATCTAATCTAAGTATGCATAGTCTGAGTTTATGTAATGCTGAAGAAACCCTCCAACTGTAGTTTTGTTTTTCTGTGATATTTGCCTTCAGGGTGAGGATCATATCTGCTGCAGTGCTCTGTCCTCCTGCGGAGGATGGCTAGCCTACTCCACCATGTCCAATGTACGTCTCTACAGGCTGCAGACGGACAATAACGACATCAGTATAACCAAGGTATAAACAAGTCTTGATTGTGTTCTCCATTATGTTAGATACACAATCAGCCTCCTCACCTACTTTATCATGTTTGCTAAAGTGGTTTGCTGATCTGCTACACAAATCCCATTTCATTGATTTACTAATTCATAAAATCCTGTTTATTCTAGTTGAATGTGATTTGAGCTTGTTGAATCTGAAAATAGATTGTGAGCTTTCATCCAGTAGATGGCACCATTTGTCAGTGCTTTAAAATATCAGTTTAAAATGCTAACATTGCTGGTTGAGCCCAGTCTTGTTCTCTTCGTACGTTGTTCAGTAAGATAAGTATAACAAATCTGTCTCTCCCCAGGTACCCAAGCTTCCAAAGATCCTGCGCTCTGCACACCAGCTGTGTTTCTCTTCAGACTCCTCCAAACTGTTTGCTGCTTCCAGCCAATCATCAGTCCTCGTTATTGCCCTTAGCCAATCTGAGTGCAAGTATGTGCACACCCTCAAGCCTAAGTCAGGTCAGTGGATCATCAGCAATATTGGTTATCTGACCTGTCAACTGGCAAACTGCTTGCTGAAACTGCAATGTTGATGTTCACTTAAAAACCAAAGCTTTGTGCTGGATAACCTAATCTCTGTTTTTGGTAACATGGCCTCACTTTGCTGTTTCCTTCTCCAGGATCCAGACAGCCCATTCACTTAATGACTAACAGTGTGGATGGGAAGTGGCTGGCGACAGCAAATAGTGACTGTGAGATTCACGTCTACAATGTACAGAAACTTAAGGTGATTGGGTTTTCCACTGATCCAGTCAAGCTCTACAGCTGTTCTGTAAGACTAAACATTGCGTAATCTGTTTCCAATGACAGCCTGTTTCCATGACCCTGTTCTTGTGTTCCAGCTCCACTGTATAGTACCTGTGTATGGTTCCTGTCCCAGTGCCATGGGGATCCACCCCACCACCAACAACCTGACCATGGTGCACGCTGACCAACAGGTAAACACCATGCCATCTCTCATACTGCCACTGCAGATATTAGTATCTCTCAAGTATACTTTTAACAGGAGTAATCTTGTTGAAACTTGTGATTTCTGCTGTAGTTTTATGATTTAGTACTCTGACACGTGTAGATATGCTGACTGTTCTTTGGTTCATGTCTATAGATATTTGAGTACTCCATAGTGGAGAAGCAGTACACAGACTGGAGCCGAAAGCTTCAGAAGCAGGGGCTTCACAACTTGTGGTTGGACCGGGACACACCCGTCACCCACGTGACCTTCAACCCTAAAAATCCTGAACAGATCCTCTTGCACGACATGCACATGTTCTGCATCATCGACCAAAGTCTGGTAAGAAACCTGCATCTCTCCTACAGACATCCTTCTTTTTTGTTTTTTTTAAGTGTTTATCCATCAATGTCCTAGTGGCCTTTAGCAGTCCTTCTCGGTTGAGCCTTTTCATCTATTTAAAGGAACAGTGTTGGTTAAGTGGCCTGTTATGGGTCATATTGACTATCATTAGAATACACCTGCTTTTACTGGCCTGTGAGGTTAACACTGTCACCCCCTTCCCTTTCAGCCCCTCCCTGACCAGAAGACCCAGTTCTACAATCAGATGACCCTCAGAAGCCTATCAGAGCAGGAGAGGCCCAGTCATCTCCATGCTTTCAAAATATGTAAAACCTTCCAGGTGAGTGTCTGTTTGGCCAGGTAGAACCCAAACTGGGACAATATCAGGATTCTGTTGGATATATCTTATATACAGTAGGATTGTAACAGTACACATTCGTACCAAACTGTTCGGTGGGGGACCTTGGTTCAGACTCTGTGAACCCAAATGAATACATACAAATAAAAACACTATGCCTATTGTTTCAACAGAATAGCCTGAAACAATTTTTCAGCTCAGATTTACTTGAGGCATGGGTCTACAACAATAGCGTAGTAAATCTGAGCTGAAAAATTGTTTCAGGCTATTCTGTTGAAACAACAAGAGCCTATACATAATCAAAATTCTAAGCTTAATTGGCATGTTTCAAACTGTCCTTTTGTGAGGTGCAGCCAGGAACTAATGTAGCTCTGTACGGTGGTGGGGGTGGTAAACCAGGAGGAAGATTCTCCAGTTTGGGAACATTTAGACTTCCTAGTCGATTACAAGGATGATTGACAGAGTTGTGGATAAAATGTTAACAGTATGTCTCCACGCTCAACAAGAATAGCCTATGCTGCTGCCAACACCTCAAATATGTTGACACATTTACATTGACATCGCCCCAGTCTTCCAGAGCAAAGAAACAACACATCGTCTCCCCTCTGCATTCAAGCAGTTGATTTTGACCGGCCCAAAGAAATTACAAGATCGATAGGTAGGCTATATTTAAGCAATAAGGCACGAGGGGTGTGGTATATGGCCAATATACCATGGATACAGCGCTTAGCCGTGGTATATTGGCCATATACCTCAAACCCCCGAGATGCTTTATTGCTATTATAAACTGGTTACCAACGTAATTAGAGCAGTAAAAATACATGTTTTGTCATACTCGTGGTATGTCTGATATACCACAGCTGTCAGCCAGTCAGCATTCAGGGCTCGAACCACCCACTTTATAATTATATATATTTTTTACAGTCTTTGGTTTATAGCCACAGATATGTGCCTCTTCTCTGTGGTTAAGAATAGGGGTTTCAGCACCTTGTAAAAGTGCTGAAGCCACGTTACCAGCTTCCCCCTTGCACCAAATTCAGCAAACCAAAGCCAACGTTTTCAAGGAATTGGCCAATGCTGTGTTGTGCTTATCATTGACCGCCCATCACATTACTCTGGAGTGGGAGATGTACCGTGCTACAGACACGCCTCCTTTTATGATAGTCACAAGAGCAAATCTGGCACTGAGAAGAGGCAGTGTCATAGTGTGTTTGTAACCAAGTGGGAATTTACCACATACGACTGGGAAAAATCCACTTGGAACGGCTCTCCAACTGGTAATTATAAGTAGAGAAACTCGTTTATCATGCTGAGCACCCACTTCTCCCACATGGTGACCTCTGATGTCACCTACTAAGGAAATTGCCTCGTAACAGCATTTTCAGCTGTTAAATGCAACAACAAAACACTATTCATAAAAGGCCATTTGTTTTTTGAACTCTTTAATTTGTTTACAAGCATGAAGCTGTACTTTTAGTTTATGGTTGATGCAGCTGGTTGGCCATTAGCCAATCGCTGTTTCTCAATGAGTTCAAATCACATGAATGCATCCAACTGGTATTTACGACTTCACAACTAGTAAATTCCCACCTGGTTGAAAATTAGGGGTCTACCGATTATGATATTTCAACGCCGATACCGATTTATTGGAGGACCAAAATAAGTCGATACCGATTAATCGCACGATTTTTATATAAATATTTGTAATAATGCCAATTACAACAATACTGAATGAACAATGAAAACTTTTATTTTAACTTAATATAATACATCAATAAAATCTATTTAGTCTTAAATAAATAATGAAACATGTTCAATTTGGTTTAAATAATGCAAAAACAAAGTGTTGGAGAAGAAAGCACATAGTAAAAATGCACTATGTAAAAAGCTACTGTTTCAGTTCCTTGCTCAGAACATATGAAAGCTGGTGGTTCCTTTTAACATCTTCAATATTAGTCTTCAATATTCCCAGGTAAGAAGTTTTAGGTTGTAGTTATTATAGGACTATTTCTCTCTCTACCATTTGTATTTCATATAACTTTGACTATTGGTTGTTCTAATAGGTACTTTAGTATTGCCAGCCTAATCTCGGGAGTTGATAGGCTTGAAGTCATAAACAGCGCAATGCTTGAAGAGCTGCTGACAAACGCAATAAAGTGCTGTTACGAGCCTGCTGCTGCCTACCACCGCTCAGTCAGACTGCTCTATCAAATCATAGACTTAATATAATAACACACAGAAATATGAGCCTTAGGTCATTAATATGGTCAACCCCCGGAAACCATAATTTCGAAAACAAAACGTTTATTCTTTCAGTGAAATACGGAACCGTTCCGTATTTATCTAACGGGTGGCATCCCTAAGTCTGAACATTGCTGTTACGTTGCACAACCTTCGATGTTGTGTCATAATTACGCACAATTCTGGCAAATTAGTTCGCAACGAGTCAGGCGGCCCAAACTGTTGCATATACCCTGACTCTGCGTGCAATGAACACAAGAGAAGTGACACAATTTCCCTAGTTTAATATTGCCTGCTAACATGAATTTCTTAACTAAATATGCAGGTTAAAAAAAATATACTCCTGTGTATTGATTTTAAGAAAGGCATCGATGTTTATGGTTTGGTACACATTGGTGCAATGACAGTGCTTTTTTCGCAAATGCGCTTGTTATATCACCTGTTTGGCGAAGTAGGCTGTGATTCAAAGATAAATTAACAGGCACCGCATCGATTATATGCAACGCTGGACAAGCTAGATTAACTAGTAATATCATCAACCATAACTAGTGATTATGTTAAGATTTATTTGTTTTTTATGAGATACGTTTAATGCTAGCTAGCACCTTACCTTGGCTCCTTGCTGCACTCGCATAACAGGTAGTCAGCCTGCCACGCAATGTAATCCACCACCATCGGTGTCCAAAAATGATGATTACCGATTGTTATGAAAACGTGAAATCGGCCATAATTAATCGGTCGACCTCTATTACAAATGCAGTTTCAGAGTGGACACTTACAACATACCAGTCCTGTCACAACAGACAATACCAGGAACATTGTGAATGCTGAACAATGTGAATGGCATTTAATTTTCCTGCTGTACCGAAACCGAACCATAACACCAAAACCGCAATACGTACCGAACCGTGGGTTTGGTGAACCGTTAGACCTCTAATATACAATAATGAGATGTTTAGATTCTATAAATGTGATAATGGGTAAAATCAGTTTCTTTATCCTCTGATGTGTTTCCTGTGTAGGACTTGCTGTCTGTGAGTCTGCTGGATGACCAGTCTCTGGTGATGGTGGAGCGCCCCCTCCTGGCCATCACATCCCAGCTACCTGCTCCCGTCAGACAGAAAAAGTTTGCCACATAAACAATAGGGAGAGGTGTTTTTTTTTTTGTTTGTTTGTGGCTGCCCTTCGATTCTCTATCCTTCTCCCAGAAGTGGGCACACATTCATTGCATTTTAAAAGATTGCGACTGCTGTGACCAGTTGCACATTTCAGGAGCAGGGAAGGGAATTGGAGCACAGCCTGTCTCTACACCCCTGACCCATGCTTTGTAAAGACTGTTTGATACAGTAATAAATAAAATATTTACTGTAATGTACAGACTTTTGTCATTTTTCGCAAGGACAGTCAATCATGCATGGTTAGGTTTCAGTGTAAAGTTTGTCTCGGATTTAAGTCTACAATAATGTAAATAGCAGACCATTCCTCAAACATACCGTTTATTTGTAATACACAAAGCAACATTACAGCACCAGTTTGACATTTGGATATTACTGTCTCCCTCATAGAAAATGGTTACATGTTGTTCATACCTTTAGCTTATTAGTTGTGGAATTCAGTCGTGTAGACCAGCTTATTGTTCTGTTAGAAGAGACAGCCTTAGAACCGAGCACCATTTGATGTACTAAAATCCAGATATGAATATTCCTAACCACTCACACCCGTCTTTCTGTCATACTAATGTTCATTTTTGGACCGACTGAGGGAATATACTGAATGTAATATGTCCTATTTCATGTACAGTCGATACAAACACTTTGAACAGCTCCTGTGTGTTGATGATGGGGTCATACTGGTATAAGGCCCAGCTTGCTCTCCCACCATGATTGACATGCTTTGACATGTAAGCAGAGTGTATGGATTGTGTTGGTGGTTCTGGGTCTGTTCCTCGTCTGTGTTTATGGGATCTTCATCCTGTTGGACTGAAGGGTGAGAGGACCAACAGCAGCACATAGTCCTTATTTTCTCTTATTTCTATGAGATAAGTGTGTGTGTCTGGTTGTGGGGGGTTTCAGTGCATCTACTTTGATATTGTGTATAGAAAAAAGGCTGTTATTTTTGCGGTTTGAGACCGATCAAGAAAGGGGCTTTGTCTTGTTCATTTCTCCTTTTCAACCATAACACCATTACGTCTTACCCATGACTAAACCAAAGCATGTTTCTGTGTGTGTGTGTGTAAATCTGTCTAAGTATTGTTTAAAACCCTGCCTGCACCATTATTACAACCAAAGGAGTATGCCAGTTTGAGAAGAGGTAGGAACTGAAGGCTTGGTTTCCTCCTTTCCCCAGGCCAGACATGGGAAGTGTAAAGCACCGTAGGGTTGTCTGGTTGTTCTGTTTTCCATTGTCGAGAGGTATGATATGTGGGCTCTGATAGCTGAGGTTCTGTGTTGCGGTATCTGAAGATCTGAGGAGAGACGGCTTTGAAGAGACTACCAGCTTTTTACGATCTGTCAGATACAAATGGTTATTATAGATTGTTATATTGACCTTGATAGCTCAGTCATAGCAAACAATATACGCTATATTCTGTCCTCTTATTTTCCTAAATGGCATCCTAATAACACCTACCTCATCCCATGTGTTTGTGGTGTTGTTTCTCATAGGCCACTGCATTATTAGAGCTGCTTCCAATTCCTATAGTGGAGTAATGACAGGCATGTTCATGTAAAAGAGACCCTAGCAGTATAATTATGGAGTATACAGGACAGTTGATCACCACACTTACCCAAGTAATCCTTATAGTCCTTGTAGGACTTTTGCCTCATGGGACGTCCATCTAGATGAGAAATAGCACCTCTAGTTTGTGATTATGCCAGTTTTTAGAACTACATTAAATGTCTGACTGAATCGGACCTTACCAGAGTTGCCACGAGACTTGATGCACTGTCCCCGATTGGGGATGCCAGCGGCGGGGTTTCCTTGGTTGATGATGTGGCACTCATAGCCTGTGGGACAGTGCAGGGGCTCGTCACCATCCTCTGTGGTGCTGCAGGCCTCCGCTGGAGAGCAGGGGACACACAGGTCAGAGGTAAACTAAACACACACACTGATGGTGTTGCTTTCAGGTCTGTTTTAATGGTGATGTTCCAGGCTACTCACCCTGCAGTACCTCATCTGGACCGTCTAGAAGCCAGCCATTCCCTCCCAGCCACCGAGGCTTGGGTTGAACCAGCCAGTCCAGCACTGGTCAACACAAACACACATCATTGGTAAGTTTGATCCTAATGATATCAGTATTTTACTGCATATCCTAGTACCAATGGTTAGAACTATGCCCACGCTATGTATGGCCATGCGTGCTGTCATATGGGTCGATAAGTGTGGTTTTGTGTACTGTCACCTAGATCACTGGCGCTTACCTGGTGGTGGCTGCACTGACTCCAGACAGGCGTAGATGCAGCCGTTATAGCAGCAGCGCTTGTGGCGCTCACACTCTGAGTCAGAGCGGCAGCCGGGCACCTCGCAGGCCCGCTCCGGCAGCATCTGAGGTGGGGGTGGGCAGCGGTCATTCTTCTGGTGCTGCGTGGATTGGGACTGCTGATTTGGATACTCATAGTCCTTAGAGGAGAGAACATAATTACTTTGTTTGAACATAAATGTGCAGTCTACTATCCTGAGGCTGAAACAGAGAGACCTGGTCATTTTCAACACAGTAGGTGATTGCTGGAATCTTTGTGTACATACAGTAGGCCTACAAAGATGAATTGTGACGTGTGCTTGTCCTAACACCTTTGACCAGCAGGTGGCGGTAATGGATTTTTGTAACATACTTGTTGCAACATTTTCCATCAGCTTCTTCTGTTTGTTATATTTTCTGTGTTAAGCTATCATGCCTGTTAGTAAACACCTTGACCTTCACTCTAAACACGTAGAGCGATGAAGAACTGAAGGCTAATAATTTGTTCTTAACTGCCTTGCTAGTTAAATAAATCAAATAAAAAAATTAAAGTCAAGGGGGAAACATTTTTAATTTTTTTTACCTTTATTTAACTAGGCAATTCAGTTAAGAACAGATTCTTATTTTCAATGACGGCCTAGGAACAGAATGTGAATGTGATACAGGAAAATATGATTATGTCAAACACACATTCTCCACCTGACCTGAACAGTGGTGGTCTGTGATTTTCTCTAAAGGAGCTTGTGAAACACTTACATAATCAGTTCTGTAATACAGCCATGGCTGTACTTACTGCTTTGCTCGGTTCAATAAACTTGAACTATTTCCTTTCACCTATGGTGTGAACTACTTCTATTTCCTTTCACCTATGGTGTGAACAACTTCTATTTCCTTTCACCTATGGTGTGAACTACTTCTATTTCATACGTCAAACACTGTTTTATTCAGGTTTGTTATCACTGTATGTGATGTGCTTATAACCATAGAGCTAAGGAGGTAGCTTTTGTGGGTCTTTCCTAATATTTTCCAAGTGCTATTCCATAGAGAAGCTGCTCTGGCACAGCAACAGATACAGTGAGGTCCGGTTTCCAGTTGCACTTGAGCTAGCCTACTGTACAGGGCCAGCCACACAGTCTCATTCTGAGGGGCTCACTCTGACTGCCAACACTAATCAGGATGCAAATGTTCCATGTAGTCTGGCCAATGTTAACCAAAGCCCATCTTTATCATGGAGCTCCAGACCAGACACTGTAATTTCAAGTGCACATCCTGCTGCTCTCGACGTGGATGCCCTGCCGGCCCGGGTAAGGTGTCCCTGTCCCTTTCCCCCTGACAGAGAGACTGTGCCAGGGGCCCTCTGAGAGTTTTTTCCCCCTCTCACTAATTAGATAATGGGCTTGCCGACTGCACGTGATCGTTAAAACTGCACTGTTTATTTGGCAGGCTAAGCGACTGCTCTTCCAAACCAACCATAAAAATGAAAGTAACTGTTTGGCGCTGGTGTTTGACACAGAATGCATGTTTGTAATAAACACACAAATAATTTGCTCTGTCAACTGCCAGCCTGGTGGGTGGGGTGCCAGGTCTTACCATGGCTCAGTGACTGGATCAACATGTAGCGTGTGGCAACACACGAGTGCACTACTTTCTTTCCTTCCATGTCAGTGTGACTGCAGTAAAAGTAATACAGTGCTGACTTGGTTAGGTTATTGATCCTGATTTTACGCTAATTGACCATGTCTTAGTAACACTTCCAGATGTTTTATGCCCTTTACAGTGATTCTCCTTCCTCAAAATGAACCTTTAGAGCTTTTTGACTTGATCAGAGCTTGATAGAGCAACAGAGTTAAATTCAGGATGAGTTATCAGGCAACATCAGTGCTCTCTTCATTCAAATAATTTGTGCTTTTAGCAGCTGTGGTCCACATTAGCCAGATTGGATCCATCATCTGTCAGATCTTTTGACTGTCTCCTGAGGGTTTCTAGGCCGAGCTATATTAGCCTGTCCTACAGTATGTCAAAGAGAAGCCAATCACACGTCACAATGCTGTTGGGTCTACAAAAGGATTATAATCATGTTTACAACTTTACAGGTAATGATTATGGGAGGCAAAGTAGGCCATTCACTTTCATCCTCATGTCACCCTGTATCCTTACAAATGCACTTCAGACAACTCCAGGTTTAAAGTACAAGAGTGAGGTTGATTATCCATGTGTTTGGACAACGTGCGCTACAGTGACCATGGTTCATTATCTGCCCAGTTCCCATGGTTTCTCCTCAGATCTCAGTAGCAGAGGAAGTAGAATATCCGGTTCCTGTCTATCAGTCTGAATGCCAAGCTGCCCTACCATGTCCTGTACTGTGCCGTGCTGTATGTGTCTGTTTGATGTTCAGTCCCACATTGTTTATTTACAGTCATTGGTCTCTTCCTGCTGGGCCACAGAGATGCCGGCAGACCTGTTATATTGATTACTTCCAGGGAAGTGTTTTCAAAGCTGAGCGATTCAGAAGAGTGGGCTAAAGCCATCAGAGACCTTATTTGGCTGCAGACTGTGATGTAAACTGTATTCAGGCCATTGACGTCTGTACTGTATCTAGTCCTTAGATCAGACACATCCTGATTCCTAGAACTCCAGGAAGCACACCACTCAGCTTCTCCAGTGAAACGATGTGCAATGTGATAGTCGTACACCCCAAATAGATGTATGGATTGCACTGATTATTTAATGATAGTCATACTTAAGCATTGACCATGTTATTTAGATCCGTATCTCTTTCTTCTGTAATACAACAGCATCCATTCTCCACCCTCCTTCCCATTCTGAGATCCCCTATGCTTAGAAAGTTTTCCAGACCAGCCTTGCTCTAGCACCAGTTCATGTTGCAAGGGTAGAGCTGCCCCGTTCAAGGTGCGGGACTCTAACCCGGAAGCTTACAAGAAATCCTACTATGCCCTGCGACGAACCATCAAACAGGCAAAGCGTCAATACAGGGCTAAGATTGAATCATACTACACCGGCTCCGACACTCGTCTTATCTGGCGCTCGTCTTGCAAACTATTACAGACTACAAAGGGAAGTAGGCTGCGGGGCCAGACGGATTACCAGGACGGACGTGTGCTCCGGGCATGTGCTGACCAACTGGCAGGTGTCTTCACTGACATTTTCAACATGTCCCTGATTGAGTCTGTAATATCAACATGTTTCAAGCAGACCACCATAGTCCCTCTGCCCAAGAACACAAAGACAACCTGCCTAAATGACTACAGACCTGTAGCACTCACGTCCGTAGGCATGAAATGCTTTGAAAGGTTGGTAATGGCTCACATCAACACCATTATCCCAGAAACCCTAGACCCACTCCAATTTGCATACCGCCCAAACAGATCCACAGATGATGCAATCTCTATTGCACTCCACACTGCCCTTTCCCACCTGGACAAAAGGAACAATTATGTGAGAATGTTATTTATTCCCCCTCAGGAAACTAAAAAGATTTGGCATGGGTCCTGAGATCCTCAAAAGGTTCTACAGCTGCAACATCGAGAGCAGCGACCAGCGGACTGGTTGCATCACTGCCTGGTACGTCAATTGCTTGGCCTATGACCGCAAGGCACTACAGAGGGTAGCGCGTACGGCCCATTACATCACTGGGGCTAAGCTGCCTGCCACCCAGGACCTCTACACCAGGCGGTGTCAGAGGAAGGCCCTACAAATTGTCAAAGACCCCAGCCACCCCAGTGATAGACTGTTCTCTCTACTACCGCATGGCAAGCAGTACCGGAGTGCCAAGTCTAGGACAAAAAGGCTTCTCAACAGTTTTTACCCCCAAGCCATAAGACTCCTGAACAGGTAATCAAATGGCTACCCAGACTATTTGCATTGTGTGCCTCCACAACCCCTCTTTACGCTGCTGCTACTCTCTGTTTATCATATATGCATAGTCACTTTAACTATACATTCATGTACATACTACCTCAATTGGGCCGACCAACCAGTGCTCCCACACATTGGCTAACCGGGCTATCTGAATTGTGTCACACCCACCACCCGCCAACCCCTCTTTCAGGCTACTGCTACTCTCTGTCATATATGCATAGTCACTTTAACCATATCTACATGTACATACTACCTCAAGCAGCCTGACTAACCGGTATCTGTATGTAGCCTCACTACTGTATATAGCCTGTCTTTTTTACTGTTTTATTTCTTTACCTACCTATTGTTAATTAACCTAATACCTTTTTTGCACTATTGGTTAGAGCCTGTAAGTAAGCATTTCACTGTAAGGTCTACAGTTGTATTGTACTGTTGTATTCAGCGCACGTGACAAATAAACTTTGATTTGATTTCCTGCCATGACATTGACTGACTGGCTGAGAGGCTGACTGAGTCACTGGCTGGCTGACTGACTAACTAATTGTCTGACAGCTGGTGAGTTTTGACCTTAATGTATAAAAGGATGGAATGTAGCCAGACATATGCTATTTTTGAATAGTTAAACTGAGACATAGCACCCATGCAGGTGACTGCCTGCTTCTGCACTAACTGTTTTCCATGGTGTTTTATCTTGATGGATGTTTGGACTATCACATGTTTATTATATCACCAGAGAGCAGTGGGGTTGCTTCTCCAGCCTGCTCTCAGCGGGGAGTTGATAATCCTGTGGGTGTGTACAGTAATGTCCAGACCATCCTCACATGATATCATCTGACTGGGAATAACGTTCATAACTCCTATCGAAGCCTCAGTGGGCTATGTGTATTAACTCTGACCTACACAGATGTTTACTCAAACCAAGTATGAAACAGACTTTACCACCTGTGGATTTCTTCCAGACAATTTTTACTGTATGCCAAGGCCATATTATGTTTTGTATTTGTTATGCATATTTGTATTTTTTTAATCCTATTTATATAGAGAGTGGTATTTACTGGCTATACTAGAGGGATTATAACCTATATTGAGTGCAGCCATCTTGGAATAGCCTAGTAAATTAATTTGGCTGACATACTGGAATGAGCAAAATTAGGATGCCTCTTCCAGTCTTGTTTGTTCTGATGTCTCAGCACACAAACAGCCCAATCCCATGGGATTAATGTCTTTATTGCTACCATTGATATGGAGCTGTAGCAATTAGATGGTAAATATAGATGTGAGAATCACCTGGGGAGGAAAGAAAAGTCCTGAGAGGCCGTGGCAGATGGCCCAGAAACAGAACAGGAATGCCTCCTTGAGAATGTTGTTCATTTACAGCTCAGCGTTCAACACCACAATGCCCTCCAAGCTCGTCACTATGCTCGGGACCCTGGTAGTGAACGCCTCCCTCTGCAACTGGATCCTGGGCAATAAAGATAAAACACCAGATGTCATTTTAGATTCTGAGCTCAATTTCAATTCACATATTAGGAATGTGACCAAAATAACTTTTTACCACAACTTTTTACCACATGCTTTTATTACAAGCAGTCTTGACTACTGTAATGCTCTCCTGTCATTGGTAAACTACAAAACAAACATAATGCTGCATCACGGGTACTGACCAAGACCAGATGGAGAGTACACATTACACCGGATTTAACGTTTCTGCACTGGCTGCCTGCCTTCTTCTATTGGTTTTTAAATCAATCCACTATTGTGCACCAATACAAGTCAGACATGCTCTTAAGTTATGTACCCAGTAGGTCCCCAGGTCCTCTGGCACTGGCCAATTAACTATCCAAAAGCCTAGGACCAAGAAGTATGGAGAGGCAGCCTTTAGTAATTTTGCCCCCAGCCTCTGGAGCCTGCCAGAGATCCTGAGGGGGCTGAAACTGGTCATATTTAAAAGAGATCTTAAAACACCTTTTTAGCTTTGCTTTTCCTTAGGGTGCTTTTTTTCAGTTTTTGTTATTCTTTAGTTTTTTTATTCCCTTGTGTTTGTTGTATAGTAAATATTACTCTTTTTCTTTTTCTTATTTTTTTGCGAAGCGCATTGCAATCATGTCTGAAATGTGCTATATAATTACATTTGGTTTGATGATTTGGACATCCTGACGGGCTGCCCCCAGGTGGTGAGGGTAGGCAAAAACACATCTGCCATGCTGACCCTCAACACGGGGGCACTTCAGGGGTGCATGCTTAGTCCCCTCCTGTACTCCGTTCACCCACAGCTGTGTGGCGGCGCACGACTCCAACACCATCATTGCGTTTTCTGATGACACAACAGTGTTAGGCCTAATCACCGATGATGAGACAGCCTATAGGGGGGATGTCAGTGACTTGGCAGTGTGGTGTCAGGACACCAATCTTTCCCTCAATGTCAGCAAGACAAAGGAGCTGATCGTGGACTACAGGAAACGGAGGGCCGAGCATGCCACCATCCACATCGACGGGGCTGTAGTGGAGCGAGTCGAGAGCTTCAAGTTCCTCGTCCACATCACTAAGGAATTGTTTTATTGATTTGAATTTTTATGAATTTATTTTATTAGGCAAGTCAGTTAAGAACAAATTCTTATTTACAATGACGGCCTACCAAAAGGCCTCCTGCAGGGGCTGGGATTAAAAATATAGGACAAATCACACATCACGACAAGAAAGACAACACAACACCACATAAAGAGAGACCAAAGACAACAGCATGGTAGCATCACAACATGACAACATCGTGGCAGCAGAACATGGTAGCAGCACAAAACAGGGTACAAACATTATTGGGCTCGGACAACAGCACAAAGGGTAAGAAGGTAGAGACAACAATACATCACGCAAAGCAGGCACAACTGTCAGTAAGAGTGTCCATGATTGAGTCTTTGAATGAAGAGATTGAGAAACACTCAAACTGGACTTTTTTATGTTGGAGCTCGTTCCAGTCGCGATCTGCAGCGAACTGAAAAGACGAGCGACCCGATGTGTGTGCTTTAGGGACCTTAAACAGAATGTGACTGGCAGAACGGGTGTTGTATGTGAAGGATGATGGCTGCAACATATATCTCAGATATGGAGGAGTGAGACCTAAGAGGGTTTTATAAATAAGCATCAACCAGTGGGTCTTGCAATGGGTATACAGAGATGACCAGTTTAAAGAGGAGTATACAATGCAGCGATGTGTCCTGTAAGGAGCATTGGTGGCAATCTGATGGCCGAATGGTAAAGAACATCTAGCCGCTCGAGAGCACCCTTACCTGCCAATCTATAAATTACGTCTCCGTAATTTAGCATGGGTACGATGGTCATCTGAATCAGGGTTAGTTTGGTTAACCTTAGCCTGCAGATTTGATATGTGCTGAGAGAAAGACATTGTACCGTCTGGCCATACTCCAAAGTATTTGTACGAGGTGACTACCTCAAGCTCTAAACCCTCAAAGGTAATAATCACATCTGTGGGGAGAGGGGCAGTCTTCTTACCAAACCACATGACCTTTGTTTTGGAGGTGTTCGGAACGAGGTTCAGGGCAGAGAAAGCTTGTTGGACACTAAGAAAGGTTGTAGAGAGTTTAACACAAAGTCCGGGGAGGGGCCAGCTGAGTATAAGACTGTATCATCAGCATATAAATGGATAAGAGAGCTACTTACTGCCTGAGCTATGTTGTTGATGTCATTTGAGAAGAGCGTGGTTCCTAGGATTGAGCCTTGGGGTACACCCTTGGTGACGGGCAGTGGCTGAGACAGCAGATGTTCTGCAGTGACTTTATACACCCTACTCATTGAGAGAGGTAGTTAGCAAACCAGGCCAAAGACCCCTCAGAGATACCAACACTCCTTAGCCGGCCCACAAGAATGGAATGGTCTACCATATCAAAAGCTTTGGCCAAGTCAATAAAAAATAGCAGCACAACATAGCTAAGAATCAAGAATGAATGAACATGGTCCACACACACCAACAGTTGTGAAAAGGCACTACAACGCCTCTTCCCCCTCAGAACCTCAACAATTTCTACAGCTGCACAATTGAGAGCATCTTCACTGGCTGCATCACTGCTTGGTACCGCAAGGCGCTACAGAGGGTAGTGCCTATGGCCCAGTACATCACTGGGGCTGAGCTCCCTAACATCCAGGACCTCTTTACCAGGCGGTGTAAAAATGGTCAAAAACGGTTCTCTCTGCTACCGCACGGCAAGTGGTACTGATGCACCAAGTCAAGGAACCAACAGGAACCCGTGAACAGCTTCTACCCCCAAGCCATAAGACTGCTAAATAGTTCATCAAATAGCTACAGAGACTATCTGCATTGACCCCCCTTTGCACTAACTCTTTTGACTCATCACAAACGCTCTTGCTACTGCTTATTATTTATCCTGTCGCCTTATCACTTTACCCCTACCTATACCATATCACTTTACCCCTACTGTACCTTTACCCCTACCACTTTACCCCTACCTAAGCTTTTCACTGTCAGCCTACACCTTTTGTTTACAAAGCATGTGACAAATAAAATTAGATTTGATGTCCAGACACATGTCAGGATCAGATAATATCCCCCTAGATGTGATACAAAAACAGGTGTGTGTTACTAAGCAGTGGAAGCTGTGGTTATTGTAATGTTCTCCCCGTGCTAGCAGATTGTTGGCATGTTTTTGGCTGTGCTGGCCAGCTGCTCATTCTGCTTTGCTGCTCTGGAGGGAAAAAGAGAGCTCCACCCTGTGTGCCTCTACATCCCCTCTCTCTGCCTCCCATCTCTCTCTCCACCGCTGTCTTTGTCTGCTGCTCTTACTACAGAAACCCCTCTGTGACAATGGCCATGCTCTGTTTCTCTGTGTTCAGTCTTCTGCATGACCGTCCGTCACTCCTCCACTCCTCACACAGCCAGGACAGAGTGGGGAGGACAATACACAGGGGACTACACAGCATTCATGAAACCATGGTGCTGCTATTGCTAAAACCTCCAAACTACACCCCTCTGCCAGCCTGCTAAAACAGTGTATGTACTGTATGTCCACCAGCTTTACCCCCCCCCCCCCCCCCACACACACACAGTATTGCTGCAGTGAAGGTACTCATATCAGGTCTAAACCCCACCTTTTGGTTAAGCCCTCTCTTTCTGATCCGTCGGGCACCTCCTGACCCACAGGACAGCACCAGCATGCAGAGCACCAACATCAGGGGCGTCCGGATGTGACAGCCAGGCATGGTCCTAACACTTCACTCCTCCTGCCCTCCTCACTCTGTTTCTTCTCTCTTATTCTGTCACTCTGTATTCCTTACTGTATCCTTCTTCCTTGAAGTTTAGAAAATGTTCTCTCCTTTTCTTCAACACTGTGGTGTTCAGTCCAGTGCTTGGTATGAGGCAGTGGCTCCCGTGCTTGTGAAGCCAGCGATTCCACAAGCTCTGCTATAGGACAATTATTTTTTATCCGTCTGCGCAGGGGAAACTGCAGGGGAAATAAGAAGAGAGGAAGGAAAGGAGGAGAAAGAATTAATAGAGCCACTGTGGAGGGAAAAGAAAGAGGGAGATAGTTAGGGGAGTCAAGGAGAGAAAGCCAGCTGTCTGTGCATTGGTCTGCTGGCACGGCAAGCACATGTCTGCCTTTCACTGAGAGAGAGGGAAGGAGAAAGCGAGCGGGAGAAGGAGGAGGGAGCTCAAAGGAGGGAGGGGAAGAGAGAGAGAAAGATTTTCAGTATATTGTAAAGGGGTTACTGAATTTAGTCAGATCTGTATTTCATATTACAGTATTAACTATGTATGCATACATTTTACATAATGACTAACTTGTGGGAATAGGAAATGCATGATATACTGTAAGAAAGTCACTGGAAGTGCCATGACTAAGCATTCCTGAATAGGCTGTATGTTGAGAGGATAATGTAGGCATTCAACCAGAAAGAATAAAAGCATGTTTCGTGATCCAGAGTAGGGGCCACTTGTCTGTGAAATAGCATGTTCCCTCTCAAACTAGGACATATCCCCTCACCCTTCTCACTCCCTAAATCCCCTCTACCCCCTGGCCCCCTCATTCCCATATCCTGCATTGAAAGGGGGAAAGAATGCTAAGCCTGTACAAATCTTTGTCATTATTAGTTTTACAGGAGCAAGGCTTATGTCACAATGGGGCCCTAGCTATAGTAACACAAAAGAGAAAGAGAGAGAGAGAGAGTAGAGCAAGGGAGAGACATGCCTGTCTGTCCCCAGCGGAGCCTGGATGAGGTATAAGTTGGGAAAAGTTGCTTAAAGACATGGCTACAATCACCCCTGATGATGGAATGATGTGATGTTTCCTGCCAGGAATTGGGTACTGCATTGGCTCGATAGCACAGGTAATGTGATACAGTAGCTACAGTAATAACAGCAGAAACCAAAGACTATGGAGCTATGAACTACAACTATGGTAACATAACTCAGAGAGGCATAATGCATGCACAATTTGGAGCTCAGATCAGCACGTGATGAAACTCTTTAGAGCACATGTGAATAAAGGTCATTAATTAGTAAGAAACTCCCCTCAGGTCTTAATTGAAAGAAAAAAAGAAAAACCAGCAGACACTATGCCCTCCATGGAATGAGTTTGACACCCCTGCTTTAGGGAATGGTTGTGTCATGTTGGTTGTTGGTATATGCCCATTATTACATCCCCATAATACAGCACGGGTAGAGTTGTTGAGTGGTGTTTACAGGACTGTTGATTATAGCCAGTCTATATACAGCTCAGTATTAGACGTGGCTGTGCTCCATGCAGACAGCAGTCAGTCTAATTTCTACACCGTGGGGTTAGGGGGTCACCCATCACTGTCACTGCAACCCCAGACTGCCCCACCTTCCCCACACACCCTCTCCCCCCGTGGGACAGCTGCAGCCCCCTGCACGCCTGGATGCCTGGCACTCCTTCACCTGGAGCCAACAGCTGCATGGAGCTACAAAGCACACATCCCTGTGTCCAGTCCACCCACCAGCCTAAACCCCAGTACACCAACACACTTTGTCATGATCCTCCCATTCTACAGCAAGGACACTGAGGAACTTGACTCAGAGAAGCTTGACACGAAGCCTGGGTGCCTCTTCACATGAAACAGGACCTGACTATGTTGTATGTCTCTGTGTTTGTTACAACAAGCTCTCACAGTCTCATGTCAGAATGAAACGTTCATCCATGTTTCTCAAACGTCAAATCTAAAAGTGTTTAAGCAGGTTAAGTTTAGGCATTAACTCTGAATTTTTAAGGTTAGGGTAAAGTTTAGTCATGGGCATTAACTCCGAATGATTATGGTTTGGGATAGGCTTTGAACAAAAATCAAAAAAACAACTTCCTATCACTGGATTTGAACATTCAACCTTTGGGACCAGAGCTAGATGCTTACACCCATCTACCATCAGTGGTGTAAAGTAGAGGAGTAAAAAATACTTTAAAGCACTACTTCAGTAGTTTTTTGGGGTATCTGTACTTCACTACTTCACTTTACTATTTATATTTTTGACAACTTGAATGCTTAGCAGGACAGAAAACGGACCAATTCACACACTTATCAGGATAACATCCCTGGTCATCCCCACTGCCTCTCATCTGTCACTGTTAGACTCACTAAACACAAATGCTTTGTTTGTAAATGATGTCTGAGTGTTGGAGTGTGCCCCTGGCTATCCTTAAATTAAAAAAAACAAGAAAATTGTGCCATCTAGTTTTCTTAATATAAGGATTTGTTTTATTACTGTACTTTTACTTTTGATACTTAAGTATATTTTAGCAATTACATTTACTTTTGATACTTAAGTATATTTAAAACCAAATACTTTTAGACAAGTAGTATTTTACTGGGTGGCTTTCACTTTTACTTGAGTCATTTTCAACTTTTACTCAAGTATGACAATTGGGTACTTTTTCCACCACTGGCTACCGTCCCTGTCAACAACACCCTAGCAAAACAGAAACCTACTTAAAGGTAACAGCACTCACTGTTGCCCCTGGTGTCCGGTTTCCATGTCATCTCCCGACATCCTCAGACATGAACGACGAATACGGACTTGTATCACGGTGACCTGGCTGATTGTTATAAATTCTTATAGCATCTTGTTGCACACTATGATTGTAACCTATATGTCCTTTGGGGCAGTGAGCTGTTTGAATGTAGTGTGACCATATTGGTTTTCCTAACACCAGTCTTTCCCACGCAGTGTAGAGAGATACTGCAAACAGATTCGGTCACGCACACACACACACACACACACACACACACACACACACACACACACACACACACACACACACACACACACACACACACACACACACACACCTGACCTGTACCTTCTATTTTGGAGTCTGGTGAGAGTTTTTTTTTAAATCCAAGCATCACATTCCTTTGATCTGAGGCAGTGTTCTCTGGAGATTGGGAAGTTTCTGTTAGAGGAGAGAGGGCTTTCTGCACACATCACATGCTTCTTTCCAACCATGGTGGATAGCAGATTTCAGCTGCTCTAATGCAGGCCAGCTGGACAGTGGAGGCTCCTCAGAGGAGGAAAGGGAGGACCACCCTTTTTAGATAAAACTCTACTAAATATATTCACGTTACCAAATAATTGAATAAAACACACTGTTTTGCAATGAAGGTCTACAGTAGCCTCAGCAGTACTCTGCAGGGTAGCACCATGGTGTAGCTGTAGGACAGATAGCTTCTGTCCTCCTCTGGTACATTGACTTCAGTACAAAACCTAGGAGGTTCATGGTTCTCACCCCCTTCCATAGACTTACACAGTAATTATGACAACTTCAGAGGACTTCCTCCAACCTATCAGAGCTCTTGCAGCATGAACTGACATGTTGTCCACCCAATCAAAGGATCAGATAATTAATATAGCACTGAAAGCATAGGCTGCAGCTATCTAGCACTGCAGTGCATAAAATGTGGTGAGTAGTTGACTCAAAGAGAGAGAAAGACAATAGTTGAACAATTTTTCCATTATTAAAGTGGCTAGAGTTGAGTCAGTATGTTGGCAGCAGCCACTCAATGTTAGTGATGGCTGTTTAACAGTCTGATGGCCTTGAGATAGAAGCTGTTTTTCAGTCTCTGTCCCCGCTCTGATGCACCTGTACCGACCTCGCCTTCTGGATGATAGCAGGGTGAACAGGCAGTGGCTCGGGTGGTTGTTGTCCTTAGTGATATTTTTGGTCTTCCTGTGTGTTACGGATACAGGTATCCTGTATGTGTGTGTGTATGTATCCTGTGTTCTTTTCTCTCCTTCTCCCCTCACAGGTGAAAATCATCACTCCCCAATCAGTCACCAATCAATCATCAATCAGAAGACACACCTCCTGTTTCCTACCAATCACAGTTCCTTTCCCTTGGTTTAAAAACCCTGTCAGTTGTTTGCTTTGAGCTCAATCTCTCTGTAAATTCCATATGTCTGTAGAGCTCTCTGTTTCACTCTCGCCTACTATGTCGCTATCTCTCGCTCTTTATGTATTAAGCTATCTTTTGTTTGAGTACCTCCATATCACTTTGTCCTCACCTGTGAGTTTTGGTTATGGTGTTTGAGTGTTTGTTTGCTGGTGGGAAAAGGGGGAACCAAGACAAGTCACCCATGGGCATACACTACCCATCGGTAAACTTAAATACAGTTAGACCTGGGCGGACCACCCACTGTATTTTTGGTTAGTTAGCTGTTGTTGAACTAGGCTAGTCTAGCTTAGGGGTGTTTTTGGATGCTTATTGTTTCTTTCCTTGGGTCCAGCTCAGCCCCTTTTCCTGCGAATTTGTTCTTAACTGACTTGACTAGTTAAATAAAAAAACAGATGCGTGGTTTATAATATACTTTATTGTGTGCTTATGTTAAAGGTTATGGGCATACACAAGTGTTTGTTTGTCTAAGGATGTTTTAATTTCTGTGGATGTGTGTGAGTGAGTATGTGGGGATGGTATATACATGTGACTGTATGCGTGTGTGTGGGGGGTGGTCTCGGAAACACAAAAGCACTGATGAGCCTGGCTGAGAGAAAGGAAGGTGCAGATTAGTGAGATAGGAGGGGAGGGAGGCAGGTGTGGACAAGGTGTGGCGCTCAGAGACTAAACACATCTGTTTGGCTCCTGTCTCTCTGCAATCACTGCTCCAAGAGGTAGCTTGAGATTTTCCAGATAGACAAAACACTGAGAACCTGGGAGAATGTTCCAAAGCCAAGCAACTATCCTGCACCATTCCCGGAAAGTTGTATGAAAAATTGCCATGGGACAACCATGCTCTCATCTAGGTTCTCGGTTGTGCTAGTTGGGAAATCTCAAGCTGCGTCTTGAAGCAGGGCTTGCAGCGAGACAGGCACTCCTTGTCTGTCCACACCTGCCCCAATCCCCTTCTATCTCACTAATTTGCACCTTCGCTTCTCTCAGCCAGTGCCAGGGTCACCCAGAACAGGCAAAATGTTAACTTCCGTTCTCAGAATGTTTAAGAAAACGTTCAGTTTTACTGCTCAGGACGAATGGGGAAACCTAAAAGGTGAGTTCCAACAACTTCCAAGAAACAAAATGTGCTACCTGGGTTTGAACTTGAGCTAGAATAAATATATATTCCACTGAAACAATGATTTACGGACTGGAATGGTTGTAGATCAGGGGTAAACTCAAATAATTGTTTTTCAACTTGAAAGATTTGCACACTTTTGTACACTTGAGTTTTACTTTTGATTTAAATTGGATAAAATTACAATCATGTTCACTTCACACTTTCCCTCCCGTTTAGAACTTTTCCCCCAAGTTCACTAATGAAAGACGCTAAATCAAATTTATTTATATAGCTCTTCGTACATCAGCTGATATCTCAAAGTGCTGTACAGAAATCCAGCCTAAAACCCCAAACAGCAAGCGATGCAGGTGTAGAAGCACTGTGGCTAGGAAAAACTCATTAGAAAAGCCG
Organism: Oncorhynchus clarkii lewisi; assembly: GCF_045791955.1. Lineage (NCBI taxonomy): Eukaryota > Metazoa > Chordata > Actinopteri > Salmoniformes > Salmonidae > Oncorhynchus > Oncorhynchus clarkii. The sequence continues at coordinate 24,302,946 of NC_092147.1, forward strand.
AAACCTAGAGAGGAACCAGGTTATGAGGGGTGGCGAGTCCCCTTCTGGCTGTGCCGGGTGGAGATTATAACAGAACAACCTGCTATAGCAGGTCTTAACTGCTCGTCTTGGAGGCTCTTCGTGCTTGTAGCTGCTCATTATCCTAACCCCCTGCAGCTGGCCCAATCACAACTCATTAAGGCCATTTTTTCCCTGATCTCCCCCAGTCAGTGCCGCTCTGCCACCCCTAGGAACTAGAGGGAGCCATCCACACTGGGCTGGGGGATTATCCTGTCCCCCCTTTAACCTAGACCTCTATCTACCGTTTTCACCCTCCACCTCCCTTTCTGCCCCCCTATTTCCCTCCATCATTTCCCCCTTTTCTCTCGTCCCCCTCCTCTTACCAACTTCTCTCTGTGACTTTACTTCTTTCTGTTCCTTACTTTTCCCTCATTCCTCAAGCCTCACTTGGACCCTCCTTTTCCTTCCGTCTCTGTCTCCTCCTCTCTGTCTCCAGCTGTCCCTCTCTCCCCTTATGCATATAGCCGGGGGCCCTTTGAACTCAGGTAGCTGCCTGGAATTCTACAAGGTGAACCCTGAAAGCAAGGTCAAAGCAAACATTTAAACCTGCCGTTAGTATAGTGACCATCTGCCCAGGTGTCCAACAGTGAGGTCAAAGTGAAGGGGGGTTGGGGGTGTGGTAGGGACTGGGGGAGAACGTGAGGGAGGTGGATCTGGAAGTTTTTTAGGACATCAAAGGATTTCCTGTCTTCCTGCTTTATAAGAGTTTAAGTCTGAGGTCACATGTCCCACTTTCCCAACATATTATTATCTCCTGTCTCTCTGTAAAGACGTCTTGTAGGTGAGAACTTTATTTTCCTACTTTTTACTGTCCCTGCATTGTAACTTGAAGCATATGTGCTACGCTATGTCTTTCAGTGGCTGTGTACACTCAAGCGGGATTCCCACAGTTATCTTAATTTTCCGTATACTGTACCATTTGTTCCAGTATAGCACTGAGGGCTTGTGTATTTGAATGGAGGAAATATGATGCTCAGAAAGGAAAGAATGTTAGCCATATATCAACATGTATTTTTTTTTACAATGCATACAATATGCTCAAACAAGTAAGAGAGATGTGGGTTTAGATCAAAAGATGAAACATCCACTTACAACAGAGAATAGGAGTTTTAGTTCCATGGGACGGAAATCCTGTGGTAATTTGTTTCTTTGATCTGGTAGTCCTCTGTAAGATAACAGGTGGGCTCTTCCCTTGGGAGCCAACCATCTTACACAGACGGGGCTCTCAGTGTGTGTGTGTGTATGCATGCATGCATGCGTGTTTGTGTGCACTCATGCACTCATGGGTGTGTGCGCGTGTGTGTATGTGAATGTGTTTGTGTGGGCCAGTGTTTATGGAACAGCTTACTTTGGCTATACCTCAGTTTATAGTTTATTATTCCAGAGCTATGGAAGGTGACATGTTTATTAATGCTTATTTGTGTTATTATTTTTATCAGGCCACCTTTGTTATTGCAGGTCTGTAGAGTTTGCTTATCTTTGATGCATATTTTGCACAAAACATTCCAGAGCTGAGAAAACAGACCCCTTTTTTCTCTCTGGCATTCCCAATGATCAAGAACAATTCAATTTCTTACCTTTTGTGAGCAATGTTTCACAGTAGCCTACACAATCTAATTTCCCCTTATGATGGCAGTGAGTTAATGTGTTTTTAATGTGTATTTGTTCAGCTGTAGCTTTTACTACTGCAAAGGTTATTCCCTCTATTACTACTGATCCACAAAATGATTTACAAGTGATAAACTCATTATCTAAATCATGTGAGTTAGTGCCAGCTCCAGCAATAAATATATTCTGACATGATTCCACTGAGTTTAGCCATAGACTCTGTTTTAAAATACCTCTAAGCTCCACTAGAGGGAGTAAGTGTTGGCATTATCAATCCTGTCCCAGCTATTTGAATGTGTGGGTATCAGATGCACTGCACATGTCCTTCAAAGCATTATTGTGGAGGAATTAACCTTACTTTGGTCATTATCCCATTTTATTTTTAGGAGTGAATCAAAAGTGAATCACTGCATAGTTGTTGTGATACTTCAAGCCACCTGGAAGAGTTTAGGGGCTATTTCCTTATTAGCTCATTTAAACTCTGGGCAGAACAGAGGTGACTGCCAGTGCTGTAAGGCAGTCATTTCAGCAGAAACAGTTTTAGAACATAAATCTTGAATGTGATTGTCACTATTCTGTTGAGGTTCTTGACTGGTGTGGCCTTTCCTCTCCTGTCTCTTCAGCACTTTTGGGCAAGGGAAGTTCCTTAGGACTCCTCTCCATCTGGGCAAGGGAAGTTCCTTAGGTCTCCTCTCCATCTAATTTTTTCCACCTACAGTTACAAATTCTCTAAGGTTTCCTCGTTTGGGCAAAAGTCCGTCCTCCATCCTCTTTTCTCTCTGCCCTCTCTTCTCCGTGACCCGGAAATCGATAAGTGGTGGTGGTGGAGTGTGTCAATTCATCAGTAGGCAAACAGAAGATTGTTGTCCCCTCCTTGATAGCCACCTTTCATCAAGGATACTCGTGCATCCTACCGCAGAAGAGTTTGAAATCTGCCACACCGATGAATCAGCATTTGTTTTCTCAGAGGAGAAATACATGTATACGTTTTAAAAACAATATACTACTTACTGTTTTTTCTATAAATGTCTTTCACAACTAACTTCATTTATTTGGACCACTTTACACACTTATTTTGGGATCCACCCTGAAAACAAAATTTGCCTAATGACAAAACCGTCTCATTCCAAGCAAACGCATTTCACTCTCCTCGCTGACTCTCCTCGATTGACTTTAACCTTTTTCAAAAGGAGACGAGAGAGGGCGCAGGAGGTGAACAAATCTAACAGTTATTTTCACAGTTTATGTGATCTAAGTATTTTGTTCCCCTCACTTCAAGGATTGCCTACTATTTCCAGACACTAAGCTGTTTAAGAACAACACAAGCCAACCCATATCTTGCTTACAATCAACATGAAACTTATCTTTAGCACAATATCCTTTATGTTAATGGCCTTTTAAATGAACTTGAAACAGAATTTGGTGATAAGATATTTTGAAACCGCCCCCTCTTCTCTCTCGCTCTCTCAGCAGTAGTGTTTAATCAGAGGCAAGAGTAATGGTGAGAGAGAGACTTTCTGGAAAAGCTATAGCCACAATGAAAGTCATGTTTTAACTTTGGTTTTTCCACTTGATTTAGTGTTGGATGTGCTATAAGGTAGGACACTTTCTGCCATGTCCGAGCTGTGTGGTGCCAAACCAAGCCTTGATTTGGCAGGCTATATTTACTGCTATTGTTTAGACCGAAAGGGGCAAAATGTTACCAGCTCAGTAAACAACCCCAAATGCCATGGTTATCAGAGATATTCTGTGGGTGGTGGGGCACATCTATTGTACTGTTGGTATTCTTCCACAAGGTTGTTTTCTATTTGTTTTGGACCTGAGTTAACTTTTAAGAATGCCTTTGCTGTTATTATTTTTACCCAATGCTGTGAGTGCAGTTGTTCACAAGGTCTGTGAAGAATCATAGTCTATGACACATCATTTTACATTCAGACAAAGAGCTGGAGCGAAGCGTGTGTGTTAGAAGAGGAAGTCAATGGAGAGGAAACCCATCCCAGAAAAATACATTTATCATGAGACCAATAGCCCATGAAATTAACCCAACTGTAAAGCATAATGAAATATATTTGTGACCTTCTATGAATATGGTATCTCTGTATATGAATGTTAGTTAAAGCCCCAATCTACAGGATGATGACCTTTCATGGAAGACATAAAATCCCCCGGTGGTTAGCTACACAAGGGGATGTTCAGTTAAAATCAGAACATGGTTACAGTAATCACACAAGGTTCATTACTCAAGGTTACATGTTCTGTAAGCGAATGCCTTTTGCAATTATAGAGACAATGTCCTAGAGAATACCCTTGAGCTAATGGCAGAGGGGCTCACCTGCGATGGGTGGCCCCAAGAGGCCCCCACTGCTGCGGGTGAGCACGAAGAAGCATTGGGCGGTCCCCAGCCGCTGCACGCCCACCACATTAGCCAGCACAGTGATATGGATCGAGACGCTGGCTCCGAACACCAGGCTATAGGCTCCACTCAGGGAAGGAGGAGGCTAGGGGACACAGCAGCAGGACTATACCCAGCAGGATCCAGGCTGTATCACAACCGGCCGTGATTGGGAGTCCCATAGGGCGTCGCACAATCGGCCCAGCGTCGTATGGGTTAGGGTTTGGTAGGCTGTCATTGTGAATAAGAACTTGTTCTCAACTGACTTGTCTAGTTAAATAAAGGGTAAATAAAAAATGGCTGGCTATAATTTTGCATTGCTTTACCTTCAAATTCACGTCATTGTCATGCCTCCCTTGGAGGTCTGGAGCATTTTGTATTGTAAAAACTGTTTGAATGGTCCGCTGGCTCCCAGCAGCAAGATTTTGATTTGATGTCACATTTCAAGAATCAACGCCACACGCTTGTTGAAGGGGTCCTGTTTGTTATGCTAGTTCCAATTGTTGGTTTTCAAGTTCTCAGGTGTGGCCGACAGTCTGCGATGTACATTTATTTCAAACTCAACTGAGCTGCTAGCTAGCTAACTTTACACACTGTTTAACTAAATGAATTGTTATTTTTGATTCATATAAAAAGGTGTATGCATTGTTGAGTATTTTTATGTGTGGTATGATTGCTAGTTAGCCTTGTGCAGATCTGGACAAACGATCCACCTACCACTATTATTAAGGACGGGGGGTGCTGCAGCACCCTCAGCGCCCCAACTAACCATGGCTATGCTACTATTGTCACTATGAATGGTGGATAGAGGGCAGGATAGACCATTGGACTGGTAGACTATACTGACCTGTAGGTATAGTAAAAGTTAGCACATGGAAAAGGATAGTGTATAAGGGAAGTACCAAAACACCTTGATATAGATGCATGCAAGCATATGAGGAAATTTGGCCAGGATGGAAGAAATGATATGGTAAAACCATCAGAAGAGTGAATGTAAACCATGGCAAAAAACGCACTATCCTCCCCTGTGGCCCAATAAAAAAAACACACAAGAATCCTCAAAGGAAAACCTGACTCAATAGGGGAGGGTCCGGGTGGGCATCTAACGTTGGGGACGGCTCCGGTGCGGGGCGAAGTACCCACTCCGCTCGTGGATATGGAGCCGGGTAGAACGCCATGCCCGGTCCAGGACCGGACTGGACATCGGTGTAGAGGGCCCCGGCCATGGAACTGGGTTGTATGCCGCACCCGGACTGGACACCGGCGCCAAAGAAGGCTCCGGCCATGGAGCGGGACTGGACGCCGTGCCTGGACTGGGCATCGCCGCAGAGAAGGACTCCTGCCATGAAGCGGGACTGGATGCCGTGCTCGGACTGGGCCTCGGCACAGAGGAAGGCTCCTGCCCTGGAGCTGGAGGTTCCGGACCGTGGACCGTCGCCAGAGGCTCCGGACCGTGGACCATCACCGGAAGCTCCGGACCGGGGACCGTCGCCGGAAGCTCCGGACCGGGGACTGTCGCCGGAAGATCTGGACTGGGGAGGCGCACTGGAGGCCTGATGCACAGATGGCGCCAGACTGGTGACACGCACTTCAGGGCGAGTGCGGGGAGCAGGCACAGGACGCACCTGACTGGGAACACGCACTTGAGGAAGAGTGCGAGGAGGAGGCACAGGACGTACTGGGCTGTGGAGACGTACTGGAGACCTGGTACGTATAGCCGGCATCAATGGTACCAGAACTTTAACATACTTCGCACGGAAAATGCGAGGAGCTGGCACAGGACGTACCGGGCTGTGGAGGCGCACTGGAGACACGGTGCGTAGAACTGGCACAGGACTTAATGGGCCGTGGAGGCGCACTGGAGGTCTGGAGTGTAAAGCTGGCACAACGTGTCCTGGACAGATGACTACCTTCGCACGGCAAGTGCGGGGAGCTGGCACAGGACGTACCGGGCTGTGGAGGCGCACTGGAGACACGGTGCGTAGAACCAGCACACATTGTACCGGAACAATGACACTGTCCTCAATGCGAGTACGGAGAGCTGGCACAGGTGGCATCGGACGGCTAACACGCTCCTCAGGGTGACTGTCTTGCCTCTCCAGCCAAACCAACAGCTCTCTCTCATCAACTTTCGCCAACCACTCCTCGCTCAATCTATCCCAATATTCCTCCTTGGTCTCTGACTCACCCCTCAGCATCGCCGACCACCCCGTGCGCCCCCCCCAAAAACATTTTTTCGGGCTGTCTTTTGGGCTTGCCGTGGCCTCGAACCCTGGCGTCGTCGCTGTCCTTCCCTCACCGCTTGCATCTGCTTCCACGGAAGGCTTTCGTCTCCAGCCATAATTTCCTCCCAAGTCCAGGATGTCTTCTCCTCTTTTATCTCCTCCCAAGCCCAGGATACATTCTCTTCCCAGGCACGCTACTTGGTCCTATTGTGGTGGGATCTTCTGTCACGTTCGTTAGAATAAATATCGGACCAAGGCGCAGCGTACGTAGAGTTCGATATGTTTATGAAATGAAACTCACAAAAACAATAACGAAGAATAAACAATACGTGACTCTCAAGCAGTGCTCACAGGCAACTACACAGAAACAAGATTCCACAAAACACAGTGGGGGAAATGGCTGCCTAAATATGATCCCCAATCAGAGACAACGATAAACAGATGTCTCTGATTGGGAACCATACCAGGCCAACAGACTTACAATAACCTAGATAACCCACCCTAGTCACACGCCGACCTAACCACCATAGAGAATAAAAGGCTCTCTATGGTCAGGGCGTGACAGCTGGAGGAAGTAGGCTATGCATTTTGAAAAGATGTGCTTAGTTATTTGAAACCTTAACGTTTTAATACATATCATAAGGCATGTCTTACCTTGCTTCAAAGTAGCCTATTAGATCTCCTCTCTTTCTAAGTTCTAACAGATATTTCTGTCTCTATCCCATGAAACCGCTGGCATGTGAGGTGCCCTTTTGACAACTGTGTTTTCCGCTAATTGCTTTATGGAACGAACATTCGAGCATAGCCTACTGTCTGAAGAAATAGTTTATCAACGTTCTGATCTGTTGCATCAGACTCATTGCTTTTTAATGTTTATTTTTTTATGTAGCCCATGCCTACTGGTTGTATGAATTTGGGATCTACACTACATGACCAAAAGTGTGTGGACACCTGCCCATCGAACATCTCATTCCAAAATCATGGGCATTTTTTCTGCTATAACAGCCTCAACTCTTCTGGGAAGGCATTCCACTAGATGTTGGAACATTGCTGCGGGGACTTGCTTTCATTCAGCCACAAGAGCATTAGTGAGGTTGGGCACTGATGTTGGGCGATTAAGCCTGGCTCACATTCTGTGTTCCAATTAATCCCAAATGTGTTTGATGGGGTTGAGGTCAGGGCTCTGTGCAGACCATTCAAGTTCTTCCACACTGATCTCGACAAACCATTTCTGTATGGACCTCACCTTGTGCACAGGGGCTTTGTAATGCTGAAACAGGAAAGGGCCTTCCCCAAACTGTTGCCACAAAGTTGGAAGCTCAGAATTGTCTATAATGTAATTGTATGCTGGAACAAAGGGGCCTAGCCGAACCATGAAAAACATCCCCAGACCATTATTCCTCCTCCACCAAACTTTATAGTTGGCACTATGCATTCGGCATGTGACGACCCTCCCACTCTGTCTGCCGTATTCTCTCTTTGTTCTTGTTTCCTTATTAGGATGCCGGTGGGCGGAGTTGGGAGGGTCGTCAGCTACATGGGAAACACCTGGGCCCGGTGTGTCCCAGGATAAATACACCACTTCCCCATTCATGGAGGAGACTCTCTCCATGCAGACACCTTTACAGATTTTGTTGTGTATCTTGGTGGCCTTAGCATCTTTCAACACCCTGCATTATCACATTCATGCATGCAAAACACTCACTTACACTACTGATTACACACACCATTGTATATTATACTTAGTTACTTATTTAATAAATATATATTTTGTTACTCCTTATCTCCATCTTGTCTCCCTTTTGTTACGGTCGTTGAGCCAGTTCGTGACAGGCAGGTAGCGTTTTCATGGCATCCACCACACCCAGATTAGTCTGTAAGACTGCTAGATGGTGACGCATGATTCATCACTCTAGAGAACGCGTTGCCACTGCGGCGAGCTTTACACCACTCCAGCTGGCGCTTGGCATTGCACATGGAGATCTTAGGCTTGTGTGCTGCTGCTCGGCCATGGAAACCCATTTCATAAAGCTCCTGACAAACAGTTCTTGTGCTGATGTTTCCAGAGGCAGTTTGGAACTTTAGTGATTAGTGATTGTTGTTACCGAGTACAGACGATTTTTACGCGCTACGCTCTTCAGCACTCAGCTGTCCCGTTCTGTAAGCTGTAAGCTTGTTGTGGCCTACCACTTCTAGACGTTTTCACTTAACAACAACACTTCATTACAGTAGACTGGGGCGGTTCTAGCAGGACAGAAATGTGAGGAACTGACTTGTTGGAAAGGTGGCATCCTATGACGGTGTCATGTTGAAAGCTACTGAGCCATTCAGTAAGGCCATTGCACTGCCAATGTTTGTCTATGGAGATTGCATGGCTGTGTGCTCGATTTTATACACCTGTCAGCAACGGGTATGGCTGAAATAGCCGAATCCACTAATTTGAAGGGGTGTCCACATACTTTTGTATATATAGTGTATCTTCCCACAACTGTCCCAGAGTCTGTTAAGAATTTCTTGACAAGCTGACCAATAGAATAGGTCAACTTTTCTACTATGGGTGATAGTAGATTGACATAAGCTAGGGATTTTGCTGTTCATTACCTGTCTTGTTGGCTGAGGAAAAGTAAATGTGCACTTTGAAGATGTTCGAATAACTGTCCACATCAGAATTTGGTAAGAAGGACTGCAGATTTTTGCATCCTAGACTTGCTTGTTCTGTTAATATTAATTACCATAATCTAAATGTGATTTCTGTCATTCTGAGCACCGTGAGTGGACGCCCTAATCAGGTTACACACCTAATGCATATGAGTCTGGCAGATTTCTCAAATGTCAGATAAATTAAAAATGTTGCCCGTCAAATGTCTGGAGCCACATTTTCCTAAGGGAAACCCTGCGTGTTATACAGTATGTGTAGGCCTAACTATGTTAGCAAATGATGAATACACAACTACAGTTAAACATCACACACAATGTATAAACCTATTACAATTGGAGTAGGCCGATCCTGCTGGATGTCTGCTGGGTTCTGTAACACACCTGATTCTAAATCTAATGAGTGTGCGAAAGCTGGGCTGAAATAGAAGAGTCTGCTCACCCAGTAGATCAGGACCAGTGGATCAATGTTGGCCACCACTGTATGGAGGTTGTTGTTGTTAATAGCCTACTTGATATTACTCAATTATCTATTGTTGTTTTGACTAAGATGTCTAATCTTTACACAGTAGTTAGCTTATTTTTACATTTTGAAGTGATTAAGTGTTGTTCTATGAAATTAAGTGTTTACATTTGTCTTAATTGTTAAACTATTACTCAAATGAACTAGTGTCAATATTGGTGAATCACTTATCACAATCCTGCAATAAAGAGGGGAAGGGGTTCTGTCTCTGTTTCCACTGTATGTTGTAACCTGTACCCCCACACATTGACTCGGTACCGGTACACCCTGTATATAGCCCTGTTATTGTTATGTACATTTATTGTGTTATTTTTTGTAATTTTTACATTTTATTTAGTAAATATTTTATTAACTATTTCTGGAACTGAATTGTTGGCTAAGGGCTTGTAAGTAAGCATTTCATGGTAAGGTTAAGGCTACACCACGGTAAGGCTACACCTGTTGTATTCGGCGCATGTGACAAATAACATTTTATTTTATTTGATTCGATTTATTCTCAAATGAAGATTTCCTTTTTGTCTGGTTGATCTCCAATCTGTTTGGTTTGATTGTCACTCTCTCACTATATCAGCTATGTGAATACATTTTGTAACGTATAATATGGTTTGCATCACCAATGCAGCCATAAGCTGAGTATGATGGCGTTACTGGAGTTATGGGCATCTGTCATCTGAAGCAGAGAATAGCTAAACTCACACATGTTCAGCTATATGTTCTCAATTTAATATGATACCAGTAGACAATGTACAGTTGAAGTCGGAGGTTTACATTCCCTTAGGTTGGAGTCATTAAATCTTGTTTTTCAAACACTCCACAAATTTCTTGCTAACGAACTATAGTTTTGGCAAGTCGGTTAGGACATCTACTTTGTGCATGACACAAGTAATTTTTCCAACAATTGTTGACAGACATTATTTCACTTATAATTCACTGTATCACAATTCCAGTGGGTCAGAAGTTTACATACACTAAGTTGACTGTGCCTTTAAACAGCTTGGAAAATTCCCGAAAATTATGTCATGGCTTTAGAAGCTTCTGATAGGCTAATTGACGTCATTTGAGTCAATTGGAGGTGTACCAGTGGATGTATTTCAAGGCCTTTTGTCAAACTCAGTGCCTCTTTGCTAGACATCATGGGTAAATCAAAAGAAATCAGTCAAGACCTCAGAGAAGAAATTGTAGACCTCCACAAGTCTGGTTCATCCTTGGAAGCAATTTCCAAATGCCTGAAGGTACCACATTCATTTGTACAAACAATAGTACATAAGTATAAACACCTTGGGACCACGCAGCCATCATACCACTCAGGAAGGAGACGTGTTCTGTCTCCTAGAGATGAACGTACTTTGGTGGGAAAAGTGCAGATCAATCCCAAAACAGCAGCAAAGGACCTTGTGAAGATGCTGGAGGAAACAGGTACAAAAGTATCTATATCCACAGTAAAACGAGTCCAATATCGACATATCCTGAAAGGCCGCTCAGCAAGGAAGAAGCCACTGCTCCAAAACCGCCATAAAAAAAGCCAGACTACGGTTTGCAACTACACATGGGGACAAAGATTGTACTTTTTGGGGAAATGTCCTCTGGTCTGTTGAAAGAAAAATAGAACTGTTTGGCCATAGTGACCATTGTTATGTTTGAAGGAAAAAGGGGGAGGCTTGCAAGCCGAAGAACAACATCCCAACCGTGAAGCAAGGGGGTGGCAGCATCATGTTGTGGGGGTGCTTTGCCGCAGGAGGGACTGGTGCACTTCACAAAATAGATGGCGTCATGAGGGAGGAAAATGTTGTGGTTATATTGAAGCAACATCTCAAGACACCTGTCAGGAAGTTAAAGCTTGGTCGCAAATGGGTCTTCCAAATGGACAATGACCCCAAGCGTACTTCCAAAGTTGTGGGAAAATGGATTAAGGTCAACAAAGTATTGGAGTGGCCATCACAAAGCCCTGACCTCAATCCTATAGATAATTTGTAGGCAGAACTGAAAAAGTGTGTGTGAGCATGGAGGCCTACAAACCTGACTCAGTTACACCAGCTCAGTCAGGAGGAATGGGCCAAAATTCACCCAACTTATTGTGGGAAGCTTGTGGAAGGTGACCCGAAACATTTGACCCAAGTTAAACAATTTAAAGGCAATGCTACCAAATACTAATTGAGTGTATGTAAACTTCTGACCCACTGGGAATGTGATGAAAGAAATAAAAGCTGAAATAAATAATTTCCTCAGAAATTGTGAAAAACTGACTTTAAATGTATTTGGCTAAGGTGTATGTAAACTTCCGACTTCAACTGTACATGAGGCAAACCATATGCCAGATTTTGTACATGACTTTTAAGTGCTTACATATAAAATTGTTTAGTGCATATCCAACCCTTGTAATTTAGGTACAATATAAATATATAAATACATTTTATGAGGTTTATTTAATTTAAATCACTTGAACAACGTTGCTTGCAAAATAATTGCAATTGTTCCCATACTGTAGATAGAGCAGCTATTTTCTGTCTACGTATCGTTGACCCTGGATAAGCTAGCGACTGGGCTAACACAGCTAACCTTTTAGGTCAATAATATGCTGCTTTTTAAAAATGTTTTGGCTTTATAATCCTGAGAAAAAGTAGCTGATTTCTGCCATGGAACCTCCCCAGGCTTCCCCCCAGCTAGTGTAGCCTGGGTCACTATGAGGCTACCCTGTCTAAAGCAGTTGATTACAACCGTATACTGACACCTAGTGGTCAATATCTCAAGAGACTGACAAACATAAACTGACATAAACATGTACTAGAAATAAGAATACTAGAAATAGTCAAAGAAAAGTCCAGAAGGTTTGGAGCCTATATTTTGTTCCACTATTGACTTGAATAGTACTGGTTTAACTCATTCAGATTTCACTGAAAAGACACTCAGATTTCATTCTAAGGACCATGTTCTCACCTCTACAGTGGATGGTTGCCACAGTGATGGATGTAATCCAGGAGGTTCCTGTTGCCGTGGTCTCAACGTAGCGGTGGATCGCCACGTAGAAAACTCTGAAGGCCTTGATCACCTCAAAGGTCAGCCCAAACACCAGGAAGCAGGCAAGCATGATGAACCATCCATAGCCTCCATCAGGGGGGCCCAATGTAGGCCACTGCTACTCCCGCACAGTCCCACTCTTCACTGGGGAGTCCATCTCTAACCTCAGGCTGACAGGCTCCTTTCAAGCATCTACGCTAAGATACAATAATAGATAAGATAATATCTAATTTGTTCTTATATCTGCTACACCTAGCCCATCACGTTGAAACAGGTGATTGTTATGACTCCAGTTACAGCTACATGTAGTGATCTCAGTGCTATTACATGGTTAACTTGACCTTAGTTTAATCACTTTATACCTTACCCATAATATAATTTCCTGTTAAAAAATACTGAGAATTTTAGAAAATCCACTTTTTCTCCCATGTCTAAATATCAGTAGGGCTGAAAAAACAGTTTGCGGGGAGCTCACCTTGACTGACAGTTCTTTGAAACGCCTATGTCAAGCAATGATGCAATAAGATCATCTTAAGAAAATTTGTTCATACAAAAATAACGCAAACATTAAAATTTTATGAAACATCCAATCCTGTCATATATCACATCATGGTTTCACAAATGATTTGTTAATCCAAATGTTTAGTTATTGTAATAGAATCAATATAAACAAAACACAGGCTGTATAATTTAGCTATAGCCAAAATTGAATGGTTAGCACTGTTCAATCAAGCTAGCGCTAGTTAATCTTGAACAATTGTACTTGAAACTGGACAAGGAGAGGTCTGGGTTTACTTAAGTATATTTATTGACTGCCAGTGCCAGACCATGTGCATTAACCAGGAGTCATGACTCTCCATGATGTCAAGAATTTTGTATACATCTCCCGTTTGGCATGTCTCTTCTGTTGCGGTTTGCAGCAGCACTGACAGATGTGTTGAGATGAAAACTGTGTCTGAGTTCGGAGTGGGAACTTCCCCCACTTTATTTGCTGCCTGAAGACCTACAAGTAACTGCCAAAATAGTGTCTTAATAGGGCATTGGACCACCACGAGCCAGAACAGCTTCGTTGCACCTTGGCATAGATTCTACGAGTGTTTGGAACTCTATTGGAGGGATTCAGCACCATTCTTTCACAAGAAATTCCAACATTTGGTGTTTTGTTGATGGAAAACGCTCTCTCAGGCACCACTCCAGAATCTCCCATAAGTCTAGTGACTGACACACACACTATGCTCCTTTGAGACCCCTCTTTCAAAGTCACTGAGATCTCTTCTTCTAGCCATGGTAGCCAAAATAATTGGCAACTGGACAGTTTTATACATGACCCTATGCATGATGGGATGTTAATTAACTAAGGAACCACACCTATGTGGAAGCACTTGCTTTCAATATACTTTGTATCTCTAATTTACTCAAGTGTTTCCTTTATTTTGGCAGTTACCTGTTTCTGGACAGTAACTAGCTAACACCAGACACAGATGAATGGGGAAACCTGTAATTATATTTGCCATCACCCTGCAGTCAGATTTTGGTAAACCACACCTTCTATATAAACCACACCTCTTAATTTGATGAACCATGATTTTCACTGTTCAGGACCTTTATGGTCCAGGACCTTTATGGCAGCCCAATTATGATATTATTTTCACTAATTGGTCTTTTGACCAATCAGATAAGCTCTTTTGCCAATATTTGGGGCAAAACAATCTGAATTATGCTGCCTGTGCAAATGCAGCCTAAGTAATCTACACTGTAATAAAGCAGATTTGTGGAGTGCTGTCATCAGGACAGCATTATTATTCCCATCTGAAATAGTTGCCAGCTTCCCTGCACTGCAGACATATTGCCCGCACTTTATCTAAATATCTGAAATAGTTGACTGGTGCATTTAACGGTTTTCTTTAGGTGAAGGAGAGGCGGACCAAAATGCAGCGTGGAGGTTATTCATGTTCTTTTTAATGAAGAAAACTATACATGAATAAACTAACAAAACAATAAACGTGCAAAAACCTAAACAGCCTATCTGGTGACAACAAAGACAGGAACAATCACCCACGAAACACTCAAAGAATATGGCTGCCTAAATATGGTTCCCAATCAGAGACAACGATAAACACCTGCCTCTGATTGAGAACCACTCCAGACAGCCATAGACTATACTAGATACCCCTACTAAGCCACAAACCCAATACCTAACAAAACCCCAAGACAAAACACACCACATACAAAACCCATGTCACACCCTGGCCTGACCAAATTAATAAAGAAAACACAAAATACTAAGACCAGGGCGTGACAGTGCAACAGGTGTTATAAGAGAACATACACCAGTCTGAGATGGTCTCTGACCTGCCGTTACCACAGTGGTCCAGTTTTGTATATTTATACGCTACCGTTCAAAAGTTTGGGGTCACTTAGAAATGTCCTAGTTTTTGAACAACAAGTACATATTTTGTCCATTAAAATAACATAAAATTGATCAGAAATACAGTGTAGACATTGTTAATGTTGTAAATGACTTTTGTAGCTGGAAACGACTGAGTTAAGCTGGATAGTTTTAAGTTTCTGGTCATACATATTACTGAAAAACTGAAATGGTCCACCCACACAGACAGTGTGGTGAAGAAGGCGCAGCAGCGCCTCTGATTCAGAGAGGTTGGGTTAAATGCAGAAGACACATTTCAGTTGATGGCATTCAGTTGTACAACTGACTAGGTATCCCCCTTTCCCCTTTCTTCAAACTCAGGAGGCTGAAGATATTTGGCTTTGCACCTAAAACCCTCACAACTTTTACAGATGCTAAATTGAGAGCATCCTGTCGGACTGTATCACTGCCTGGTACGGCAACTGCACCGCCCATAACCGCAGGGCCCTCCAGAGGGTGGTGCAGTCTGCACAACGCATCACCGGGGGAACACTACCTGCCTTCCAGGACACTTACAGCACCCGATGTCACAGGATGGCCAAAAAGATCATCGAGGACAACAACCACCCGAGCCACTGCCTGTTCACCCCACTATCATCCAGAAGGCGAGGTCAGTACAGGTGCATCAAAGCAGGGACCGAGAGACTGAAAAACAGCTTCTATCTCAAAGCCATCAGACTGTTAAACAGCCACCACTAACATTGAGTGGCTGCTGCCAACATACTGACTCAACTCCAGCCACTTTAATAATGGAAATTGATGGAAATTGATGTAAAAATGTATCACTAGCCACTTTAAACAATGCCACTTAATATAATGTTTACATACCCTACATTACTCATCTCATATGTATATATATATATATATTGTACTCTATATCATCTACTGCATCTTTATGTAATACATGTGTCACTAGCCACTATAAACTATGCCACTTGATGTTTATATACCCTACATTACTCATCTCATATGTATTGTACTGTACTCTATACCATCTACTGCATCTTGCCTATGCCGTTCTGTACCATCACTCAGTCATATATCTTTATGTACATACTCTTTATCCCTTTACACTTGTGTGTATAAGGTAGTAGTTGTGGAATTGTTAGGTTAGATTACTCGTTGGTTATTACTGCATTGTCGGAACTAGAAGCGCAAGTATTTCACTACACTCGCATTAACATCTGCTAACCATGTGTATGTGACAAATAAAATTTGATTTGAAATAATCTGTCTGTAAACAATTGTTGGAAAAATTATTTGTGTCATGCACAATGTAGATGTCCTAACCAACTTGCCAAAACTATAGTTCGTTAACCAGACATTTTGGGAGTGGTTGAAAAACGAGTTTTAATGAATCCAACCTAAGTGTATGTAAATTTCCGACTTCAACTGTACTTATTGGTGTCTTGTGAGGATCACGTGTCAGATCAGCTTGGCAATGATTGACAATAACCAGAAGCCACTGCTCCCAAACCGCCATAAAAAAAAGCCAGAATACGGTTTGCAAATGCACATGGGGACAAAGATCATACTTTTTGGAGAAATGTCCTCTGGTCGGATGAAAGAAAAATAGAACTGTTTGGCCATAATGACCATCATTATGTTTGGAGGAAAAAGGGGGATGCTTGCAAGCTGAAGAACACCATCCCAACCGTGAAGCACGGGGGTGGCAGCATCATGTTGTGGGGGTGCTTTGCTGCAGGAGGGACTGGTGCACTTCACAAAATAGATGGCATCAATGAGGATGGAAAATTACGTGGATATATTGAAGCAACATCTCAATACATCAGTCAGGAAGTTAAAGCTTGGTCGCAAATGGGTCTTCCAAATGGACAATGACCCCAAGCATTCTTCCAAAGTTGTGGCAAAATGGATTAAGGACAACAAAGTATTGGAGTGGCCATCACAAACCCTGACCTCAATCCTACAGAAAATGTGTGGGCAGAACTGAAAAAGCATGTTTGAGCAAGGAGGCCTACAAACCTGACTCAGTTACACCAACTCTGTCAGGAGGAATGGGCCAAACCTCACCCAACTTATTGTGGGAAGCTTGTGGAAGGCAACCCGGAACATTTGACCCAAGTTAAACAATTTAAAGGCAATGCTACCAAATACTAATTGAGTGTATGTAAACTTCTGACCCACTGGGAATGTGATGAACGAAATAAAAGCTGAAATAAATCACTCTACTATTATTCTGACATTTCACATTCTTAAAATAAAGTGGTGATACTAACTGACCTAAAACAGGGAATTCTTACTAGGATTAAATGTCAGGAATTGTGAAAAACTCAGTTTAAATGTATTTGGCTAAGGTGTATGTAAACTTCAGACTTCAATTGTATGTTTAGCTTTTCAATCAGAAAATAAACAGTTATTTCTAGTTGTTTTTCAAAGTTAGCTGGCTAACTCATTGATCCTATTTTGTAGTACACCCCTCAGTTGCAAAGTAACCATGTATTGTACCATACATGTCATGAGTAAACACTACACATTTTAGCTGTTGGTTTATTATACACTGGGGGGCTATTACAATATGTTAACGAAGAAGCACCATTTCAATTAAAGTCAATATCACATTCTATTCTAATGTGTGATTGAGAAATCCCTCTTCAAGCACATTACTATCTGGTTGTGGAGCAGAACCATATCTGACCTTAAGTCAAAACAATTACCCAACGTTCTACTCTAAGCTAAAAAGGCAATATAGGCTGAGTTACTGGGAGCACTTACTGTAGGCCTACAGTTGTGAGACCAGCTATATTTTATCACAGATTACACTCCTGAATCTTCCTAATGCTGTTGAGTCAGAGGCCTGTATGGGATCATTGGATTTCTGCTTCCCCTAGGGGTTTTACCTGTACCTCAGCAGTTGAGACTATTGTATCTAACCTGTGTTGAGCACAGCTGGTCAGCAGAGACGCTGAGCTAATGTTATACGGGTGTGTTATATTTCACTATAAGTTTCACCAACTCTGAGTTGTAATTCAGAAATGAAAGGTGAGATGATATTGTTTGCCATTGAATTGTGGCCTTTGAAAAGCCAACATCTGTGTTTTGTGGTTTGTGTGTGTCTTATTGTTATATGCATGTAACATAAAGTATCTGGATTTAATTGATATTTGCAGAAATCAATGAATCCTTCACACTTTGCCTTTCCCTTAATAAATCTCACTGCCACCAACCTAATCAGAATAGTGTAGAAAATGTACATTCAACCCCTTGGCTTTTCCTCTTTTATACAGAAGATAGTAGCAGAAGTTTCCATAATAAATATTAATTGACTTAGGATGCTAAACTCCTGGGGGGATAAAGTAGATTCTCACATGACAAACAGTATGTGATAAGCAAGCAAACACAGTCTGGGGTCCATGGAATTAGCACATCGTTAATGTGAAAAAGTGGAGAGTTTATTAGGCCTGTTGCTTGTCAGTCAGATCCATATAAAGTAAAACTATGAAAACAGAAATGAATTCTCTTCACATTTCAACTGAGAACATTTTCTGCAACAACATTATTAGCCTTGAAAAGAAAGCGTTTGGTAAGATAATGTAAGAGTCCGTGATGAAAGTACATTTGGTAATGGCTGCACATCCAATGATTTGCCTCTTCTGTCCTCTCAACAGCAAAACAAAAAAAGTATATGATGGCTTATCTCCTTCAGCACTGTTAGGGCAATGGGATTGATGTCACTTGTATCGCATAGTGAGAGGGATCTCTGTAATGCCATGTGGGCCTCTGTGAAGTCAGCACTCCAACTTTAACAAGTCAGGAGTATGGAGAATATACAGCCACTGAAGACCTTAGGGCAGTCAGGGGTGGTTAAAATGCATTATCACATCTCCTGCTCTTCTAAGTGTTGGATCTCTGCATGGGCTATAACCTGCTGTCAGGAGTATTAGTGCTTTGTCTTGCTATGTTGACTAGGATGTTCCAGTTCCTCTAATGAGCAGCTACAGAGACACGGATACTGTTTAGGCAGGGTAATTAAGATCCACTTAGAACTATTGATTACAGATAATGCCACAGTGCTGTTCTACAAGAAGTCGCTTTAGTGATTGGCGATTGCTCTAGTCTAAAGTAATGTAGTGCCATCTCTACCTGTGTTTAAAACAGAACTGTAAAACATTTAAATTGTTTCAACCAGAATGTGAGCTGGCAATTTCACAGCAGTCCTATGGATTGATTGGGTCACTGTTATATTGGCACATTCGATGAATGAGTCAGGGCTGTGGTCAATTCCATTTAAATTCCAATCAATTCAGAAAGTAAACCAAATTACAATTCCAAATGTTCCTCATTGAAAAGTATTGAGGATAATTTGAATTTGAATTTTTGTGTACTTCCTGAATTGACTGGAATTTAAACACCAACCCTGGAATGAGTTTATTTGGTATTTGTCTTGCTTGCTTCGCAGTATGGTTTATCTGGAGTGGGGGCTTGTTTTAGTTTGGTTAACATCTACCTCGAAGTCCTCCTTTCCAGACCAGGAGAGGGGGATTGTGAGGTGGTGTTGTAGGAAGGAAGGGAGCATTTTTCTAATCTGGCCCCAAGAGAACATATAGCTTTTACTGGGATGAGAAAGTTTCTGTTTTCAGTATTGATTTATGAAGCTTTTGCTGCATATTTAGTTTTTGTCAAACTTTTGCAATGTTCCACTGTCACATATTTGACTTAACCCACTGAACCGGACTAGCACTGAAATAGCATCATTTCTCATCCCAAGCGATTCTGGTAACAAAATATTTTATGTAATGTTATTATTCAGGATGAAGGATTTGGTCTCCTCCAAATTCTTGTAAAAGTAATTCTGGAATCTTCTATGTTTTGGGTTTAAAGCTTAGAATACAAAAATACAAATCAAATATTCTTTATCCAAAGCTGGTTCCCGAGTTGGACAGTAATTTAGAAAGGAACAGATCCTGCCTCCTGTATTATGGCAGCAGATCTTCGCATATTACATAATGTTCAGTGGCGACCTGTCATTCAGGGCAGGTGGGGCAGAGCCAAACTTGTTTAAAGCTGCATGCTTTCTTGAGTATGGGAGCTTCAAAGTGCAGGTTTCAGCCTAGCTCAGTGCTTTCTGTGGTGGTGGTGGGGCAGCCAGCAGAAAATATAAAGCGCAGGGCATGGTAATGTTCTCTAGTTGCGCCGTGATTGGCTCAGTATTCTGTCACCCATGGGGACACTATGTCACCGCAAAATCTACAGGGAGAGCTTAAAAATTCAAGCCCCTTGGGTGCTGCCATAGATTTATATTAGAAGTGCCCATCCAAGAAAGCTCAAGGTCATTGGCCACAGATAAAATGATGTCAAATCACGTTATATCATCCGTAGCTCTACTCTATCTTAGATAATTTAGCTGTCACGCCCTGACAGTAGAGAGCTTTATATGTCTCTATTTTGATTTGGTCAGGTGTGATTTGGGTGTGCATTCTATGTCCCTTTTTCTATGATTTGTATTTCTGTGTGTTTGGCCGGGTGTGGTTCTCAATCAGAGGCAGCTGTCTATCGTTGTCTCTGATTGAGAACCATACTTAGGTAGCCTTTTTCCCCCACCTGTATTTGTGGGTAGTTGTCCATGTATAGTTGCCTGTGAGCACTACGTTGGTGGCACGCTGTGGGTTCGATGGTTATTGTTTAGTTGGCGACATCTTATAATAAAGAAGTATGTATGCTCACCATGCTGTGCTTTGGTTCGCTGTTTCCACCTTAGACGATCATGACATTAGCAAACTAGATAAGCAGTCATTATCATGAATCAAGTCGACAACCTACTGGCAAATCCTTTTCAATCCTTGTTATATGAAGATATATTTTTTATAAACATATCGGTGCTCATCAGCCATTGGACATAAACATTACACAACAACTTGGAAATCGCAAAGTCAACAACGAGTGGTTTGGAAGGAATCAGTGGCTAACTACCAGTGTTGCAAAGCAATCACTAGCCTGCTATTCAGTGGAGAAGGTGTGTGGTCCAAGTCTATGTTTAAGGGTCTCTTTTCCAAGCTTAAAAAGGATAAACATTCACATGCAATACCATCGGCCAGAAAATGTTGAATACATTGGCCCTGCTGTAAATCCAGCATGACAACTGGAAACTCGTAACTGGGAAATCTCAGACTTCAGAAAGTTCAAGAGAACTGGGAACTCTGAGAAAAATGAGCTCTGACTGGGAGAATATGTTGTGAACGGTTATCCACCTGGGAATTCCAAGTTGGGAACTCGGAACTCTTTCTAGAGCTCCGACCTGAAGATTACTGATGTCATGTTTCAACCTTGTTTTTTTTTTAGTTCCCAGTTGTCTTGAAAGCACCATAAATCTAGAGAATGACAGACTTTAATTACAAAATTTGATGACAAAATCTGCCCACAAGAAGGACTGCCGCACATCCTTCGTGTTCAAATGACAAGGTGAGTCCAAAAATGTCTATGCTGCTGCATAAATTATGTAATATGACCGGGAGATATGTATACTGTAGCTAAGAAAGAAGTGCATGTTGTTTAGTAAGCTGTTAGTAGCCCATGTGCCTCACCCAAATAATCGGTTTCGCAGCTCTGTTATAGTGCAATTAATGTATTGTTTAGTGTTGTGTAGCGGCTTTGCTGGCATGCATCAAACATTTTTGGGGGAGTTTCCCCACCAAGATTTACATGCTAAAATCTCCACTGTTAATATTACAAATGTGGCTTCATAGTCGTTTAGTTTTGGCAGAAAAGGTTGTTTTGTAATGGTAATGGACGTTAAATTATACATCTCAACTTGTGGTCAGTATGATAAAAGATTGATAGTGGTGAGACGTTATTGAATTATGTATCTTTGGTGGGGGATACCTCTGCTGAAAAATACAGTAGAATAATAGTGGTCATATACAGGACGAACCCTGAATAATGGATTCATCATGTTGGTGAATCCCAGGATCTCCTGGTGAATGTGGTGGAGGAGAGGGTATATACTATACTACAGGACCTGTGATGGTGTCTGGTTGTCTGTATGTGTGCTACCAAGGTGCTCTGTTTTATTCCCCTTAGTGTTCATTATTTAGTACTGTTGGTTGTTTTCTGTATCCAGATACCGTGTGATGGTGCTGCTGTTCTGTTCTCATGGGATCAAAAATGTATGTTTTAGCACTGTGTTACTGCAAGATCACACCAATCAACACTTCATCATATGTTGTTTTTGTTTAAGATAATATCAGCAGTCTCTTTATGAACTTTGTCGTTGAGTCAGCAGAGTAAACTTGTCTGTTATTACATTATTCCTATTTGTCTGTTTGGGTTTTATTTGTCCCCTCTGCTTACTAAGAGCCCTATTCAATCATTAATCTACACATTCATTAGTATGGCGCATAAGAGGGATCATGTTTATGAAACCCAAAACCCACTAAGCATCTTTGATTAAATGGGTCTAATTTCTCTCCTGTGCACAACTCAATATCAGTCAGCTTCCTTCTCCTGTAAAGAAAAAAAGACATTTAAAATATATTGTTATATACATTTTGAAACATTTCAAATTGGCCAAATAAAGTATTTAAAACAATTAATTTAATACATTTGAAATACATTCCAACATCTATTATGGTATATATTTTAAATGTGTATATATACATGTATGTCAAATGTATATCACAATATATGTTAAATGCATAAATAATTTATTTAATGTATATACTGAACAAAAAATATAAACGCACCATCCAAAATTATAATTTTTGTCTGCGGTTGTGAGGCCGGTTGGACGTATTGCCAAATTCTCTAAGATGACATTGGAGGTGGCTTATGGTAGAGAAATTAACATTCAGTTCTCTGGCAACAGCTCTGGTGGGCATTCCTGCAGTCAGCATGCCAGTTGAGACATTTGTGGTATTGTGTTGTGTGACAAAACTGCACATTTTAGAGTGTCCTTTTACTGTCCCCAGCACAAGGTGATATGCCACACCTGTCAGGTGGATGGATTATCTTGGCAAAGGGAAACGCTCACTAACAAACAAACTAAATTTGAGAGAAATAAGCTTTTTGTGCGTACAGAACATTTCTGGGATCTTTTATTTCAGCTCATGAAACATGGGACCAACACTTTACATGTTGCGTTTATATTTTTGTTCAGTATATAGTTGTCTTTGCATGATCTTGCATTGTAAAACATTGTCTATTAGATTATTACCAGTCCAACAGCATCTGTTTGGTCCAGCATGGTAATAGGGAAATCTCTTAGATCAGGTACAGACGACCGTTAGATGACCCTGACAGGTTATCCACGCTTGGCTGTACTTCTGGTTCTGCTACACAGCATCTAACAGTAGAACCATCTGGGTAAATCGGGGGACACCTGTGCTTTTTGGTAGAATGCCACAGGAGTAGAAGGGCTGCCAGAGGAGGATGCCCCAGAATATCCATCTCATTCTCATCTGGAACGGATAAAAGAGAAGTTATGACAGGACAGACACAGGCGTTAGTTTTACCAATTCACTTTACAAGAGTTACAGGTCAAGGTTGTGATGCGTGGCTGCTCTCCCAGTCCATTCCTCCCCTTTGGAGGGCAAGGTCAAAGTTGCTCCATGGATTAATGGTTATCTGCATCAAAGGTCAAATCTATTTTCGGAAGCTCAGTCCATGTTTTCCCTGAAGATGCCTGAGTCGGCAGTATTTCTGACAGGGCTGTGGCCAAAGCTGTCAGCCGCCCGCTGAGCACTGCAAGTCGTCTCTTCGCTAGCTTGGTGGAATAATTCACGCTCAGCTATAAAACGAAATTGATCTGTGAACACACTGGGGGTTAGATGAGGCAGAACAGAAATATCTGGCTGCTGTGTGTTCTTTGATTTTTAAACAGACATCGGCATGCCATGGGAACTTCCTGGTTGATCAGGGTATTGACTTAGACATTCTGGAGGAGGAAGGGGAAGATGTGTGGAATTGGATGGATGAGCTGATCAGACTGTAAGCAGAAGAACACAATCGTCACAAACACATTGACAGCCAACTAACTCATGGGGTGAGAAGAAACACCCTGTTTTCCAAATATGTGTGTTCTCCAGTAATGAAGGGAAATTATCAGGTTTTTATCATAAAAACTTTGGCCAGATTTTCCAATCTAAACACGAGACAATCCAACTTGAGAGCTAATCAGGGATCATGGATTGTGGAAGAGGGTACCCCCGGCGTCATTAACACCTCCTTGTTCTGTTATCATGTCCTTCATTCTTTCACGTTCAAGGTTTCCTCGTTTATTTGCTGGAAGTTGGACGCTGATGGCAATTAAAGTGGTGCGAGGACATTAAGATGGCTGATTGAGGACCTTTTTTACTGAAGAATGTGTTTATATTCTATGGTTGTGTATCTCTGTTTTGCTTTTCATAGTGTATTGATGTGTATATTTTTGTGTACTGTATATTTTTGTAATTACAAGGCTCATCTGTACAAGAGACCTTGGTCTCAGAATAAAGGTTAAATAAAAAGAATAGCCAGTAGTATGCAGTGTGAGGAAATATGAATGTCATGTAAAATGTCTTTCAAACATCGATAGATACATTTGCATCTTCACTAAAATGCATGTAATGCCTTAAAATGTATTCCAGAGATGCATGGCTATGACATCTAGTCTACAGGTTGGTCAAAGTGGTTCCTAATTCAGCTCCTTAAATTCCTCTTTATATGTTGATCAATGGAGATCATTTTTTGGGCCACCAAGCCAAGACTTTGGCAGTGATATAATCTAAATTGTGATGGTGAATAAAAAAACAAAACATTTAGATTTCACTAAATGTTTACATTCTGTCATAAGGAGCACACGTTCAACTTCACAAAGACATCTCAAGAAGTAAAAAAAACAAAAGACTATAAAGTGCCTCTCTTCAGCTTAATATAAAAATAAAAAAACATTTTATTTTAGTTTTTGTCTGTTTTTAACATACAATGCTCCACAATATGTGTAGGTCTAGGTATTGTGCTTCCAATGAGTCGTATTGTAGCGGCTTTACAATGGATGGTTAGTTGTGTTATGGTGCGCTCGTAATCAAGTGTGAATTTGCCAAATCTGGTAAAAATCCACTTGAACGGCACTCCAACTGGTAATTACAAGTTAAATAAGCCATGTGTCAAGTACAATAACACAGTTGTTGTAAAACATTTCTAGCCTATCTATCTATGGGTAACAGGGTTGACGTGTTATGCTCGCCCCGCTCAGTTTTTCACCACAAAACACCAGAAAATTGCCAAAAAAAGTAGAACCAGCTCACCTGCTTTTACACTGTGATTTAACTACTATATGTTAAATGTTTCTTTTGAATAAATACATATTTTAAATGGAATAGTTTCACTATATTTAAAACAAGAATTCAGTTCACGTAATAGGGTTGACCTTAAAATGAGGGACAAATGTCAATTAGGCACTAATCACATGAGAAAAATAATAATCTTCAGAAATAACTTTGTCAAAGCAAAGTGTTCTGAACAAAAATAAAAACTCAACATGCCACAATTTCAAAGATTTTACTGAGTTACAGTTCACCTAATGAAATCAGTCAATTGAAATACATTCAGTAGGCCCTAGTCTATGGATTTCACATGACTGGGAATACAGATATGCATCTGTTGGTCACAGACACCTTAAAAAAAGGTAGGGGCGTGGATCAGAAAACCAATCCGTATCTGACATGACCACCATTTGCCTCATGCAGTGCAACACATCTCCTTCACATAGAGTTAACCAGGCTGTTGATTGTGGCCTGTGGAATGTTGTCCCACTCCTCTTCAATGACTGTGTGAAGTTGCTGGATATTGGCAGGAACTGGATCGCTCTGTCGATCCAGAGCATCACAAACATGCTCAATGGGACCTGTTCAGATGTCTGGTGAGTATGCAGGCCATGGAAGAACTGGGATATTTTCAGCTTCCAGGAATTGTGCACAGATCCTTGCGACATGGGATGTTCATTATCATGCTGAAACATGATGGAGGAGGATGAATGGCACGACAATGGGACTCTGGATCTGGTCACGGTATCTCTGTGCATTGAATTAGCCATCGATAAATTGCAATTGTGTTCGTTGTACTTAGCTTATGTTTGCCCATAACTCCACCGCCACCATGGGGCACTCTGTTCACAACGTTGACATCAGCAAACCGCTCACCCACACAACGCCATACACATGGTCTGTGGTTGTCATGCCCGTTGCCAAATTCTCTAAATGACGTTGTTGGTGGCTTATGGTAGAGAAATTAACATTCAATTATCTGGCAACAGCTCTGATGGACATTTCTGCAGTCAGCATGCTAATTGTATGCTCCCTCAACTTGAGACATCTGTGGCATTGTGTTGTCTAACAAAACCGCACATTTTAGAGTGGCCTTTTATGTGGACAACAGCACAAAGTGCACCTGTGTAATGATCATGCTGTTTAATCAGCTTCTTGATATGCCACATCTGCCAGGTGGATGGATTATCTTGGGAAAGGAGAAAGGCTCACTAAAAGGGATGTAAACAAATTTGTGCGGAACATTTGAGAGAAAAAAGCTTTATGGAAACTTTCGGGGATCTTTTATTTCAGCTCATGAAACATGGGACCAACACTACATGTTGCATTTATATTTGTGTTCAGTATTTATCAGATCCATTATCAATGTATTTAAACTCCGCAAAAATAAGAGGTGTCTAAGCGACTCCTTTTAATCTGGAAATATGGAAACATTTCATTTTCAAAGCTTTGATGTGCATTTGACAAAAAATAAGTGATTATTCAGCTGCTGTTGAGGAGTCTAATGTGGATCTCCCTTCTCTCTTGGGCGAGTGTAAAGGACTCATGCTGATTTCTTAGCGTGTACCACTTCCAGTGGTGACTGCTGATTGGCTGAATACCCAGGGCGCAAGGTAGTTGGAGTTGTCAACAAAACAACATAACTGAAATATGATGCTTTTCGAACTACCCGTAGCTTCTATGAGAAGATATATAAAGTGATCTGTGCATTTGAACAACAGCATAAATACACATATTTCACTTTTGCATGTCAAAACCGAATGGCCACATGCTGCAACTATTTAGAACAGATTAGATTATACTATTTAGAATGAGCAGCCAGCTCACAAACGAACAAGTACACCAAGGAGAACGCAAAAAGCATGCAGATGCAATAAGTGAAAACACATCATTATTATTATCTAACTGGGGATATGTGGTGATAGCTATAGCTAACAACATGATGCACTAGCTTTATTCTGAAATAACTTAGATATTAGATATTCATTTATAAAGACTTGAAATTGGCATGGGAGCTAACTAGCTAGAAAGCTACCAGCTAGCTATAGCTAGCTAGCTGCTTATCAAAGGTAGATAACTGGTTAATTTGACAACAAAAAACTATTTCTCAATGTTTCAAAAAATTACTGCAGCTGGCTACTTAATTTGATCATGCTTTGTAATACACCCAGGTTTGTACTGTTTAAGTATACACAACATATCACCTTGTCACCCACAGTATAACCTGATGAACAACATGGGGGGAAACAATCAAATTGGCCAGCCACCATCATGCTTTCTTGTCCAACCAGATCCGCAATTATTTTTTATTTATTTTTTATTTCACCTTTATTTAACCAGGTAGGCTAGTTGAGAACAAGTTCTCATTTGCAACTGCGACCTGGCCAAGATCAAGTGTACCAATTCGACACATACAACAACACAGAGTAACACATGGAATAAACAAAACATACAGTAGAACAAAAGAAAACAAAAAGTCTATATACAGTGAGTGCAAATGAGGTAAGTTAAGGAAATAAATAGGCCATGGTGGCGAAGTAATTACAAAATAGCAATTAAACACTGGAATGGTAGATTGGTAGAAGATGAATGTGCAGGTAGAGATACTGGGGTGCAAAGGAGCAAAATAAATAAATAAATAAATACCAGTATAGGGATGAGGTAGGTAGATAGCCCATCTGTAAACAGCCCATCTATGTACAGGTGCAGTGATCTGTAAGCTGCTCTGACAGCTGGTGCTTAAAGCTAGTGAGGAGATGTGAGTCTCCAGCTTCAGAGATTTTTGCAATTCATTCCAGTCATGGGTAGCAGAGAACTGGAAGGAAAGATGACCAAAGGAGGAATTGGCTTTGGGTGTGACCAGTGAGATATATCTGCTGGAGCGCGTGCTACGAGTGGGTGCTGCTATGGTGAACAGTGAGCTGAGATAAGGCGGGGCTTTACCTAGCAGAGAGTTGTAGATAACCTGTAGCCAGTGGATTTGGCGACGAGTATGAAGCGAGGGCCAACCAACGAGAGCATACAGGTCGCAATGGTGGGTAGTGTATGGGGCTTTGGTGACAAAACGGATGGCACTGTGATAGACTGCATCCAGTTTGCTGAGTAGAGTGTTGGAGGCTATTTTATAGATGACATCACCGAAGTCGAGGATCGGTAGGATGGTCAGTTTTACGGGGGTATGTTTGGCAGCATGAGTGAAGGATGCTTTGTTGCGATATAGGAAGCCAATTCTAGATTTAATTTTGGATTGGAGATGCTTAATGCGAGTCTGGAATGAGAGTTTACAGTCTAACCAGACACCGAGGTATTTGTAGTTGTCCATGTATTCTAAGTCAGAGCCGTCCAGAGTAGTGATGCTGGACGGGCAGGCAGGTGCGGGCAGTGATCGATTGAATAGCATGCATTTAGTTTTATTTGCGTTTAAGAGCAGTTGGAGGCCACGAAGGAGAGTTGTATGGCATTGAAGCTCGTCTGGAGGTTAGTTAACACAGTGTCCAAGAAGGGGCCAGAAGTATACAGAATGGTGTCGTCTGTGTAGAGGTGGATCAAAGAATCAACAGCAGCAAGAGCAACATCATTGATGTATACAGAAAAGAGAGTCGGCCCGAGAATTGAACCCTTTGGCACACCCATAGAGACTGTCAGAGGACCGGACAACAGTCCCTCCGATTTGACACACTGAACTCTATCAGAGAAGTAGTTGGTAAACCAGGCGAGGCAATCATTTGAGAAACCAAGGCTGTCGAGTCTGCCAATAAGAATGTTGTGATTGACAGAGTCGAATGCCTTGGCCAGGTCGATGAATACGGCTGCACAGTAATGTCTCTTATCGATGGCGGTTATGATGTCGTTATGCACACCTCATTATGCACACCTGGCAACCCTCATTACGCACACCTAGCAACCCTCATTACCCACACCTGGCACCCCTCAGATTAGAAGGTTCCAGCTAGTGAATCCCTCTGTCCTTCGACTCTTGTTGGGTGTAGATGTCCGGTTTATCAGGTCCCAGGCTCCCATGACTGTTATGATTATATACAGAGCCTTCGGAAAGTATTCAAACCTCTTGACTTTTTCCACATTTTGTTACGTTACAGCCTTATTCTAAAATAGATTACATTTTTTTCTCATCAATCTACACACAATAACCCATAATGACAAAGCAAAACAGGTTTTTTGAAATGTTTGCAAATGTATATTAAAAAAAACCTGAAATATCACATTTACATAAGTATTCAGACCCTTTACACAGTACCTTGTTGAGGCAACTTTGGCAGCGATTACATCCTCGAGTCTACTTGGGTATGACCCTACAAGCTTGGCACACCTGTATTTGGCGATTTTCTCCAATTCTTCTCTGCAGATCTTCTCAAGCTCTGTCAGGTTGGATGGGGAGCGTCGCTGCACAGCTATTTTCAGGTCTCTCCAGAGATGTTCGATTAGGTTCAAGTCCGGGCTCTGGCTGGGCCACTCAAGGACATTCAAAGACTTGCCATGAAGCCACTCCTATGTTGTCTTGGCTGTGTGCTTCGAGTTGTTTACCTTCTGGAAGTTGAACATTCACCCCAGTCTGCTGTCTTGAGTGCTCTGGAACAAGTTTTCAACTAGGATCTCTCTGTACTTTGCTCCGTTTAACTTTCTCTCGATCCTGACTACTCTCTCAGTCCCACACTATGATGCTGCCACCACCATGCTTCCTCCAGACGTGATGCTTGGAATTCAGGCCAAAGAGTTCAATCTTGGTTTCATCAAACTAGAGAATCTTGTTTATCATGGTCTGAGTGTCCTTTAGGTGCCTTTCGGCAAACTCCAAGTGGGCTGTTGTGCCTTTTACTGAGGAGTGGCTTCCGTCTGGCCACTCTACCATAAGGGCCTGATTGGTGGAGTGCTGCAGAGATGGTTGTCCCTCTGGAAGGTTCTCCCATCTCTACAGAGGACATGTCCCATCGGGTTCTTGGTCACCTCCCTGACCAATGCCCTTCTCCCCCAATTGCTCAGTTTGGCCGGGTGGCCAGCTCTAGGAAGAAGCTTGATGGTTCCAAACTTTTTACGTTTAAGAATGATGGAGGCAGGAGCCGCTAGGGGCGCAATGTGCGACTGATGTGTTTTCCATTTGCTCCAGCAGAATTCTTAAATTTTATGTGATTTTTGCAGCAAAACCATACTTATTTTCAAGTATTAGTTTGGTGATCCCTTTCCGTAATACTCAAGACTACTTTGCTTTCAAATGTCACCACTCTCTCCTCACTCTGAGGGCCTGGAGACTCGCGCTTTACCCGGGGGTGCTACTTTGCCTGGTGGCGCTGAAATGAACTTTCTCAAGACCTTCAAACTGCTATGCTCTGAGATACAAGAGATTTCTTATACTATAAAAGCAGATTTAACCACTGTATCCTGCAAAATGTGAAGGTGCCATCTATCCCATTACTCAAAACAACAACAGAGTTTCACAACATGATGATTGCAGCACTGGAGACCTCAGCTACCAGTGTCGCCGACCTCACTACCTCCCTGGATGCTGATGTGAAACACCTGGCAGCAGATCTGAAAAAGGTACAGGAGAGATGTTTGAGCTGATAGAGATTTTCTCGCCGCAACAACCTGAGACTGGTATCGGTACCAGAGTCCGCGGAAATGCCTCAAACTATGTTTAGTTAGAACTGTACTATTCCGATATATTTCTGGAGTTGGCAAACCCACTCAGGCTTATTTGATGTGATTGAATGTTTTGATCATCTAGTGTGCTTGCCTTTAAAAGCATTGTCATTTTTTTCATTTTATTAAGGGTTTATGTAATTCCTTAGATTCCTTGCTGTCTCATTGATCTATTGAGTTTTTTTTAACATATTGACTCATTGACTCAAAAATATTTTAGGTTATTTGTCAATCGGATCCATTTGTCTCGACCCAGTAAACAGTAAATGCTCTTCAATGTTGAAGGTTTTGAACATCATTTAGACCCAGCAAATGTTCAATGTTGCACAGACGTAGTTCTGTGGTCTTGGTTGAACGTTGTCACATTTTCTAACTAGATTTATTTTGATAATTTTACTGTGATTGGCTTACTTCAAATGAGAAGTTTTGGGCTGAGAGCCTTGATACATAAAATGTTTGTATTCTCTCAATACCTGTCATTAGACTGAATATAACTTTACACATCTACAAGTGATGCTTTTCTAATTTCGTTTGCACATGGGATTCACTTTTTACATTTACATTTTTTTACTGCTTGATTCACTAACACAGAACACTACTTTTTAATGGTGGGAGTGCAGTGTTAAACCCTATGAAATGTAAGAAGGTGCTGACACATTTAAAGAGTTTGAACGCAAATTTTGCATTTCTGCAAGAGCACTTTAGGATTCGCAGGGACTGAGTTGGCCAACTGTTCCACTCTAACTTTCATAGTAAATCAAGAGGTGCTGCCATTTTGGTTGACAAATCTACTCCCTTTGTAGCTTCTGAGGTTATTGCTGATCCTAAGGAATGATACGTCATAGTAACTGGTAAACTGTTTTCTACCCCTCTTGTTTTGTCTAGTGCTTATGCTCCCAATTGGGATGACAGAAGTTTCATTTCTACCTTTTTATCTGCTATACCCAATTTTAGATTTCCATTTGTTGATTTTAGGGGGGATTTCAACTGTACAATATCCCCCGTCCTCACGAAAAACTACAGTCCCATCTAAATGTGCCCTACTTATTCAATATTTTCTTCAGAAATATGCTATGTGTGAGGCCTGGCGTTTCCATCAGTCTCTGGAAGACTGAAACAGGTTTCCCTCAAGAATTTCCCTGTATTTAGCACCATCCATCATTCCTTCAATTCTGATCAGTTTCCCAGTCCCTGCCAATGGAAAACATCCCCACAACGTGATGCTGCCACCACCATGCTTCACTGTAGGGATGTGGTTCATGGGGTGATGAGATGTGTTGGGTTAGCGCCAGATATAGCATTTTCCGTGATGGACAAAAAGGTACATTTTAGTCTCATCTGACCAGAGTACCTTCTTCCATATGTTTGGGGAGTCTCCCACATGCCTTTTGGCGAACACCAAGCATGTTCGCTTATTCTTTTCTGGACATTTTTCCGTAAAGCCCTGCTCTGTAGAGTGTACGGCTTAAAGTGGTCCTATGGACAGATACTCCGATCTCCGCTGTGGAGCATTACAGCTCCTTCAGGGTCATCTTTGGTCTCTTTGTTGCCTCCCCTATTAATGCCCTCCTTGCCTGGTCTGTGAGATTTGGTGGGCTGCCCTATCTTGGCAGGTTTGTTGTGGTGCCATATTCTTTCATTTTTTTAATAATGGATTTAACGGTGCTCCGTGGGATGTTCAAAGTTTCAGATCTTTTTTATAACCCAACCCTGATCTGTACTTCTCCACAACTTTTTCCTTGACCTGTATGGAGAGCACCTTGGTCTTCATAGCGTCGCTTGCTTGGTGGTGCCCCTTGCTTAGTTGTGTTTCAGACCCTGGGACCTTTTAGAACAGGTTTATATATACTGAGATCATGTGACAGATCATGTGACACTTAGATTGCACACAGGTGGACTTTATTTAACTAATTATGTTACTTCTGAAGGCAATTGGTTGCACCAGATCTTATTTAGGGGCTTCATAGCAAAGGGGGTGAATACATACGCACGCACCACTTTTCCATTTTCTTTTTAAAATAACTTTTTGAAACAAGTTATTTTTTTCATTTCACTTCAACAATTGGACTATATTGTGTATATCCATTACATGAAATCCAAATAAAAATCTATTTAAATTACAGGTTGTAATGCATCAAAATAGGAAAAACACCAAGGGGGGTGAATACTTTTGCAAGGCACTGTCTGATGCTGCAAGCTTGGTTCAACTCTATTTGAGAGTTTCTCCCATTCTTCTCTGCAGATCCGCTCAAGCTGTTGTAAATGAGAACTTGTTCTCAACTGGCCTACCTGGTTAAATAAAGGTGAAATAACAAACATTAAAAAAATCTCTGTCAGGTTGGATGGGAAGTGTCGCTGCACAGCTATTTTCAGGTCTCTCCAGAGATGTTCGATAGGGTTCAAGTCCGGGCTCTGGCTGTGCCACTCAAGGACATGTGTTGTCTTGGCTGTGTGCTTAGGGTCGCTGTCCTGTTGGAAGGTGAACCTTTGCCCCAGTCTGAGGTCCTGCTCTGGAGCAGATTTTCATCAAGGATCTCTCTGTACTTTGCTCCATTCATCTTTTCTTCAATCCTGACTAGTCTCTCTGTCCCTGCCACTGAAAAACATCCCCACAGCATGATGCTGCTTCACCGTAGGGATGGTAACATTTCCTCCAGACTTGATGCTTGGCATTCAGGCTAAAGAGTTCAATATTGGTTTCATCAGACCAGAGAATCTTGTTTCGCATGGTCTGGGAGTCCTTTAGGTGCCTTTTGGCAACCTCCAAGCGGGCTATCATGTGCATTTTACTGAGGAGTGGTTTCTGTCCTCCACTCTACCGTAAAGGCCTGATGGGTGGGGTGCTGGAGTGCTGCAGAGATGGTTGTCCTTCTAGAAGGTTCTCCCATCTCCACAGAGGAACTCTGGAACTCTGGCAGAGTAACCATTGGGTTCCTGGTCACCTACCTGACCCAGGTCCTTCTCCCCCGATTGCTCAGCTAATGGAAGAGTCTTCGTGGTTGCAAACTTCTTCCATTTATGAATGATGGAGGCCACTGTGTTCTTGGGGAACTTCAATGCTGCAATAATTTGTTGGTACCCTTCCCCAGATCTGTGCCTCGACACAATCCTATCTTGGAGCTTGTTTTTTTCTCTGTCTTGTACTATCAACTGTGGGATCTTTTTTAAACAGGTGTGTGCCTTTCCATCTCATGTCCAATTAATATAATTTACCACAGGTGGACTCCAATCAAGTTGTATAAACATCTCAGGGATGATCAATGGAAACAGGATGCCCCTGAGCTCAATTTTGAGTCTCATAGCAAGGGTCTGAATACTTCTGTAAATAAGGTATTTCTGCATATAATTTTTTATAAATTTGCACAAAATAAACTGTTTTCGCTTTGCGATATGGGGGTAATGAGAATCCATTTTAGAATAAGGCTGTAACAAAATGTGGAAAAATGTGGAAAAGTTAAAGGGGTCTGAATACTTTCCGAATGCACTGTATATGGAAAATACATATTTTAACATTTCAACCAGTTGATTGGTCGAAAGAACAAATATGTTTTTTAATCGGGGACAGCCCTACTAAAATGTGCAGTTTTGTCACACAACAAAACAAACATTAGATTAGATTAGAAATAATGGGAATTAACGGTAAAGGTACTACTGGTGATACTGGTGTGCCATCCCTGGGGCTTCCGCAGTGGATTAGTCCACTGAGACAGGCGTCAATCAAGATGTGCCATAAACATTTATTTTTTGTATCTCAGTCGACCAACAGCCTATTGACCAAACAATCAACCGGTCGACTAAATGGGATCAGCCCTACATTTTAGAGTGACATTTTATTGCCCCCAGCACAAGGTGCATCTGTGTAATGATGCTGTTTAATCAGATTTTTGATATGCCACACCTGTCAGTTTGATCGATTATCTTGGCAAAGGAGAAATGCTCAATAACAGTGATGTAAACAAATTTGTGCACACGGAACATTTCTGGAATCTTTTATTTCAGCTCATGAAACATGGGACCAACACTTTACATGTTACGTTTAGATTTTAGTTCAGTATAGATGCAAAAGCCTTTTCAAATTTCTAACAGCAACCTCTCCTATCACTTCTTCCCTCATTTCATTGGTGTTGTTAAAAGGTAGGCAGGATATGAAAACTAAGACCATTGATTTCACATTGTTTGTATCATATACTGTTACAGTTCTCCACTCCCTATCCATTTACACTGTTCTTCCCCCACATGGCCACAGCCATGGTAACAAGTTTAGGCTATTGTCAATAATTCATAGGTACTCATTGAAAAAGTGAGTCTGCAAAACCATTAAACCTCCACTGCTTTTTGAAAAGTCCTGTTGATTTATTAAAAAAAAACGTTGGTCTAAGTTAGAGTGCTGAATCGTAGAGAAAAGGTTTGATCGGAGTCATGACGCTGGTGAAAGCGTTCTTCTTTTAGCTTTCAAGTTATTTGTCTTCGTCAGAGTTTTTAATGTCACAGTGTTACCAGAGTTGCTCTTGCTGGAGGGAAGAGGACACAGAAAGCAAATACCCACTGGGCACAGACGTCAATTAAACGTCTATTCCATGTTGGTTCAATGTAATTTCATTGAAATTATATGGAAACAATGTTGATTCAACCAGTGTGTGCCCGCCCAGTGGGCAGCTGTCTTGGTTCTGTTTTAAAGTTCAACACCTTGCTCCACACCACACTACACTATGTTGTTCCTGTCATTGTGATGGATGACAGGCAAACTGCTACACTGACTGTGCTACCACCATGACAGAGCAAGAATAAATAGGGAAAGATGTTTATCTGCACGTGCCACAGACGTGTGTGTGTGTGTTGTTGCTTTTACAACACAGCACTAATTTGATCACAGTCGGAGTTTTCAGATATGAGCTTCCTGTCTGGTGTGTGGATGCTGGAGGTTCTGTCTGCTTTGCCTCCTGCTGAGTCTCCATTCAAAGGCCTGTCTGACTGATATCATACCACACTACATGTTCACTCAACAACCATCTACTACTGTCAATGGACAGGCTCCTGTAGGAAATAGACACAGACAGACAGACCCTCCGAACACACACCAGTGGTGGTCGGTGCCAGTTAAGGTGAGGGAGGACACTTTTGTTTACGAGCATGGCCTTATTTCTATTACAGCATACTGAATGACTGTCATTCATATTCCATTCACCCAGTTCAATGTAACATCAATATGTTTAGGCTACTGCATAATACCCAAATGTTTCCTAAACCCATTATGAGGTTGATACAACCTAGCGTACAAATGAAAGTTTACAACTTAATCAAGGTGACAGACAGTGACACATTCAATACCGCCTTGCACACCATTGCCTACATCTAGCTGATCTAGGGTGTAATCATTAGTCCAACAATTGCAAACAAGAGTTTCTTTTGGACAAAATCAGGTATGTTTATCCTCGTTTCATTCCGTTTGCTTCCGTTTAAGAAACATTTTTCAACAGAATAGGCGGAATGAATACACCCCTGATCACCCACAAACACAGTTCACTTTCATAGCAGCAACATACAAACAGCATGATCACTTTGCTTATTATATAATTCCTTCTCACATCTACTCATTCTCCTCCTCTCACCTTTTCCCTTCACTTGTGGACTTCACTGTGCAACACAACAGCTCTCTGTGACAAGGCAAAAAAAACTTTCCAAGCCAAACCTTCATACCATAAGCGCTAACCGCTACACACAGCCTACATCGTTGTCACCATATTAGCTAACGTCATAGTCAACATAGCTACTAGAACTAACGGGTTAGTAAACCCGCTACAATCATGTAGTACAGTGTACAGCAAGCAGTTTAACAGATACACTCTCTCTCTCCCTCTCTCTTGTTCAAAACTGTTCAACTATTGGCTTTCTCTCTCTTTGAGTCAACTACTTACCACATTTTGTGCACTGCAGTGCTAGCTAGCTGTAGCGTATGCTGTCAGTACTAGATGCATTATCTGATTCTTTGTTTGGGTGGACAACATGTCAGTTCATGCTGCAAGAGCTCTGATAGTTTGGAGGACGACCTCCGGAAGTTGTCATAATTACTGTGTAAGTCTATGGAAGTGGGTGAGAACCATGAGCCTTCTAGTATTGAAGTCATTGTACCCAGAGGAGGATGGAAATTAGCTGTCCGGCTACACCATAGTGCTACCCCAGAGATTGTTGTTGAGGCTACTGTAGATCTTCATTGCAAAACAGTGTTTTTTATACAGTATAGTTTTATTATCTAAAAAATATAATTTTTTAAATGTTTAACTATTTTTCTTTTTCTGAGATTCACTGAGGAGGATCTTCCTCCACTGACACACACACACACACACACACACACACACACACACACAGACACACACACACACACACACACACACACACACACACACAAAAGGAACATGAAGTGTCACGATCTGTTAGGGGAAAGAAAACATAAACTTTAGATACATTTTTAATGGGCCGGTAGCGCCACTTGGCAGCTGTGACCTGCTCAGACCTCGTCCAAAATCCTAAGTGAGTGCAGAGTGAATGAGAGGGTTTATCAGGAGATCAATCCCAATGAGATAATCATGAAGTAGTCAGCTAGTGTACCTGCTCCTGTATGTGTGTCTTCAACTGTCTGTACCTCAGATCTTGACCAAAATAGTCAACCTTTGTTTAACTAAGTATATACTATAGGCTAAGCACTGTTTTTTTGGACACACCCAGCGTCATAACACGTTATGATACGGTCATAACCATGTCATAATGTGTCATAACATAACATCTAGCACAACGTGTCACAACCTGTTATAATATGGTCATAACACTGTAATGACACATATACAGTACCAGTCAAAAATTTGGACACAGCTACTTATTCACAGCACAACTGATTGGCTCAAACGCATTAAGAAGGAAAGAAATTCAACAAAATAACAAGGCACACCTGTTAATTGAAATGCATTCCAGGTGACTACCTCATGAAGCTGGTTGAGAGAATGCCAAGAGTGTGCAAAGCTGTCATCAAGGCAAAGGGGGGCTGCTTTAAAGAATCTAAAACATATTTGTTTAACACTTTTTTGGTTACTACATGATTCCATATGTGTTATTTCATAGTTTTAATGTCTTCACTATTATTCTACAATGTAGAAAATTGTACAAATAAAGAAAAACCCTTGAATGAGTAGGTGTGTCCAAACTTTTGACCTGTTGTGACATATAATGCATTATTTTATGGCTGGTTATGACACCTACATAAGTGACAAAATCCGCAAAACCTACTACACAAGGCAAAAGATTTCATTACATAACCATAACCATAACCTACGAGTCAACAGTATGTTTATGTTATATAATCTTTAAATTATCATTGTAATTGTGCACACATTGATGTCAGACGTGCACCTATCACAATGTTGTTGACTAGAATGAATGCAGGAGCAGTGTCACGTTGTGTATGTAGGTGGCAGGGAAGTCAAGCGCAGGAGAATCAAACTTGGTATAAATTGAGTATTTTAATAACTTAAAACACAAACTCCAAAACCAAAGTCCATAATAAAATAAATGTGGGTACAAGAACCCGTCGCACACCAATTCATAAAACATGAACATAACAATAAACAAACTCTGACAAAGACATGAGGGGAAACAGAGGGTTAAATACACAACATATAATAAATGGGATTGGAACCATGTGTGTAAGAAGACCAGACAAAACCAATGAAAAATGAAACATAGATCAATGATGGCTAGGAGACCGGTGATGTCGATCGCCGAGCACCGCCAGAACAAGGAGAGGCATCGACTTCGGCAGAAGTCGTGACAAGCAGATTTCAGAGGCAGGACAAGACAACCTCTTTTTGACTGATGACTGATATACAGTTGAAGTCAGAAGTTTACATACACCTTAGCCAAATACATTTAATCCTAGTAAAACTTCCCTGTTTTAGGTCAGTTAGGATCAGCAGGATCTTTATTTTAAGAATGTGAAATGTCAGAATAATAGTAGAGAGAATGATTTATTTCAGCTTTTATTTCTTTCATCACATTCCCAGTGGGTCAGAAGTTTACATACACTCAATTAGTATTTGGTAGCATTGCTTTTAAATTGTTTAACTTGGGTCAAACATTTCTGGTAGCCTTTAACTTCCTTACTGATGTCTTGAGATGTTGCTTCAATATATACCCATCAGTTTCCCTTCTCATGATGCCATCTATTTTGTGAAGTGCCCCAGTCCCTCCTGCAGCAAAGCACCCCACAACATGATGCTGCCACCCCCGTACTTCACAGTTAGTATGGTGTTCTTCGGCTTGCAAGCAGGCAGTGGCTTCTTCCTTGCTGAGCGGCCTTTCAGTTTATGTCAATATAGGACTCATTTTACTGTGGATATGGATACTTTTGTACCTGCTTCCTCCAGCATTTTCACAAGGTCCTTTGCTGTTCCTCTGTGATTGATTTGCACTTTTCACACCAAAGTACGTTCATCTCTAGGAGACAGAACTCATCTCCTTCATGAGCGGTATGACCGCTGCGTGGTCCCATGGTGTTTATACTTGCTTACTTGGCTGTACATATGAACGTGGTACCTTCAGGCGTTTGGAAATAGCTTCCAAGGATGAACCAGACTTGTGGTCTACAATTTTTTTTCTGAGGTCTTGGTTGATTTCTTTTGATTTTCCCATGATGTCAAGCAAAGAGGCACTGAGTTTGAAGGTAGGCCTTGAAATACATCCACAAGTACACCTCCAATTGACTCAAAAGATGTCAATTAGCCTATCAGAAGCTTCTAAAGCCATGACATCCTTTTCTGTAATTTTCCTAGCTGTTTACAGCACAGTTAACTTAGTGTATATAAACTTCTGACCCACTGGAATTGTGAAACCGTGAATTACAAGTTAAATAATCTGTCTATAAACAATTGTTGGAAAAATTACTTGTGTCATGCACAATGTAGATGTCCTAACCGACTATAGTTTGAAAACAAGATATTTGTGGATTGGTGAAAAAACAAGTTTTAATTACTCCAACCTAAGTGTATGTAAACAGCCGACTTCAATTGTATGTGCATGTACGTGATAGGCATATCTGGCTAATATGATTATGGTCATAATTCTTCTTGACAGTCATAAAGTGTATTATCTTAGTCTAAGTAAAGTGACACAGGATGGTCATGAAGCATCATGACAGTGCCATAAAGTGTATTTTATAAAAGTGATTTAAAATATGAAAAAAAAAACATGACTGTAAATAATTAATTACAAAAAAGGATTTAAGAGACAAACTTTCAAATGAAAAGGAAACTTCTTGGCAGAGAACAAAATACATTTTAATAAATGTGGGTTTTGACTCTGTAACGGATATCGTCCTCTTCGTCTGAAGAGGAGTAGCAAGGATCAGACCAAAACGCAGCGTGGTAAGTGTCCATGTTTTAATAGCACAAGACTGAACACGACAGAAATACAAAATAACAAAGTGAATGGAAACTAAACAGTCCCGTGTGGAATAAACACTGACACAGGAAACAATCACCCACAAAATACTCAA
The DNA here is from genome assembly GCF_045791955.1 of Oncorhynchus clarkii lewisi. Taxonomy (NCBI): domain Eukaryota; kingdom Metazoa; phylum Chordata; class Actinopteri; order Salmoniformes; family Salmonidae; genus Oncorhynchus; species Oncorhynchus clarkii. Next base: position 24,343,307 of record NC_092147.1, read on the forward strand.
AGCATATGGCCGCCCAAATATGGTTCCCAATCAGAGACAACGATAAACAGCTGCTCTAATTGAGAACCAATCTAGGCAACCATATAGATATACAAAAACACCTAGACTGGTGCCAACCCCATAAACATACAAAACCCCTAGACAGGAAAAAAAACATATAATCACCCATGTCACACCCTAACCTAACCAAAAATATAAAGAAAACAAAGAATACTCAGGTCAGGGCGTGACAGACACTCTTATGTAGGTGTCATAACCAGCCATAAAATAACGCAAAACGTGTATGTAACAGGTGTAAATATACGACAGTGTTATGAAAATATGACATGTTATGACAAGTTGTGTCGGCTGTTATGACATCATGAAATGGTTATGACCGTTCTTTTTAATTGCAATCTCAAATAGCTTTTTAATGGTTGATTTTGATGCATATGATGCATTTACCCAAGAAGATCAGACAAACCTTTTAACTTACTTACCTTGTCAGATATCAGCAGTCTATTGTCAACTTCTCATAACAACCCAAGCTGGTCTAAACGTGATATGGCATGTGGACAAGTTACTTGGCTTTTATATAGCACTCAGTCTAGCCTTCTCTACAGTAACATTATTTCTGTTCAGTATAAAACATACACATTGATTTGTCACTTAACCATGCACACAAGGCTTTTTGGTCAGATGATGCAGATGCTACGCTACGGACTGTTTTACTAGCACAGACTGGAATATTTTCCCGGGATTCATCCAATGTAGCGTAGCATCATCTGAACAAAAAGCTGAGGAGTATACCTACATGTTTCAATTAGAGCACCATAGTCCCTGTGCCCAAGAAGGTAACCTGCCTAAGTTATTAACTCACGTTAGCAGCCATGAAGTGCTTTGAAAGCCTGATAACGGCTCACATCAACAGCATCATCCCAGATACCCTAGACTCACTCCAATTCACATTGCGTCATCTGTGGATCTGTTGGGGCGCTATCTCAATCTCACTCCACACTGCCATTTCCCACCTGGACAAAAGGAACACCTATGTGAGAATGCTGTTACGATTCTCTTGCGGTGAAGGAGAGTCGGACCAAAATGCAGCGTGGTAATTTAGATTCATCTTTAATAATGATGAAAAAACTAACAATACAAAAACGTAATGAAAACCTATACAGCCTATCTGGTGCAAACAAACACAGAGACAGGAACAATCACCCACGAAACACTCAAAGAATATGGCTGCCTAAATATGGTTCCCAATCAGAGACAACGATAAACACCTGCCTCTGATTGAGAACCACTCCAGACAGCCATAGACTTTGCAAGAGAACCCCACTAAACCACAATCCCAATACCTACGAAAACCCCAAGACAAAACACACCACATAAATAAACCCATGTCACACCCTGGCCTGACCAAAATAATAAAGAAAACACAAAATATAAAGACCAGGGCGTGACAGAATCCCCCCCCCCAAGGTGCGGACTCCCGACCGCACAACTAAACCCATAGGGGAGGGTCCGGGTGGGCGTCTGTCCACGGTGGCGGCTCCGGCTCGGGACGTGGGCCCCACTCCAACCAAGTCTTAGTCCCCTTGTAATGAGTCCTTTGATTGGCGACCCTCGCCGCCGACCTTGGCCTAATACCCCTCACCAAGGACCCCACTGGACTGAGGGGCAGCTCAGGACTGAGGTAGCTTGGGACTGAGGGGAAGCTCGGGCAGGTAGTAGGCTCTGGCAGAACCTGGCTGGCTGGTGGTTCTGGCAGATCCTGGCTGACTGGCGGTTCCGGCAGATCCTGGCTGACTGGCGGATCCTGGCTGAATAGCGGATCCTGGCTGAAAGGCGGATCCTGGCTGAATGGCGGATCTGGAAGATTCTGGCTGACTGGCGGCTCTGGCTGCTCCATGCAGACTGGCAGCTCTGGCTGCTCCATGCAGACTGGCAGCTCTGGCTGCTCCATGCAGACTGGCAGCTCTGGCTGCTCCATGCAGACTGGCAGCTCTGGCTGCTCCATGCAGTCTGGCAGCTCTGGCTGCTCCATGCAGTCTGGCAGCTCTGGCTGCTCCATGCAGTCTGGCAGCTCTGGCTGCTCCATGCAGACTGGCAGCTCTGGCTGCTCCATGCAGACTGGCAGCTCTGGCTGCTCCATGCAGACTGGCAGCTCTGGTTGCTCCATGCAGACTGGCAGCTCTGGCTGATCCATGCAGACTGGCAGCTCTGGCTGCGCTGAACAGGCAGGAGACTCCGGCAGCGCTGGAGAGGAGGAAGGCTCTGGCAGCGCTAAACAGGCGGGAGACTCCGACAGCGCTGGAGAGGAGGAAGGCTCTGACTGCGCTGAACAGGCGGGAGACTCCGGCAGCGCTGTAGAGGAGGAAGGCTCTGGCAGCGCTAGATAGGCGGGAGACTCCGGCAGCGCTGGAGAGGAGGAAGGCTCTGGCAGCGCTGGACAGGCGAGGCGCACTGTAGGCCTGATGAGTGGTGCTGGTACTGGTGGTACTGGCCGAGAACACGCACAGGAAGCCTGGTGCGGGGAGCTGCCACCGGAGGGCTGATGCGTGGAGGTGGTACTGGATAGACCGGACCGTGCAGGCGCACTGGAGCTCTTGAGCACCGAGCCTGCCCAAACTTACCTGGCTCGATGCCCACTCTAGCCCGGCCGATACGAGGAGCTGGTATGTACCGCACCGGGCTATGCACCCGCACTGGAGACACCGTGCGCACCACAGCATAACATGGTTCCTGCCCGGTCTCTCTAGCCCCCCGGTAAGCACAGAAAGTTAGCGTAGGTCTCCTACCTGGCGTAGCCATACTCCCTGTGAGCCCCCCCCCCCAATACATTTTTGGGGCTGACTCTCGGGCTTCCATCCGCGTCGCCGTGCTGCCTCCTCATACCTGACCAAAATAATAAAGAAAACACAAAATATAAAGACCAGGGCGTGACAGCTGTTCATTGACTACAGCTCAGTGTTCAACACCATAGTGCCCACAAAGCTCATCACCAAGCGAAGGACCCTGGGACTAAACACCTCCCTCTGCAACTGGATCCTGACTTCCTGACAGGCTACCCCCAGTTGGTAAGGGTAGGCAACAACACGTCTGCCACGCTGATCCTCAACACTGGGGCCTCTCATGGGTGCATGCTTACTCCCCCCCTGTACTCTCTAATCACCAACATGTATGAAACAGCATATAAGGAATAGGTCAGAGACTTGGCAGTGTGGTGCCAGGACAATAACCTCTCCCTCAACGTGAGCAAGACAAAGGAGCTGATTGTAGACTACAGGAAAAGGAGGGCCAAACAAGCCCCCATTAACATTGACGGGGCTGTAGTGGAGCGGGTTGAGAGTTTCAAGGTCCTTGGTGTCCACATCACCAACGAACTGTCGAGGGCATGACAACACCTTTCCCCCCTCAGGAGACTGAAAGGATTGGCATGGGTGTCCAGATCCTCAAAAAGTATTACAGCTGCACCATCAAGAGTATCCTGACCAGTTGCATCACCGCCTGGTGCGGCAACTGCTCGGCACTACGGAGGATATTGTGTATGGCCCAGTACATCACTGTGGCCAAGCTTCCTGCCATCCAGGACCTATATACTAGGTGGTGTCAGAGGAAAGCCCCAGATAACGTCAAAGACTCTAGTCACCCAAGTCATAGACTGTTCTTTCAGCTACTGCACGGCAAGCGGTACCGGAGGGCCAAGTCTAGAATCAAAAGGCTCCTTAACAGATTCTACCCCCTGCTCTCTTCGCTATAGCCATGGAACCCCTTGCTACTCGCATTCGGGCATGTGCCGATATAGCTTCTGTTAAAATAAAGGACACACAGCACAAAATTTCCCTATATGCAGACGATGTTCTTTTGTTTTTGTCCAAGCCTAAAACTTCTATTCCACCCTTCCTTAACTTGATAAACACATTTGGCTCCTTCTCTGGCTACAAGATAAACTGGCAAAAAAGTGAGTTGATGCCAATATCACGGCCAATATGGATATGCAATTTCTGCAATCTACCCCGTTTAGAACAGTGATGGACAAGTTCACAAGCCTTGGCATTGTAGTGACAAGAGACCTTGATCAGCTATTGAAAACGAATTGGGACATGAAAATATATCAGCTTAAACAAAATATAGATTTTTGGAAAACTCTGCCTATCTCCTTGGTTGGTCGTATAAACGCTATTAAACGACTACCCAATTTCATACCACAAAGCTGTTTTAAGAAACTGGATTCAATAGTAACTCCATTTTTATGGGATAACAAGACAGCCAGAATTTCAAAGAAGCATTTATGCAAGTACAAAATAGAGGGGGGCTTTGGCCTTCCTCACTTTAAACTGTATTATTGGGCTGCTAATCTGAACATTGTGTCTTTCTGGAGGGAAAGCTTACCTGCGATGAGACAGAAGGATATGCCTGCATGGCTTTTGATTGAGCAGGCCTCCTGTCAACGTTCTTCACTCCCTGCACTTGTTAATAGCCCATCATATGTGAAAAAAATCCACTTATGACTCTAACCCAGTCATTTGTCATACGCTTAGGATCTGGAAACAGATGAGGTATTTTCTTAACATACCCACTGTATACATTGACAGCCCGATTTTCCTGAATCATGCTTTCCACCCCGCATTGGATGATGTGGTGTTTTCACAGTGGAGGGAGAAGGGGCTCACAACAATTGGTAATCTATACATAGATGGTCAGTTAGCTTCATTTCAACAATTACAGGGAAAGTTCAACATGCCAACAACACATTTTTTCAGATACCTCCAAATCAGGAATTTTGTAAGGACACATATCCCACAGTATGGCATGAAGCCAATAGTCCTACATTAGATAGCTCGATCCTTGTCAAACCCCATTCAAAAGGGTCGGTCTCTAGACTGTATGATGTGCTACAGGCCCACATAGAGGTATCCACAGACACCATTAAAAGGGCTTGGGAACAAGAACTTGGGTCAGAAATCTCAGATGAAGACTGGGTAGAAGCTCTCAGGAATATAAACCACAGTTCAGTGAATGCCAGACACAACCTTGTACAGTTTAAGGTGATACACAGGTTACATTACTCAAAAGTAAAACTGCATAAAATATTCCCGGACACCTCACCACTGTGTGAGAGGTGCAAGCAGGATGAGGGGACGTTGACCCACTTATTCTGGACATGTCCTAAGTTACATGTTTACTGGGCTCTCATTTTTGATTATTTATCTAGAGCCTTTGATATAGTTCTAGCCCCAGACCCATTGACCACTCTGTTTGGTACAGTTGATGGGAATAATCACGAAGGGAAAGCTGTCTCTCTTTGTACTCTATTAGCCAAAAGGCTCATATTGCAATTTTGGAAACTGGAGACTGTACCTACCTTTGAAATGTGGTTACGGGATGTAATGTTAGGGAATGTAATACATATGGAAAAGATTCGATACAATACCTCCAATAGAAGTTCAATGTTTTACAAAATATGGCAGCCGATACTGGATAAATGGTCAAGTCCCGCATCATAACTGGGTTGACGATCTGCTGCTACTCTGTGCTGTACTCCACTCAATATTTATTGAGTATATTTGAGTATAAACTATATTTATAGTTTATTTTGGCTTAACTACACTGCTTGTAATGACTATATGCTGTCTTCTTATGCATGTACCACCTAATAGGATTTAGTTTTATTTTGTGTATGTGAGTTAAGTCTTGTTTTGTCCTCTAAATTGGCCATCCCATTCAACAGTACAATGAATGTCATTGTTAGTATTGCTGTCTTTTTTATTTGATTTTTTATTGTAAAATAATAAACATATTATAAAAATAAAAAAAAGATTCTACCCCAAGCCATACGACTGCTGAACAATTAATCAAATGGCCACCAGCACTATTTACATTTACACTGCTGCTACTCACTGTTTATTATCTATTCATAGTTACTTTACCCCTACCTTCATGTACAATTGACCTCGAATAACCTGTACCCCCTGCACATTGACCTGGTATCGGTACCCCTTGTATATAGCCTCGTTATTTTGTTACTTTTTATTATTTTTTACTTCAGTTTATTTGATAAATATTTTATTAACTCTTTCTTGAACTACATTGTTGGTTAAGGGCTCGTAAGTAAGCATTTCATGGTAAGGTTGTACCTGTTATATTTGGCTTATGTGGCAACAAAGTTTGATTTGATTCGATCCTATTGCGTCGTCAGACTGTAGAGTGGCTTCAGAAAGTATTCACACTCCTTGACCTTTTCCACATTTTTTAGCGTTACTGCCTGAACTTAAAATTAGTTAAATTTAGATTTTGTCTCACTGGCTTACATACAATACCCCATTATGTCAAAGTGGAATAATGTTTTTAGAATTTTGTACAAATTAATAAAAAATGAAAAGCTGAAATGCCTAAATAAGCCTAAATAAGTTCAGGAAGAAAAATGTGCTTATCAAGTCACAAAATAAGTTGTGTGGACTCAATTTGAGTGCAATAATAGTGTTTATCATGGTTTTTCAATGACTACCTCATCTCTGTACCCCACACATACAAATGTTTGTAAGATCCCTCAGTCGAGCAGTGAATTTCAAAGACAGATTTAACCAATGCCTCGCAACGAAGGGTGCTGGTATATTGGTATTGGTAGATGGGTAAAAAAAAAGCAGACATTGAATTTTCCTTTGAGCATGCTGAAGTTATTAATTACAGTTTGGATGGTTAATAAAAACATCCAGGCACTGCAAAGATACAGGTGTCCTTCCTAACTAATTTGCCGGAGAGGAAGGAAACCATTCAGGGATTTCACCGAGGCCAATGGTGACTTTAAAACAATTAGAGTTTAATGGCTGTGATTAGAGAAAACTGAAGATGGATCAACAATATTGTAGTTATTTCACAATACTAACCTAAATGACTGAGTGGAAAGAAGGACACCTGTACATAATCCAAATATTCCAAGACATGCATCCTGTTTTCAAAAAGGCATTAAAGTAAAACAGCAAAATAATGTGGCAAATACATTTATTTTATGTCCTGAATAAAAAGCCTTATGTTTTCGTAAAATCCAGCACAACACATCACTGAGTACCACTCTCCATATTTTGAAGCATGGTGGTGGCTGCATAATGTTATGGGTATGCTTTTCATCGGCAAGGAGGACTAGGGAGTTTTTTGGGATAAAAATACATGTAATACAGCTAAACACAGGCAAAATCCTAGAGGAAAACCTGGGTCAATCGTCTTCCCAATTCACCCTTCAACATTACTATAACCTGTAACACAATGTAATTGATGCCAATGCCAAATATATGCTGGAATTGCTTAGTTACCTAGTTACAGTTTTGACTTAAATCGGCTTGAAAACCTATGGCAGGACTTGAAAATGGCTGTCTAGCAATGATGAATAACCAACTCGACAGAGCTTGAAGAATTTTTTAAGAATAGTTAGCAAATATTGTACAATCCCTGTGTGCAAAGCTGTTAGAGACTTACCCAGAAAGACTCACAGCTGTAATTGCTGCAAAAAGGTGATTTTAACATGTATTAACTCAGGGGTGTGAATACTTACGTAGATTCGATATTTCCGTATTTCATTTGAAATAAATGTGCAAAAATGCTTCAAAACATGTTTTCACTTTGTCATTATGGGGTATTGTGTGCACATGGGTGAGACAATTCCTATGATTTTTTCATATACATCTGGTGTTATATACTTTATGGTTTGGATCAATGCCAGCCACCAAATGAGACGACACAACTGGACAGTTAATGCAGTCATTAAAAGAAGCAGAACTCCCATTGATTAATACCCAAGTAGCTTGACTTTTCACTTAACATTTACACAGACAGGTCGCCGAAGATCCACGTTGAAATTGGACGTCTGTCCAGGTACCCAGGACGTCGGGAGATGATTTTCAAACCAGCCACTAGGGACAACAGTGAGCGCTATTACCATAAAGTAGGCTTGGGTTTTGCTAGGGCATTGTGGACAGGTATCGCGATGGCTGTAAGCCGCGAACTCTGAATTCTTGGTCGTGTGATAGGCACTCATTAAATGTTTTACCATATCGCAAACCTTAACCCTTAACTTGGACAAACATCAGAATCTGAAGTCAAATTGGTCAAATCATGAGATTTTGTTGCATTTACAATCCAGCATCATATTTATTTTAGTGGGTTCTCCCACCACAAAACTTTAAGTTGCTATAGAAGTACTTTCCAACTTTTCAATCGGTCTTTATACATTGAGTTCAATTAAAGATTGTTCACTGACATGCACCAACCTGACTACCCGCTACATGATCCTACCACAGAGAAGGGGATACAGCACTGGCAGAGTCCTCCGCAACCAGAGTCAACTGTCCAGCATCAATGCAATAACTTAATAGACTGAAAAATTTGACCATAGCCACTGCCATCAGACTTTTTAATAACCAAATAGACTTTTAAACTGTAATTGGTTAGGACCTTTTTAATTGAACGTAGTATCCTGTGTTTTTTTAAGCATTTATCTAAATGTAACTGCATTCTGAATAATTAAGTTTTGTCGACGGCGAGCATGAATGAAATAAATCAAAATAAAATGGTTAGAAGTGATAAATTAAAATAACCTACCAAGAGATCTGGTTGAGTGGCTGCTGACATACCCAAATTGTTCCAAGAGTCCAGAGAGAGAGGAAAAATAGTATCAATGACTGTGGCTTTAGACATGAATGATGACTTTTGATTGGCAAATTAATCTGAAGAAGTGATATGTCAATAGCCTTATAGAGCAATAATTAATGAGCTGTATTGCTAAAAGCATCTTTATAGCTAGGTTTTGTGCATGCGAAGAGGCATCCATCCACCAGTGCAGTTAAAAGACACAGCTAGTGCCTCCTGGGTGGTGTAGCGCTCTAAGGCACTGCATTGCAGTGTTGAGGTGTGACTACAGCCTGGGATTGAACCCATGCTGTGTCACAACTTGCCGTGACCGGGACTCCCATAGGGTGCAATTGGCCCAGCGTCGTATGGGTTAGGGGAGGGTTTGGCCGGGGGAGCTTTACTTGGCTCATCTACTCCTTGTGGCGGGCCGGGCGCCTGCAGGCTAACCTCGCTCGTCAGTTTCCTCTGACACATTGGTTCAGCTGACTTCCGGGTTAAGCAGGCGGGTGATAAGAAGCGTGGCATGGCAGGTCATGTTTCGGAGGACGCATGACTCGACCTTCACCTCTCCCGAGCCCATTGAGGAGTTGCAACGATAAGACAAGATTGTAATCAAGAAAATGGAGAGAAAAAGGGGGTAAAACATTTTTTTTTACACAGCTAATATGTCCAAATGAACCATTATGATTACAATGACTCACTACTCAAATTACAATCTCAATGCCCAGCTATACAGATGGATTTACAGTGTAAGGGTAATATGCCAACTATTCAAGTATGTTACATTCTATAACGTCTTACATCATTGTAAAAAATAGGCTGGCCATATTCAGATAATTATAAGTTTACAAGAGTCTTGTGTGATTGGAGAGGATTGGATCATAAAGCAAATTCAAAGCAATATTAGAGGGGTTTCAACCTTCTGATTCTGGCAGGTCACATTGAGATTGACTTTAATTTAAAGGTAGACTCAGAGAGATGACGTTGCCATAAGAAGCACAACAGATATTGGCCGTGTTCCACTTCTTAGACGTTGACAGATCTTACAATGCCCGGATAGGTATTTTACCTATCAGCTAACCACATCATATGTTGTAGCAATCTGTCTGTTGATGACACAATCGATGACGTGGCACACAACCATTGGTTGATGCATGCAACTTCTAAGCAGTGGAACGCGACCACGTTCCCTGCTCAGACGCTGCATGCTTCAACAAATAGATGTATAATTTAACAATATGTTTATTATTGCCTTGGATTTAATTAGAACGTATGTTTGGATACTTAATTATTATGTTTTATAGTTTTTTGGGGGTGGAACTGCAATTTGTACCACTTCTGTAGAATCACCCATATATCTTCCCAGAAAGACAAAAAAACAACGACAACTGCGTAGTTGAGATCACTTGTGTTTTTATTTAGAGCCTTACAAAGTTAATTCTACACACATGGCTCTCTTTCTCAAGCAGATTATAAAAGCTCTATGATCACTGCTTGTCGAAGCGTGCGGTGGCAAATAACTCCATCTCCGTGACTCCAAACACTCAAGCAGCCAAATCCAGGGTAGTCTGTATCTTTGCATTTGTTGCAGCTAAAGAGAGAGGACTTATCCAGCACGGGAGAGTCAGAACCATCCAGTATGATATCTGAGGTCTTTTAAGTACAGCTTTTAAAGCCTCTCAAAAATAAAATTGCTTGAGCTCAGTACAGATGTCAAGGGTAGACAGGTGGCTACGGCTTCCATTTGTCCATCTGGACCTTCTGATCTCAGACAGAGATTGAAACTAAAATGAAAACAAGTATGTGGTGAGTGAACTACGCAATATTTTCAAAGAGAGAAGAAAGCAATGGAGAGAAAAAAATGACTTTGGATTGGATATTTTACTGCATCATCTATTAAGTCTATGATGAGTGAGCCTGCTGAGGCCTCCCTGTCCCCAGTATGTGGGCCGGGACAGGTGGGGTCTGTTTGACTGTCTAAAAGGCTCCTGCTGGCAGCCTGGGGCTGTGGCTACGCTGGTTAGCCTCAACACCATTCTCCAGCAAGGACAGGGACTCCAGAGAGCGAGTGCTCTCTGTGTCTGGACAAATGTGGCGCAGCCCTGGGGGCGGGAAGTCCTCGCTCCCCTCCTGGCCCTCCCCGCTGGCTGCCGCTAAGGCCGCTGCCGCCGCACACTCCTCCTTAAACAGGCGGTCATGCTCCCGCTTGAGATCCTGGTAGCTCTTAGAGAACATGTGGAAGATGGAGGTGGCAGGGAAGGCCATGATGAGGATGCCACTCAGAATGCTGCTCAGCGCCACCACCTGGCCCGGGATGCTACGTGGCACCATGTCTCCGTAGCCCACCGTCGTCATGGAGATGATGGCCCACCAATAGGAGGCAGGGATACTGCTGAAGTCCTCGACTCCGGTCAGCTCACTCTCAGCCAGGTGGACCAGCGGGGAGAAGAGGGTGACAGCCACACACAGGAAGAGCAGCAGCAGGCCAAACTCTCTGGTGCTCCTCCTCACCGTTAGGCCCAGGGTCTGCAGGCCCAGCGAGTGACGGGCCAGCCTCATCACATACAGGATCCTTAGGGCCCTCAGGATCCTCAGCACCAGGCCTAGCTTGTCCAGGTAGCTGGTCCCTCCGGCCTTCTCATGGTCCATGGCCGGGTCATCTTCATCCACCACCAGGGACACGTAGTAGGGCAAGATGGCCATGGCGTCAATGACGTTGAGGGGCCCACGGATGAATTCCAGCTTGCTGCGAGCCTGGATGAAGCGCAGGATCCACTCCAGGGAGAACCAGGCCACACACACTGTCTCCACAATGAACATATTGCGACACTTCTGAGAACACTCACCCTGTGACACAGAGAGAGAGAGAGAGAGAGAGAAAAAGAGAGAGAATTTGGGGGGAAGGGGGGATGAGAGAGAGGAGAGGGGATGGACAGGGAGAATCGGAAAAACAGAGAGAGTAGTAGGTAGACAGTGGTCAAGTGGAAGAAAGAGAGAAGGACACACAAGGGGAGGGACAGATATCAGTGGGTTAGATAACCATCTAGTAATTAATATATCAGCTTACCTACTCTACATGCTACACTGATAGATAAGTGGGAAGCAATCAATTCATTAGGCAGGATCAAAGATTAATTCGACACACTCTGAACACGAACACAAAAGACAAACAGGCCAGAATTCCCTTTAACTGCCTTGAGAGGGGCAGGTAATTAAACACTCATAGGCCAGTAAAAATACTATTCCCAGCCAGCTACGCAGATCACAGACGCAGGCGCGCGCACGCACGCACACACACACACACACTTTCCCTGTCTCATCCCTCACACAAACACCCTCTCATTTATCACCTCCCTCCCCCACTTTCTCTTCTTCTCACACATCTCTCGCCCTAATTTCTCTCTCTCAAATCAATTTCAATTTAAGGGGGCTTTATTGGAGTGGGAAACATATGTTTACATTGCCAAAGCAAGTTTATTAGATAATAAACAAAAGTGAAATAAACCCCAAAAATTACAGTAAACATTACACTCACAAAAATTTCAAATGTCATATTATGTGCAAATATTTAAAGTACATTAGGGAAAATAAATAAACATAAATATGGGTTGTATTTACAATGGTGTTTGTTCTTCACTGGTTGCGATTTTCTTGTGGCAACAGCTCACAAATCTTGATGCTGTGATGGCACACTGTGGTATTTCACCCAATAGATATGGGAGTTAATCAAAATTGGGTTTGTTTTCGAATTCTTTGTGGGTCTGTGTAATCTGAGGGAAATATGTGTATCTAATTAAGTATCCTGCCTATGTGTACTCTCTGTTTAGGGCCAAATAGTGTTCTAGTTTGCTCTGTTTTTTTGTAAATTGTTTACAATGTGTCAAGTAATTATCCTTTTGTTTTCTCATGATTTGGTTGGGTCTAATTGTGTTGCTGTCCTTTTTCAGTTAACCTTTATTTAACTAGTCAGATAAGAACAAATTCTTATTTACAATGACGGCCTAGGAACAGTGGGTTAACTGCCTTGTTCAGGGGCAGAATGACAGATTTTTACCTTGTCAGCTTGGGGATTCAATCTAGCAACCTTTCGGTTACTGGCCCAACTCTCGAACCACTAAGCTAACTGCCGCCCATGCTTAAGCGTTACAGATTGTGCAATATAAATTTAAAGGTAATTTCAGATTGAGCTGACATGTAATTAATTGCAATAAGTAATTGCAGCCTCCGCTAACACGGGAACATTGCCTTTAAATGTCAATCACGTTGTGATATGGAGCTAAATAGGTCATATTGTATATTTGCATGTTTCCAATTCATGATGCTTTTCTGTTGTATGTGTGTTTGCCATTAATCCCCTGTCAAGTGTGTGTACCCCTTCTACGGGCCAATGGAGAATACAATTAAAAGGCATGCATGCTCCAAAGCCTACTAGGAGGGACTGGAATGGTGTAAAGTCAAGTGTAAAGTCAGTGTTATCTTCCTGTGTGTGTCTCCTGCCTTCCTTTTCAGGGCAGTGGTGGTAGAGTCAGGGCTGCTCTAACCTATGGCCTGCTGTAGGGTTATTGACCTCTGTGTTGAGAGGTTAGTCACTGTCCCTCCAGCTCTCACAGGCTATCATGCATCTGGCCACTGGAGGGGAGATTTGTCCTTCTCTCTGTAGGACTTTACCTTTCCTCCACTACAGAGATCTGGCAAATATTTCATACACTACAGGGATCTGGGAATCTTTCCTGCACTACAGAGATCTGGGAATATTTCCCCCACTACAGAGATCTGGGAATATTTCCTACACTACAGAGATCTGGGAATATTTCCTACACTACAGGGATCTGGGAATATTTTCTACACTACAGGGATCTGGGAATATTTCCTACACTACAGGGATCTGGGAATATTTCCTACACTACAGGGATCTGGGAATATTTTCTACACTACAGGGATCTGGGAATATTTTCTACACTACAGTGATCTGGGAATATTTCCTCTAGTACAGCGATCTGGGAATATTTTCTATACTACAGAGATCTGGGAATCTTTCCTTCAGTACAGCGATCTGGGAATATTTCCTCTAGTACAGGGATCTGTGAATATTTCCTTCACTACAGGGATCTGGGAATATTTCCTCTAGTACAGGGATCTGGGAATATTTCCTTCACTACAGGGATCTGGGAATATTTCCTCTAGTACAGGGATCTGGGAATATTTCTTCACTAATGGAACTTTAACCTTAACTTTTCCTTTCCATTATTCAGTCCATCTATTGCTCATTTCTTAACCTTCTGGGACTTGTCTACCTTATAATGTCAAATCAAATCACATTTTGTTTGTCACGTTTAGCTAACAACAGGTGAAGACTAACAGTGAAATGCTTACTTATGGTCTCTTCCATAAGTAAGCATAAGTAAGAATAAATACACAATGAGTAATGATAACTTGGCTATATACAGTACACAGGGTACCAGTAGCAAGTCGATTTGCAGGGGTATGAGGTAATTGAGGTAGATATGTACATATAGGTAGGGGTAAAATGATAAGGTATAGGTAGGGGTAAAGTGAGGCAACAGCGTTTGTGATGATTCAAAAGAGTTAGTGCAAAGGGGGGTCAATGCAGATAGTCTCTGTAGCTATTTGATGAACTATTTAGCAGTCTTATGGCTTGGGGGGTACTTTTTGTACCAGACATGGTGCATCGGTACCACTTGCCATGCGGTAGAAAAGAGAACAGTCCATGATCTGGGTGGCTGGAGTCTTTGACAATTTCTAGGGCCTTCCTCTGACCCACTGGTATAGAAGTCCTGGGTGGCAGGTACAGTAGCTCGGCCCCAGTGATGTACCGGGCCGTATATATTACCCTCTGTAGCACCTTGCGGTTGGATGCCAAGCAGTTGCCATACCAAGCAGTGATGCAGCCAGTCAAGATGCTCTCAATGGTGCAGCTGTAGAACTTTTTAAGGATCTGATGACCTCTACCTCTATCCATTTAGAGAGCTGACCTGAGCTGAGAGGTAAATCTGCCTTACACTCTGGGACATTGAGAACATTAAGGCAGAGTGCCACTCTCCCACTCATCTGCATAATGGTTAATTTCTCACAGCTAATGCACTCCCTCTGACCTTATCTTACTGACTCGTTCTGTACCAAATGTTAATGACGTTTCATTTCAACAGCAGCAGTCAATTCAACCCGGCTGCTGCCAAAGTGCCTCTGACTGGAAAACACATCATCATGATCAGTATTGAAAAATTCCAAAGTCGGAATGTGACAAGTATAGTGACGGAATAGAATAATTGAAAATAGTAAATGAGAGTAACATACTTTACAACCAACAGCTGCAACTGAATAACATGCCTGCCATGTACAACAGCTACCTACCCTTTAGAAAGGGTTAGCAACATTCTCAGAGATGCTTCTACCAGAATAGCAGTGGAGTTATCACTCAATGGCACCCCAATTACTAGAGTGAAATTTGTCTACTCTTTTGCAAGGCTTTGGTTCAAAACCTAAACAATTATTAAGCTGAATAATTCAAATCAGCTGCCATTCAGGAAAACCACTTTTGAAACATCTGACAGTAAGAGAGAGGGAGAGAATTCTGACCATGTACAATGCATGTTTTTAAGCCATTAATGAAGGGATACTTCGGGATATTGGTCATGAAGCCCTTTATCTACTTCCCCAAAGTCAGATGAACTCATGGATACAATTTGTATGTCTCTGCATCAAGTATGAAGGAAGTTAGAGGTCGTTTTGAGTGCCAATGATAAATTGTGTTAGTGCAATGACTAGAAGTCTATGGAATCAACTAGCATGCTAGCAGTTACCATAGACATCCAGTCATTGCGCTAAAGCTAGCTAGCAATTGCGCTAAAGCTAGTTAGCTTCAAACTGCACGCAGAGACATTCAAATGTTATCCACGAGTTAACTCTGAGGAAGTGGATACAGGTCTTCATTGCCAAATCCTGAGGTTTCCCGTTAAGCAAAAGAAAGATGATGAATTAAATCCTTTGTTTACATGGCTATAGAGTCTACGGCTTGACCTTTTCAAAAATGTTGCTGTATTACAGAATTTATTTTAAATGGATTAAATTGAGATTGTATCACTGATTTACACACAATACCCAATAATGGAAAAGTGGAATTATATTTTTAGAAATGTTTACAAATTAATAAAAAATTCCAAGATGAAATGTCTTGGGTCAATAAGTATTCAACCCATTTGTTATGGCAAGCCTAAATGAGTTCAGGAGTAAAAATGTGCTTAACCAGTCAGAAAATAAGTTACATGGACTGAGGGGTTTGCAAAGAATGGTTTACAAAGTAGGCAAGTGGTTCGCAAAAGCAGACATTGAATATCCCTTTGAGCATGTCGCAGTTATTAGTGTTATTAATTACACTTTGGATCATGTAGGCTGTCATTGTAAATAATTATATGTTTTCAACTGACCTAAATAAAAGTTAAATCAAATAAAAAAAATGTATCAATACACCCAGTCACTACAAAGATACAGGCACCCCTTCTAACTCAGTTGCCGGAGAGAAAGGAAACCCCTCAGGGATTTCACCATGAACCCAATTGTGATTTTAAAACAGTTACAGAGTTTCATGTCTGTGATAGGAGATAACTGACGATGGATCAACAACATTGTAGTTACTCCACAATACTAACAAAATATTCCAAAATATGCATCCTGCTTGCAAAAAGGCACTAAATTAATACTGCAAAAAAAAATTGCAAAAAAATAACTTTTTGTCCTGAATACAAAGCGTTATGTTTGGGGCATCACTGAGTACACATCACTGAGTACCACATATTTTCAAGCATGGTCCTTGCCCTAGTCAGGAT
Organism: Oncorhynchus clarkii lewisi; assembly: GCF_045791955.1. NCBI lineage: Eukaryota > Metazoa > Chordata > Actinopteri > Salmoniformes > Salmonidae > Oncorhynchus > Oncorhynchus clarkii. The sequence goes on from NC_092147.1 coordinate 24,359,761, forward strand.
AAAAAGAAACGGAATAGCCAAGCATAGGCAAAATCCTAGAGGAAAACTTCCAACAGACACTGGAAGACAAATTCACCTTTCAGCAGGAAAATAACCTAAAACACAAGGACAAATATACACTGGAGTTGCTTACTAAGATGACATTGATTGTTCCTGGGTGGCCTAGTTACAGCTTGAACATCTATGGCAAGACTTGAAAATGGCTGTCTAGCAATGATCAATCAACTAACTTGACAGAGATGGAATAATGTTTTAAAGAATAATGTGCAAATATCGTACAATCCAGGTGTGCACAGCTTTTAGAGACTTACTCAGAAAGACTCACAGCTGTAATCACTGCCAAAGGTGATTCTAAAATGTACAGTATTGACTCAGGAGGTTCAATACTTATCTTATTAAGATATATTAGTGTTTTACTTTCCATTAGTTTTCCATTTAATTGTAGAATTGATCTTCCACTTTGACATTTTGTGTACCGGTAGATCGTAGACAATTTTTTTAAAAATCAAATACATTTTAATTGACTTTGTAACACAACAATGTTGAAAAAGTCAAGGGGTGAGAATACTTTCTGAAGGCACTGCTTTAGGGCTATATTCAATCTGTATCGCTGAAGTTCAGATTGAATAAAACCCCTAGTGTTTATAGTCTCTTGTACATGCCTTAGCTGATTCAGTTCTAGGTGCTGAGATTAGTGTGTATAGCAGTGTGAAACTATGCACATTTCTCTGTGAAAGACCAACTCTTCACATAAGAGGCAATAACAATAGAGCTCTAAAAACAGTCAGGTGTTCTTTTCACAGTCAAGACTCCCACAGACTCATTACCCTGAAAAAGAGAAGCTTAAGGACGACTGTAAGAGTGAAAACTCCTTTTGTGGTATTGATCTTGTGATTGCCCATGTAGCAGATTTACTGTATGGTTTTGTCCCTCTCGCGCTGTCACTTGTCTTCAGGTACTTCAGACGTGCTGCAGCTCTAACAAGGATATGGATCCAGATGAACTCCCTTACCATCAAATCAAATGAAATTGAATTGGTCACACACATATTTATCAGATGTTATTCTGGGTGTAGCGAAATGCTTGTGTTCCTAGCTCAAATAGTGCATTAGTATCTAGCAGTTCACAACAATACACACTAATCTAAAAGTAAAATAATGGAACTAAGAAATATATAAATATTAGATTGAGTAATGTCGGAGTGGCATTGACTAAAATACAGTAGAATAGAATACACTATATACATATTAGATGAGTAAACCAGTATGTACACATTATATAAACATTATTCAAGTGGCTATTGTTCCATTATTATAGTGACCAGTGATTCCAAGTTTATGTACAGTATATAGGGCAGGAGCAAAATGTTGTTTAGTTTGCTGTTATAACTGTATGTGTTTACGGGGTGCGCGCTAACAGCGTTTCAATCAGTGATGTCACACGCTCTGAGACCTTGAAGTAGTTGTTCCCCTTGCCCTGCAAGGGCCGTGGCTTTTGTGGCGCGATGGGTAATGATGCTTCATGGGTATCAGCTGTTGATGTGTGCAGAGGGTCCCTGGTTCGAGCCCAGGTAGGGGCGAGGAGAGGGACAGAAGCAATACTGTTACACCTACAGTATGTGAATGTGAGTTCATTATGTGGATAGATTGTCAAAGAGCTGTGTGTGTTTGGGCGAGTGTGTGTGTGCGGGTGCGTTCATGCATTTATTTCTGTGTGCGTTTCTATGCAGAGAGACACTGAGGAACAAGAGGAAGCTCCTCTTATTGAAGTTAGACTGCAATATAAATAAGTGAAGCCAGTAAAAAGGGCCAGCAGCACAGAGGATAGATCACAAACCAGGGGCTGCTGCTCTGTCTTAGAAGAAGGTCTATAAACTTGGCTTTTGCCTCTACTGTCTTTCATCACTAGCCTCCATCTTTCTGCCTCTGCAACTTTGCCTCTTCCTTTCCCGCCTAACTATATCTTTCTCTCATTCTTTCTCCCTGTCTCTCTTTATATTCCTTCTCATAGGGGGCGGCAGGGTTAGGGTTAGGGTTAAGGTTGCAAGTTCAAACCCCCGAGCTGACATGGTACAAATCTGTCGTTCTGCCCCTGAACAGGCAGTTAACCCACTGTTCCTAGGCTGTCATTAAAAATAAGTGACTTGCCTAGTTAAATAAAGGTAAAATAAAAAAAAATTAATATCAGCAGTGAGCTGCCAGGCTCATCATCATGCTGGATCATCTCTATAACTACCCCACTCTTCAGCTGCCTCTGTTACAGCAAAGGACATGTTTTTGAGAGGAGAGGGAGAAAACCAGAAAGATTCAGCTCAAAACTATATTCAGTTCATCCATCATGTTTACCTTCAACAGGACCTTCATCATACTGTGCACCAATGGACACATATTTCACTGTGACCTTGTGCTCACTTTTCAAGGTCTGAAGCACAAAGGGGAGCGGGGGTTTGGATGCCCAAATGTCTCATCATGTCCCCACTCGTCTGTTCACTTCCTGGGGTAGCATAACACCCAGGGAAAACTACAGCCAGCCGCCAAACTGTTACATGACCACTAACTCACTTGTGCTTAGACTCAGATTCAAACATAACTCACACACTGGGACACACACACGCACACACGCACGCACGCACGCACGCACGCACGCACGCACGCACGCACGCACGCACGCACACACACACACACACACACACACACACACACACACACACACACACACACACACACACACACACACACACACACACACACACACACACACACACACAAATCTTTAATCTTTATAATCCAGTCTTGACGCAGGGTACACTAGATGAGGCAGACAAACACACTAATGCCTCTACTTTCCTGACACTGTAGTGTAGACTTTGAGGTGCCAGCTACATATGGGTGGTGTTAACCTGGAGCGGAGCTTATAGTAACCCAGCCTAACAGGCATTTATCTCAATATATCTGGTTGGGCAGGCTGGCTCCCACAGGAGAGAACAGCTTTCCCACTAACAGCCCTTTGTGTCTTAATGGAGGAGAAAAATGGTGCGCTCAGGGTGAGAAGTGGGATGAGTGGATGGATAAAGATGAGGTGATATGGAAAGCATGTGGTCCCGTCACACATCATAACTCTTTATTAATGCCATGGCATGCAGCAGTAGCAACAGCAGTAGCAACAGGAGTAGCAACAGCAGTAGCAACAGCAGTAGCAGGCGCCTTATCTGACTGAACCATCTGTTCTCTTTTTTTATGTACCTTAAATAGAAACACATTTCAAGAAGGGAGTTATGTCTTTTAACACAAAAAACAAACACTCATAGGTTCAACAGGCACATAGATTTTTTTCTTCAACACACGCACACGCACACAGACACACACTTACACATACTCGTGCATACTCTCTGTCCCCACTGGGGCATTGGGGCGCCCTGATCGCAGAGAGATGAGGCACTTGGTTGCGGTCTAGCTCCCGGCAGAATGGGATTCTGATGTGCTGCTCTGGTTAGCTGGGGACAGCAGCATTGCAGTGGGCTTCCTGAATGCTGTTGACTATGGTCCGGGGGAGAGATGGAGACACATGGGGAACAACTCTCTCACAGTCTCCCCTACAGGTCTCACGGAGCACAGAGGAACAACACCTGGCTGGGCCGGGCTTGGGCGTCCACATTACCAGGGAAGCCTTCAAACCACAGTACATCCACTATTAATTCTACTGTAGTGTCCATCTGTGTATGACAGCTTGTCTGCAGAAATATGTGATGTGCTGTATATTAACAGATTAAAGTAAACTCATACTGCTTTTATGCGTTATCTAAACGCAACTTGACAACCATACAGCACATTAACACACTGAGTGTATGACCAGATAGGCAGTAATATCCATAATAGTCCTTCCTTATAGAAATAAGTCATCCCACAACTTCAGCTCTGTCTCTCTCCACAGTACCTACTTCCTCCACGCCTCTATGACACTTCACAGCTCTATAGAGAGCTAAATCCCCAGTTCCATCTCCATCTCAGCTCTTAAGCTCAGACATGCAGACACTGAGCAGGCCTGAGTGCCTTGGTATGTATGTGTGTGTGTGTGTGTGTGTGTGTGTGTGTGTGTGTGTGTGTGTGTGTGTGTGTGTGTGTGTGTGCGTGCTTGCTTGCGTGCGCGTGCGTGCGTGCGACTCATAAGAGAGACTCATAAACACCTCTGTAGAAGCGAGGTATATTGGGTCAGCCACAGATATGTTTACTTTATCCTGTCTCAGCAGCCCCATCCACCAGTCTAGTCTGCTTGACTTCCACATCCCAGCCCGGCACAGAAAGTTAAGATGGAGACTTGTTTATATCCCATTTGATATAGAGGAAAGCACAAAGAGCGATACAAATTTAGAAAACATAAAAAATCTTTAATTCAGTGATGTTGTTACATGTGAAATGAGGCTGTTGATTAATGATACTGTTTGTTTCAGTGAATATGTCTACGTTCGGAGAATGAAAAATTAGTTTATAACACCACCCTGTCTGATCATGAAAATAGCTCCAAACACTTAATAAATGGGTTATAACCCCACCCTGTCTGATCATGAAAATGGCTCCAAACACTTAATAAATGGGTTATAACCCCACCCTGTCTGATCATGAAAATAGCTCCAAACACTTAATAAATGGGTTATAACAGCACCCTGTCTGATCATGAAAATAGCTCCTAACACTTAATAAATTGGTTATAACACCATCCCTGTCTCTCACACTCAAGTCTATTACTTAATCAGATGGTGACTGTGAGAGTGCTCTAATGCAGGTGATAGTAGGCTGTTTCTGAGTAGAGACAGTCTTTAACATCAGCTCTGCAGGAAGGGAGAGATGCAGGTCTGGTTTACACTGGCCTCCTGATTAATGCTCTGGGAGCAATGCTGCCCTGAGAGGGAGGCTATTAAACAGCACATAGAATCCACTCAAATATACTGCAAAAAAATCTAATAAGAACATAAAACCACCATTCAATTACTCCCCCAGTCTGAGTCTCTGAATTTAACGAGGAGCATATTTGAAACACTTTTCTTGGCGCCGCAGGGCAGCACAGTTAGAAGACATGAATCAGAGAGAAATATTGTACTGTACACACGCTGTGTTGCAAAAATAAATGTTTTCCTCTGCAATGTCTGAAAACCCCATCTTCTGACAGAATAAACAACGTGTTTGAGAAAAGGCCAATAGCTGTCTGACATAGGAAAGAAGATGTAAATAGCTTGTTATGATAATTCAAAAACAATTCCAACATAATCTGACAGTGTGGGAGTGAATCAACATTTATGTTGTGGAGGTCAGAGTATGGTAAAGAATTCTTGCCCTGTGGGTGTTGTTAGGGTATAGCTTGTTTATTTATCTGCTGTGGCCTAGCTCGTGGTTTACACAGCCACACTCTTACTCTCTTTACTCTCGCTAAGTTTATACACTACGCATTTGTATTTCATAACTATATCAGGGATTGCTCGCCTTCCTTAGTCTTACTATATTGCCTGAGGTGCCAACAGAGCTAAATGAAATTATATGTTGGAACATACTCTCTAAGAGAAACTGTAGTGATTTACTAACAGCAAAAAGCTATTCTGAATTGTATGCCTCCAAACCATTTACTGTACATATAGGTAATGTACATGTAGTTACTGCGCATATAGTTACTGTGCAAATACTTCATG